>NC_133142.1:17285894-17593769 GCF_048418815.1 Hemitrygon akajei | reverse complement strand
TTGGGGGGGTGGGGGGAGGAAGTTTAAGGGAGATTTATTTGTTCAGTAAACACAGAGGATTAGATACCTGGAATGAATTTCCAAGTGGATGGAAAAGGAGACAATTAACAGTCTGTAAGAATCGGTTGATCAGGCACATAAACCGGCAGGGAAAGGAAGGATATAGACCAATGGATATGGACCATGTAGAAGTAGACAGGATTAGTTAAATTCGCATGGCTGGCAGAGACATCACTTGTCAAAAGTGTGCTCCATGTTCCATTTTCTAAACATCAGAAAACCACAGCTTTGTGAGATTCTGGTGAGACAACGGGCTCTTGCAGATCGTTCCTTCTACTTCTCCATATGATTTATACTGGTCTCAATGCCAACTCTAAACACTCAGGAGTTGTACATGTTCATGCAATATTGTCAACACTGGTAAGGCAACGTTTACTATCCATCCATTGAAAAAATGTATATGAAACATTTGCTTACTGTTAATGTTTGCACTATTTGTGTTTTTTTCCTCTGCACATTGGCTGTCTGATAGTCTTTTTCTTTAAAAGTGGGTTGGTTTGGGTTTCTTGTTTCGTGACTGCTTGTAAGGAGACAAATCTCAAGGATGTATAACACATACATAATTTGATAATAAATGTACTTCAAATTTTAAAGTTTAAAGCAAGTGTAGGTTACCTGACCCTTCAAACCAGCTCCATTTTTGAAAAAAAACATGGCCTCAAATCATGAATTCAGTTCTACTTTCCTGCCTGATCCCCATAACCATAGTTCCTCTGCAGTCTAGAACGCTCAAAACTTGGCCTTGAATACATTTGGGTCGGCATCCCTTGCTCAGTAGAGCAGAAAGTTCTGAAAGATTAATTTCCCTATGCCCTGAGATGTCTATCCATTGCCCAAAGTTTTTGATTCCAATTTTTTGATTCACAGCACTTCCCCTGCCAAGCTCTCTCAATATCTTCTATGGTGCCATAAGTTCAGCTCTGATTCTTCTAAACACCAGAAGGTACAATTCATTTCTACATGACCTTTCATCAAAACAATACCACTTTCTCTAGTCAATCTTCAATGGATCATCTCCAAAGCTTGAAGATCTTTTCTTATATAGGAAACTCAACTCTATACGCCATATACGATTGCAACAAGTTGTTGTACAGTTGTGGCAAGACGCCTTATTCCAATAGACCATACCACCCAGCAGTGAAGTCCAATGTTCCATTTGGCTTCTTGACTGCTTGCCCATTGAAATATAGGGTTTATTCAACCTCACTGGAGGATCTGATTTTACAGACTACATAATGACCGCAAAGTTTGAGCACTGAAAGTGACCAGAGAAAATAAACATCTGATGACAATATTGAAATCATCTTTTCTAATCAAGTGTAAATTCTGCTAACAGACAGAGAGAGGAGTGTTTGAATACCACTGAAAGGATTAATTGTCTGGGCATCAATCCAATGTTTACTTAAAATTCACTTGATCACTGTGATACAAAGCTTTATTTAAAATCTAATGCCTGAAACTCGGGTCAGAAAAGACTTGTGGTAAGTGAAATAGTTAGTGTTTTAGACCCAGGACTTTTTAAATCGGAACTGGAAGAGAATGAAAACTCATTGGTTTTACATAGTGGAGAAAGTGAGGAGGCATGGATAGAACAAAGCAAGCATCTCTGCTGGGGCAAGACTAAATAAGTAATAGCAATGGTGCTTGTTATCTTTATCTGAGCAAGCTATTCCCTTTCTTTTTATATCCTAACAATCCCAATGTTCATACAGATTGCATTCCTACTTTATTTTTTTAATGCATTGTCATTCACTTACTGCAAGTACAACATATAATTCTTACAGAGATCTTTCATAAATATTAAACAGTTTCAGGAGATCTAAAAATTGTAACCATTTAAAACTGCTTCCCCTTTATAATACATCTAGTACAGATTAATTAATCAAGTGATTTTAATTGCCATGGTAGGGTTTGATCTGTTCTCAAGACCTATGATTATGAGATTTCCTTCCTAAACTGCTCCACTTCCCTATAAAGCTCCCAAGCTTTTTTATGCTGTGGACCCACTACCATTAACCAAGGGGTCCATGGACCCCAGGCTGGGAACCCCTGCTTTAGGTACCCCTTAATCCAACCTCATTGTTTATTTAATTTGAAGACTCTTCTGTGAAGTACCATATGATATTTAAGATGCGATATTAGTAAAATTGTTGATTTCCTGGTTTCCAATTGCACTTTCTGCAAGCTTCTCTTCTATTTCAGAACAGTAAGTAACACCACAAGTGGCTCCCACATGTACGCCTTCAAAGTCTAGCTTCATCTCACCAACACCTCTGTCGATTACGCGTACCTCTCCAACACATTCTTCAGACCCTCCTCCAAATAGCTTATCTGGCATCAAGAACTGGATGACTAGGATTATATTCCAGCTAATTACTGGGAAGATTAAAGACAACAACTCTGGGTGTCCATCTACCAGTCTCTCCAGTATTAGTTCATTCCTCTTCTTGCATCCCAGGCCATATTTGACCCAATGTGAACTCCAGGCCATATAAATGTGTAACTAGTAGGACCATATTTCCACCTCTAATGTGACTGGACAGTCCCTGCCCCAGGTCACTTACTGATGTAACCCTCATCCTTTCTATTATTTAACTGCACTAATTCACCATACACTTTGTTTAACTGTCGATACCATTAGGCCATGCAACACCGTGGGTGAAGTCTTAACTTGAGTTGTCTTGTTAACACACATCCTCTGTGCTCACTAATCTGCATTACACAATAATCAAGTGCACTCAATAACTGTGGTCACTTCTTCATCTCTGAAACTCCCTCGCTAGGCAATTCCCCTTTTGATTTTGTTTGGCCTTTCATGTGCCGCTTGGTCATCCATTTTATCATGTTGAGTCAGGTCCTAGAATCATACGGATGCTTCAGCCTATCTTGTCCCATTTGCCTGTATCTACCTGCTGCCATATTTTGTTCGATTGTGATTCTGTTATTGCAGGTTCTCGGGAGTTTTTCCCCCATTTCAAGGCCAATTTCACAACTAGAAGTTGTTACTTCCTTCAAAGTTAATCCTTGTCAGTCTTTTATAGGTTTGTCTTAGTGTCTGCCTTCCTGTTGCAGCTTTTCTTTTGACCATTTTAGAACTCACCATTCTAATTGGTTTCTTCAGTGTCATTACCCTTCCATATTTTTTCTGACAATTCATCGACTTTTTCTGACTAATCTTCCCTATTTAAGAAATCTAGTATTCACTTCTGAGGTTTCCACTTTAAAAACATTCCTGCACAAGTTTCCTGTCATCATCAGATACAATGGACAACCATTTCTACCATATAATCGTCACTAACTTCAAAAGATCATAGATCAAGCTTTCTACTCTGATGCTGCCTGACCTGCTGAGTCCCTCCAACATTTTACATTTGTTTCTCCATTCAACTATACTTTCTGTTGCTATTTTTCCTTAATTTGTGGGACAAACTTTAATTGGTAACAGTACCAAGCCACAGTGCTTTGAAAGTGGCTCTATATTTCTGAAAAGGAGTTTTTCAGTCTTTTGGTCTCTTTTAGGTGGGGTCAGGTCCAATTGCAGAGGAACACCTGACGTTCCTACAATTTGCCTGGAAGGAGACTTCAGGCTATTTTTCTGAGAATTTACTTTGACATACTTTTTGTCAGCATGTGTTGACAGAAATGGGGAAATGTCCAGTACTTGTTTCTTTCTAGTGGCCTGGATTTTCAGTTCACCGCTGAAGACTGTACAATTATATCACTACTCTGCCATCTAGTGGGCAAAGTATGCTAAAGGTCCAATTGTTCTATAAGCAAATAGGGAGGGATCTTTCAGGAGACCCGTGGAGGTGCTAGGGGACAGGAATTTCATGTTGTTTATTCAGGGCTTCTGCCAATTTTCTACTAGTGAAGAAACATGTACATAGTTCTTCCCCAGAGAACATTACTTCCACTGGAAAAAAAGTCATTTAAAACTCCTAAAGTTTTAATAACTAAAATCTTTGCAAGTTCTTTAACAGTCAGAATCAGGTTTATTATCACTGACAAATGTCATGAAATTTGCTGTTTTGTGGCAGCAAGACAAAGAAAATTACTATAAGTTACGATAAAAACTAAAATAAGTGAATAGTGCTAAAGAGGAAAAGTGAGGTCAAGGAGCAGGAGTTCAAGAACTGTTCAGAAATCTGATGGAGGAGGGGAAAAGCTGTTCCTAAAACATCTTCAGACTCCTGTATCTCCTCCCTGGTGGTAGTAATGAGAAGAGTGCGTGTCTCGGATGCTGAGGGTCCTTATAGCAAAAGGTGCTGCCTTCTTGAAGATGTGATCCAGCTGGCTGAGTCTGCAGCTCTCTGCGACCTCTTTCAACCATGTGCATTGGAGCTTCCATACCAGGCAATAATGTAACCAGTTAGAATGCTCCCCAAGGTATGTATGGAGAAAGCTGCCACCGTCTTTGGTGACACACGCCAAATCTCCACGAACTCCCAATGAAGTATAGCTGCTGGTATGCCTTCTTCCTGATTGCATCAGTGTGTCAGGCCCAGAAAAGATCCTCAGAGATATTGACACCAAGAAACTTAAACTGCTCACCCTTTTCACTGCTCACCCCTCAGTAAAGACTGGTGTGCGTTCACCCAACTTCCCTTTCCCGAAGTCCACAATCGATTCTTTGGTCTTGCTGACATTGAGTACAAGGTTGTTGTTGCGACACCACTCAATCAGCCAATCTACCTCACTTCTGTATGCCTCCTTGTCGCCACCCGAGATTCTGCCAATAACGGTGCGTCGTTGGTGAATTTCTAGGTGGTGTTTGGGCTCCGCCCAACCACATAATCATGAGGGTAGCGAGAATGGAGCAATGAGCTCGGCACGCATCCTTGAGGTAAGCCGATGTCAATTGTCAGCGAGAAGTTGATGCTATTACCAATCTGCACTGACTGCGAGTTCCCAGAGAGGAAGTCCATGTTCCAGTTGCAGAGGGAGGCACAGAGGCCCAGGTATAGAAGCTTGTTATAGAAGGTCCTGACGAAGGGTCTCGGCCCAAAACGTCAACAGCGCTTCTCCCTATCGATGCTGCCTGTCATGCTGTGTTCCACCAGCATTTTGTGTGTGTTGTTTACAGAAGCTTGTTGTTTAGTACTGAGGAGATGATGGCATTGAAAGCTGAGTTGCAGTCAATAAGCAGCCTGACGTAGGTATCGTTGTTGTCCAGGTGGTCAAAGGCTGATTGGAGAGTCAGTGGGAATGTGTCGGCTATAGACCTGTTGTCGCAAATTTCCTAGGACGTTTGCCAGAATTAATATAGGAAAAATCATGTACAGTACGATGCAAAATCTTAGGACATATACATGTAACTAAGGTGCCCAAGACTTCTGCACAGTACTGTAGTAATTGCATATATTGCACTGTACTGTTGCCACAAAAAAAAGACTTCATGACATATGTGAGGGATGATAAACCCAATTTTTACATGGGTTTATACTGTGGACTGACAGTGGGAATGAGGCAGGGAGAAGGGAATCATGGTTGGGAAAGGGGGAAGGGAGGGGGAGAAGGAGTGGGAAGCACCAGAGAGACATTCTGTAATTATCAATAAACCAGTTGTTTGGAATCAAGTGATTGCCTGGCGTCTCAGGACTGGGTGTGTCTGGACTCGCGCTCTTGCCCCAGCACTCCTTCTCTGCCACCTGTCCCACACACCTCCTGTGGCATTCTACCCTCACCATAACCATCCTTTGCTCATGCCAAATTTGCAAACCTGCTCTCCATTCCATGTTGATGATTACAGTACTGTGCAAAAGTATTAGGTACCCCAGCTATATACTGCATATGTGCCCAAGACTTTTACGCAGTACTGCACATGTAGAAATGGAGGCCCCCATCGGTCAGGGTTGCCAATAGATGTTGTGTCCTAGCTGTCTGGATACGCAAGCCTGGGCAGTGTGATATGGAGAGCAAGCTCCCCCTCTCCACGCACCTGATGAACCGAAAGGAGCGGCACGGGCCGATACAATTTACACCAGCAGAGTCGCAGGAGTTGCCAGTCAGCGTTGAATTCAATGTAGGACTGCCTTCAGAGACTCCAGCTCCAGACTTTTCCTCCGAGGTTTATTCCAAAAGCCTTCCCCGTGAGCGGGTGTAGCCGCAAGGCAGCGCAGGTTTGAGATCAGAGTTTCCCTTCTCCTAGATGAGCTGCCAACCGTCGCTTATAAACCCCATCTGCCCAAAGCGACTGGTTTTAACCCGAATTTACCATTCTCCCCTCAGTAGAAGTGGTTCTGCCGGGCTCAGTAACTAAGCTAATGTGAAGGCCAGGAACCAGATAAAAACACAAAATGCTGGCAGAGCTCAGCAGGCCAGACAGCATCTATGGGAGGAGGTAGTGACAACTTTTCAGGCTGAAACCCTTCATCAACCCTCCTGCTGAAGGGTTTTGGCCCGATACGTCGTCACTACCTCCTCCCATAGATGCTGTCTGGCCTGCTGAGTTCTGCCAGCATTTTGTGTTTTTATTGATTTCCAGCATCTGCAGATTCACTCGTGTTGCCAGGAACCAGACTTGGTTGTCAGAGGCTATGTGAGGTGCACACCATTGGGAGCATTTAAAAGGAAGTGGGAGCTTGTCCCCATTACCACCCACCCCCTCCCTCGGGTATAACAACCTTAAGGAATCATGTGCGGAAAAGTAGAGCCTAAAAGACCATTAATATTTGATACTTACTGTAAAACTTACATATCACTTTGTTCCCCAATGGGTCGACTTTGAACATTTACAAAATGGTAACTATCTGTGTCAAGGTATGAAGCCAACTGTAGTTTGAAAGAAGGAGGTTGCTAGTCAACTAGTGCATTATAAAATGAAGATGTAGCAGAATAAAAGACAGGCGAGATGTTCTCCAGCATTATAGGTCACAGTATCATGTGCATTAGATCAAGACATGCTGTCTTAGCAATGGCTCTTATATAAAGAGCCAAAACCTGACGTTTTCTTTGTTGAGCAGTGGGAGTGAACCACATAAAGAGATTATAGAGTGAATGGTGAAGGTGGGACAGCTGCGGCATGATATGCTGAGGTTCCTTGAAATTTTTAAGATTACCAGTGGCATACACATTTTATCATGCACCGTGCTCTGTTTTGTCAGTACCATATTTTGTCCCTTCCTCAACTCAGCAAGATCTCCGCATGCCCTGCTTTAAAAAGAAAAGGTTTAAGAATTTTAAAAGCTTTCAAAAAGCTTTAATTAAAAACAGAATTAAAAAAGCAGAAAGTGCTCACATGGAAAGATCAGGTAACAATGCTATTACCTGCTGGTCCAGATCACACCACTCTCTTTTTCCTCTTTATACTGGCTATCTTTCCTCTCCACACTCAATTGCAATCCACAGATTGCAAATCACAAAATAGGGACATCCTTGTTTTCAGAAACTATTGTATTTTACTTCCATTTACAATTGCTAAAATTCATTGATGGAGCTGCTGGCATAGGGTGAGGGGGTGGAAACCATGCTCCCTATTTCCTCATGGGGACTTCCCAAATATGGAAAGCTCAACTATGCCCCGGGCTCTGGATAGCATCAAAATACAGCAGGCGACCAGGAACAACAGGACCTCTGTACAACCGAGATGCCGCTATGCAGGAATCACAATGGAGAAGGGACATCAATGCAAAACTGATTTACACACAAGCCAATTCTCAATGGATGAGACTCCAGTGCAAAAGGATGTGAACACCTCAAAACTTTTCTGAATTGTGGACACATAAAACAAGCACAAAAGGTCAGTTTTAAGTCTTTGGTGATTTCCAAAAGACCATAAGACATAGGGAGCAGAATTAAGCCCTTTGGCCCATTACGTCTGCTCCACCATTTCGTCATGGTTATTTCATATTCAAACTCCTTTCAACATTTTTAGCACCCATAATAATCACAACCTAAATGTTGACAGCTTTTAATTGCTGAACCTAAGTTACACTCAGAAGATGGAAGAACACTAAAAGAACACCACTCTTTCTAGGATTAGCACCCTAACACTGCAGCGAGGTGCAATTGCCTATAACACAGAGAACATTGCAGTAGACTTGCCGATGATGTGGTTAGGAAGATCCAGTTTTTCTTTTCCAGGCAACTGCCCTCAGCAAACCTGGAAAGTTTAGCTTTGGATGGAGCCAGCCAATTGCTAATTCTTTATGCATATGTATGAGTGGTCATGTCACTGTTTAGTGGAACAAAGTGTAAAAGTGGCCATTTGTAGGTGTTTCTTGGCATCTGATTGCATTGCTAATTATTATCAATAAAAAAATTAATAGTGTCAATATCTGTAATGAATTATTTGCCTTTGATTCTGACCTTTTATTCAAACCATTGTAGAGTTTTTTGATAAAGGACCCATGTCCTAATGGCAGCTGTTGTCTGAATGGTCATTGGCTGACCTGATGCACATTTTCAATAATGTTTATTTATGCTCGACTAATTTCTACTGTTGTTTTAATGAAACAGCAGAATTTCATGTTGCTTCTATATGATAGCAGAGAACAACTAATGGGTTATTTAATGAAAAGATTGTTTGGCAAGCCTTTAAACTGTCCATGAATTTTCAGTCTTACCTTCTAACAATACAGGAGAAAATATTGAACAATGCATTACATAGATTTTAGTTCAGATTACGGTCCGCTGTGGAGGGGGGGGGGGGAAATGGCGTTTGCAATTCACTACGGCCCACAAACTTTTTGTGACCTTTTCATAATCCAGCACAGCAGCACTTTGGGTTTGGATGTGAAATTGGAACAATAAGCAGCATGCTTCTCTGACCAGTCACGTTAATGGATCCTAACTGAGCATTGCACGGTCTAAACTGGGAAGAATTAGATTTCAGTTGTCACGTTAAAAAAAAAAGCAATGAAGGCATGGAGACAGATAAATAAATAAAAAGAGACATCAAATTAATTATCAATTCAAATTTTAAAAGTAAGTTTTTTTTTGGAATCGGATCCAAATTTGTAACATTAAAATAAAATCACTCATACCTAAATAAACCAGAGCCTACCTAATGGGTAATTCCACAAATACTGAGCATAAGTCATTGTGCTGCTGTAGTATCGGCTGTGTTGGAGCAATGCAAATAGGAAAGGTAATGTCCAGTTTCCCATTTAACACTGCAATAGCAATTTCTGTCCAATTTACATCACCGTTATGGTGAGTATTGAGTGAATTAGAATCAGGTTTAATATCACCCATGTTGTGAAATTTGTTAACTGCAACAGCAGTACAATGCAATAGATAGAGAATTACAGTAAGTACATGTCTATTAAATAGTTAAATTAAGTAGTGCAAATATAAAAATAAAAAGTATGAGGTGGTGTTCATGGGTTTAATGTCCATTCAGAAATTGGATGACAGAGGGGAGGATGCTCTTCCCGAATCATTCAGTGTGTGCCTTCAGGCTTCTGCACCTCTTTCCTGATTGTGGCAATGAGAAGAGGATATGTCCTGGGTGATGGGGGTCCTTAATGATGAACGGTGCCTTTTTGAGGCATCACTCTTTGAAGATGCCCTGGATACTACAGAGGCCAGTGCCCATGATGGAGCTGACTGACTTTATAACTCTCTGCAACTTATTTCAATCCTGTGCAGTGGCCCCCGCACCCCCCCCCCCATATCAGACGATGCAGCCAGTTAGAATGCTCTCTGGTGTACATCTGTAGAAATTTGCAAGTGACATACCCAATCTCCTCAAACTCCTAATGAAATATAGCCACTGTCCTGCCTTAATTTTCACAATGCAAAATTCCCGGGTCAGTAACTTCTCTTAATAAAACCCAAGGAGGACAGGATGTGTTTATTTACCTCTTAAAGTCCACGTGTAATAATCGGATCATTACTGCCAGCTCCCAAATAGTTGAAAAGCTGGGAGAACAGCTCAGGCCATCAGGAGTAACACTATTTGAATAATAAGAGATATTGAACTTTTGTAGTCCCAATGTTAGCTGAAGATTCTTTTATGTGCAAGTAACAGCTTGAAATCATCCTGAGTGTACAGCTCTAAAGAATATGCCAAAACTATTAATATCTGTTGTTTTGCAATGTGATTTTTAAACTTTGTAAAGTGACCCAAATCAGCTATAATATAAACAATGCAAAGGCAGAATAACCTTCAGTCCAGATCATTATAACTCACTTACTCAAGTTGCCTATAGCAATGTTTCTAATTGTAAATGTTTTGGAGATTCTTTGCACCCTTCCAGGCAGGATGTCTCTAGTTCATTTCCCATCAGTTGATAGCGCGACAAAGTAGTTGGCAAAGAGTTGAAAAGGGGACAGCTAAGTGATAAAACTTGCAGGGGAAGAGGATAATCTGTCAAATCATGCAAGTGCTGTATACAAGGTAGGCAGCACATCAATACTCGGAAGTGTATTGAGTTTGACTATAACCACTGAAAGGAAGACAGCCCTGCCTTTTCTGTCTCGAATATAATTGAGTGAGAGTGCACTTTCCATTATGTCTAACCCGTTACTAGAAAGGAAATGCAGCAGTTATTAAGTACACTGTATAAAGACTGGGATGACTCCAACAAACTAAATCCAAGCTGCAAGCTGATTTACAACTAGTGTGTGGGAAATGCCTATAGTTCTTGTGAATGTTAGCAAATTGGTAATACAACGACTTTCCACCTTCCATTAATAATAGTTTCTATATTAACATATGGTATGTATATAGATCTGCCCTTGCTGTGTGAGATACTTGGATCATTGCCTAAACAAAAGTTAATTTCTAGCTTTGATTACACAAGAGCTCACACAGTTTACTTTATAAATTATTGCAATAAATCATAGTGTTGCTTAAGAGATGACAAGTAGTGTATCAAGGTGTCACATTCACACCTTGATCAATCTCTTATCAGGATATTGATTTAATGTCAGAAGTGTGATATACATAGCAACACATAAAAGCATGAGCACATCATTTAACAAGTTATTGCAAAAACTATTCAATTTAAATAAAGCCTTTAAGCAAAACTAATGCTCACAGAAAAGGAGACCTGGGAATTAGGCAGAATGTAATTACTTGTTGCAATAAGCACGACATGCTAAATTCAAATGGCCCGACAAATACTGAACAGAGCAACACGAGTGTATATTATTGATCCTACAGCTCATGCGTGCAAACACAAAGGCACCCTGTGCCTCCTAAAGAGATGGTACATTGTGACTGCCGGAGGTAGAAATTCCTGGAGGTATTCTGGGCTGTGATGATTTGAGAAATAACTGAACATGCAAATGACCAGCAACAAGATATTCAGACGATGCACGGTGGAAAATTTATGCATGGGGAGTATGAAGCCACCCAGTGCCTGATAGTGCAAATATGCAGCAGCAAAGTTCAGTGACATGAGTATGTCTGAATGTAGTACAGTACACACAGCTGAATGATCTGATCTAAGCTATCAAGATGAGCAGATCTGAAAACAATCCACCTGTCTTACTGATTGAATCATTAAGTATTGCATAGCCACAAAGGGTGTGTATTTTCTCAAAAGGTCAGATGTAGCAATCCAGTATTTAACCTCCAGTTAGTTCATGATCCCCTTAAACAGTACTGGTGAGTTAGACGGATACTTCTGTGCATCTCACAGTAGATTTGAAATGTTCCGCAATGGCAGTGTTGGCGTGAAAACAATATTACTCACAGACTCTCATCATAAGATTGGAGTGCTTACTCTTTTCCAGTTATCAGGAATACACTCTGGATACATACCTCTCTGGCTGCACGGGAGGCATTTATTGCCCGATGCTGAGATACATCCTCTGATGTGCTGGGCCACACCGTCAGTGATATAACCTGGGGTCACCGGATCTTTGGATCTTTCAACATTCAACACTCTCGGCCAGGTGACCCAGGCAGGGTTGATCAGGCCCTGGCTTGTGTCCCATGGGTCACACCTCTTGATCCACAGCTATCTGGAGGCTCGTTCAGCAGTCTCTGTGACAGTCCTGATGGCTGTTTCCTTTACAGCTTGTGTAATAGCAAGGAGAGAGTAGGTTCTTCAGTATGAGCAGCCAGCAAGACCTCTACACCCTACCTCTATAGGCTCTCATCGTGCCCACCACCTCTGTTCTACCAGCTCCTGGTATTTGGCTTTTTTTTTTAAAAAAACACTCAAATACATCCTCAATCCAATCTTCCATAACCACTGGCTTCAAGGCTTCTGACAGAATGACCATGTCAGGCCTCTGGGATGATGATGTGATGAAGTCAGGGAACTTTAATTGCTTACCAAGAAAATTGGGTACCAATAAAAAAAATGACCGATTATCTACGATTAAAACACTTGCATTACATTCACCAATTTTAAGGTTTTCCACTTTATGAAGGATGACAATCACTAGCTTTGGTAGTACACTTTTTCCCTTTCCTGGTGTGACCTAGAGCCTAACACAACAAACAGGAGATCCGCGGAGCCCTGCAAAAGAAATTTTATCATCAGATAAAGCTATCAGACCACAGTATTCTCAGTTAAATCAGGAAAGAAAACAAAGATTAGGAGTTACCTGTGATGGATATTCACTATCTACAGCCAGAGGGCCTTCCTTTCATTTGTTACCCAAGCTCAGCTTTCTCATATAGCAGCCAAAACCTCTAGAGATCAAAGGGTTGTTCTGAGTAAAATAAGCACCCAGCCAATATTCTTTGTTTCACTTCTTGTCATAAATGGGAGCCAGTCTTCAGTTCTTAATGTAAATGGAAAGCAATAATCAATTTGAAATGACTTTATTACTTACATCCTTCATATCCACAAGGAGTAAAAATCTTTATATTATGTCTCCATCTAAATGTGCTATTTATTGTAATTTATAATAAGTACAACAGGACAGTTGTACAAAAATACAGTTGTGTCAGCATGAATTAATCAGTCTGATGGCCTGGTGGAAGAAGCTGTCCTGGAGCCTGTTGGTCCTGGCTTTTGTGCTGCAGTACTCGTTCTTGGTTGGTAGCAGCTGGAACACTTCTGTGGTTGGGGTGACTCGGGTCCCCAATAATCCTTTGGGCCTTTTTAAAAAAAAATAACCATACCTGTCTTTGTAAATGTCCTGAACAGTGGGAAGTTCACATCTACAGATGCACTGGGCTATCCACACCACTCTCTGCAGAGTCCTGCGATTGAGGGAGGTACAGTTCCCATACCAGGCATTGATGCAGCCAGTCAGGATGCTCTCAATTGTGCCCCTACAGAAAGTTCTTAGGATGTGGGGGCCTATACCAAACTTCCTCAACCGTCTGAGGTGAAAGAGATGCTGTTGTGCCTTTTTCACCCCACAGCCGGTATGTACAGACCACGTGAGATCCTCAGTGATGTTTATGCCGATGAACTTAAAGCTGTTCACCCTCTCAACCCCAGATCCATTGATGTCAATGGGGGTTAGCCTGTCTCCATTCCTCCTGTAATCCACAGCCAGCTCATTTGTTTTTGCGACATTGAGGGAGAGGTTGTTTTCTTGACACCACTGTGTCAGGGTGATGACTTCCTGTCTGTAGGCTAACTCGTTATTATTTGAGATTACGCCAATCAGTGTAGTGTTGTCAGCAAATTTAATTAGCAGATTGGAGCTGTGGGTGGTGACACAGTCATGGGTATGCAGAGATTAAAGGATTTAGGACACAGCCCTGAGGGGCACCTGTGTTGAGGGTCAGAGGGGCAGAGGTGTGGGAGCTCACTCTTAGCACCTGCTGGCGATCTGACAGGAAGTCCAGGATCCAGCTACACAAGGCCGAGTGAAGGCCAAGGTCTCTGAGCTTCTTGTCGAGCCTGGAGGGAGTTATGGTGTTGAATGCTGAACCGTAGTCCAAGAACAGCACTCTCACGTAAGCATCCTTCTCTAGATGTGTAAGGACAGCATGTAGAGCTGTGGCTATTGTGTCATCTGTCAATCAGTATTATCAGTATGCGAATTGTAGGGGGTCCAGTGTGGGTGGTAGCAAGCTGCAGATATAATCCTTGACCAGCCTCTCAGAACATTTGCTTATTATTGAGGTGAGTGCAACAGGATGTCAGTCGTCAGACATGTTACTCTGGTCTTTGTGGGTACAGGGACAACGGTGGATGTTTTGAAGCAGGAAGGCACTCTACATGAGCGAGGGAGAGATTAAAGTTAAAAATGTCTGTAAACACACCTGCCCTCTGATGCCGCCTGGTCCCGCAGACTTGTGACTGTCCACTTGTTGGAAACACTGGCGTACTTCACCCTCTGAGGTGACCAAGCTGCAGGTCGCATCAGCGGCTCTCCTCAGGGGCTCAATGTAGGCAACGTCAGATCAAGCATACAAAAGATTTAGCTCATCCGCGAGAGAGGCAGCGATGTTAGAAACGCCACTACGTTTCGCTTTGAAATCTGTGATGGTGTGCAGACCTTGCCATAAGCTGCGTGTGTTGTTGGCGGACAGTTGTGTCTGGATCTTGACCCTGTATTGTTGTTTCACTGCTTTGACGACTTTGCGCAGATCGTAGCTGCATTTCCTGAGTTCCTGTTGGTCGCCGACAACGCAAGCTCTGTGTCGCACAGTAAGTGCTGCTCGCACGGATCTATTGATCTGGGGAAGAGGACAAATCTGCGAACAACTGCACTATCTGTAGAGCCATAGACTTGCTGGGTCACAGCACCTGGGCTGATTTCATAAGAATTCAGAATAAGACAAGAGGGTTATTTAACTGAGCCTGTTTCAAACCAGACAATGTGGCTAAGTGATTTAGCTCAAGCAAGCTTGGAGATCAGATTGATAATAACATTTAGCTCATGAAGTAGCTGATTTGTTAATGGTTGGAATGATTGTGTGCTCACAGAATCAGCTTCATAACATTAATTGTGGGAATCTGGGAACTGTGTCTGCAGAACCTTTTCAACCGTTTGTGCATAAAGAGATCAGAAAAAATGTATCATGTTCATGGGGAGTCACCAAAGTTGCATAAAAATTGCATAAAAGTAAAGAGTAACTAGGCTTATTTGGAATGGTCCAGGAACATCAAGAAGAATGACAGAAACATGGGGTGAACTCGAGTCTATTCCTCTGCCTTCGATTTCTACAGTGGACAATTTGTTCGCCTGCATCATTGGCATGTGTCTTTAGCTCATAGGAATTGTATCTGTGTTTTAGAAATGGTTTGTAATTCAGAAATCTTTCTTTAAGATAGAAAAATACTTTTAAAACTCACAGAGGTTTAAGAGTATTGTTATGTATCACTGAAAATAAATGAGCTACTTTGTTAGCTGGAAGTATCTCCTCCTTCGTGTGGGGGAGGGGAAGCGGGGAGGCACTGCTCAAATAGTGGGTATTACCTGATAAACTCATTGTAGAGGAAGTGAGCTTGCTTCTTTTGCAGTAGGTAGCTTCAGCATAATCCCTCTTTAGTGAACGTACCTGTAGCTATCTACATCAGATAAGGCTAAAGGCCTTCACGAGTTTAGAATTTTGTGGTCAGCAAACCCAACACTATCACACACATGGAGAAAGATAGAGACTAAAATGTGATTTAAAGACTCACGTTTAAACGACTGCTTTGAACGGTTCAGATGTCTGAGAAACAGAGCCACATCTATAAATATTTCTCTGCATTAGATTGTTCAGCAGTTACAGCATCCCACCTCATTCAATACAGGTCAACACTGATTTTAAGAAACAGTAAGAACAATGTGCAAGAAGTTCATGTTAGTGTCCAATTAATGATTCCATACTACTTTCATCAATGGAAGTTATAGCAGTAGACTTTATAACCATTATAATCCAGTCTCTCCTTCCATAGATGCTGCCAGTACTTCCTGTGTTTTCTGGTTTTGTTTTGGACTTCAAGCATCTGAGTTTTTTTTTGCTCCAGTCTTATCAAGGAGTAAGTAAGATGTCCCAAAGCTGACTTTCACATTCAGCTCCACAGGCAGGAGCAGCATAAGCTACCATCAGTTTTATTAAGCAATAATAATTAAGCTTTCTTAAACTGGGGCTCTTCATCAAGGGCAGAATCAGGCTCTAAACCCAAAAACAAAAGGTATCAGTGGGAGCAATTTCAGAATAAACGATGAAGAGCAGTGAGTAGTCATTAATTGTGTCTCAAAGTTACAAGCATTAAAAATGCAACCAGATGTAGAATATTTCACTGGTCAATCACGAGGACTTTGATTTTCCGCTGTTGCCTTTGACAATGTTTAACATAGTTTTATGGCTTTGAAATCAATTTCCTCATCTAGTTTTATTGAGGCAACACAGATTGCTCAAAAATCACGATGACTAACAATGTATGGACACTCATTCCAAGGTAGAAAGGCTCCACCTGCCACATTAGAACTTGTATGAGCATTTAGGGCACACATTGATAATTTTAAAAAAAGCTTTCTTGCAATATTATATTAGGCCATTGTGGGTGGTCAAAGAGTGCTCCTTGCAAAACAATGTGCAGGATTCTTCAGCCTCATAAGGGCGTCTGGCATGGAGTGATATCAGCTAGTCACAGCTGGAGATCCTAACCAGAACATGAAGAACATTGTTTGCCACTGTCAAGATGGGTCGACTTCAGGGATGTGCTGCAAAAATTGGAAAGGGATCAGTTTCCTTCCACACTTCCCAAATATGCAATCTTCACTCTCAAGAAAGTGCATGAGGTCGCCAGCGTGTCCAATTTCCCCACCTAGTAAATACGACATCTTGATCTTGCCGAGTCAATATCATAAGACACTAACTTACAACTATGTGGAGCAATTTCTTCAGAAGGACAGTAGCATTTTAAGATGGGAGCTCATGGGAAACCAAGGTCAATAATTATCAGTATTGCTATCTTCTTCCAGTGTGTAAATGAGTGCATAGAGGGCCAGTGATCTGCTTGGGCATAAAATTTAAAATGTGACCCAACTGCAGTTCATCTGAGCACAAGCGCTTCTCCCATGCCTGACGCTATTATCACCATACATATGACAATCTCAGACGTGCAATTGATCGGTCTGAGGATGTTTGGTATTGCTACTGGTTTATTATTGTCACGTTACCAAAGTACAGCGAAAAGCTTTTCTTGCATATTGTTTATAAACAAATCAAATCACCAGACGGCACATTGAGACAGAATAAGGTAAAACACTAACAGTGCAGATTAGCATAGCTGAAGGACAGAACAGATGAAATATTAATTCACAAACCACTTCAGCTTCGTTCAAGGCCACAGCCAGACTAACACTGTACAATCCAACCTGAAAACATTCAATCAGAATATACAGCTTGTGCAAACTTAACACATGTAGTTGGACCTATTTAATTCAGGGGTAGGAAGCCACCAAAGAGTACCACCAAGTCAGCATCTCCTGATATGTTTGACCTACCCATCTCCGACTCTATGAACTAGTTAGGACTCTTATGGACAGAAAGACAAACATGGACAAGTTGAGCGGAAGGTCCTGCTTCTGTACAGATTAACTGCATGTCACCAAAGGGGTATGATATGAATAGGCATATGTGAAAATACCATAATGCATCATTCAATATTGTGTGCACAACACAAAATATGTTCCATGAGCAAGAATGGGCAAGAGCAGAAAGTGTGGTCCATTCTAGTGGAATGCAAAGACAATGACCAAGGTGCTTGAGGGTCAGCTGCTAACAGTGGCAATCCTGGTGGATGATTGTGGTGAGGAGAGGTATGTTTCCTACACTGAGAACGGAGTTAAGGACATTAACTTTTTCAAGCAGCTTTACCCAGGTATCTGTATTGGGGTATGTAGAAGCTCTGGTTCAATCAGCTGAACATAAGGTATACATTGGAAAAAGCATACCTTGAGTTAGTAGATAAACCTCAAGCGCCACCTAGTGTTTAGTCTAAATGGCAACAAGATATGTAGAATAATTTACCATCATATTGAAAATCCTGAGGTTATTTTGGTAGTTGGTTGAGAGCATATATTAAATGAATTTATGGGAACAAAAGACAGGAGAGAAAGGTATGTTCTTCCTTACCCAGCCCAAACAAATTAAGAACATCTTTAACTACCACAGTTTCAACTTGCTGCAAATGCTAAAAACCGTATGATGTGGAGAATTAGCCCTCCAGTGGTAATCTGATTCCATATGTCTCTTCTAATTATTACATAGAGTGTGGCTATTGACATGTTACGGAATGGCTTGGGGACTGAGGAGTACAGGTTCAGTGACCCAGAGGAGAAAGGCTTTCCTGTAGCTGGGAGAGGAAAAAGTAGTAGTACCTCAGCCTTCTTTCTCCAATACACAATGCCCCACACCATCCTTCGATTCCTCTTCTGTAACAACTAAGTCCTCAAATAGAGTCCAGCCATCAAGTCCTCCCTCTCTCCCAGTGTCCAGTGAGGTAGAGTGACTCAGCACATACCTTCTTTGACGAAAATTTTCCAGAAAAAAACTAAATGATAGATAACAAAGTAAAATTGATAAATTGATCCATATAATCTCCCACTGGCTTTCAAAAATCCTTTTGAAACTTCCAGAATCAACTGCGTTGGAAGTCCCAGCAAATAAGTAGGTCATTCCCAATTATCTGCTCTCTGCTAGGAGTGAGAAATAGAATAACTAACAATGACAAAACAGTCAACTTAATTAGCAGCAGCTGGCAAGTTAAATGGCAATCAATGGGTTGTTAGTCTTCTGAGAGAAATCCCTGCTACTTTTCCTCTTCTGGGTAAAGGCGAGCCTTCTGGGCCACTGAACCAGAATCCCTCAGTTGCCAAGCAATTCTGCAATGTGTCATTGGGCACACTCCATGTAATGATTGGAAGTGACATGCGGAATCGGATTACCACTGGAGAGCTAATCTCTACATTGTACCGTTTTTACTGCGATCTGTGCTAAACAGACTACAAATTGGCATCGCAAACACAAGAAAATGTGCAGATGCTGGAAGTCCAAAGCAACACGCACAAAATGCTGGAGGAACTCAGCAGGCCAGGCAGCATCTATGGAAAAGAGTAAACAGTTGACATTTCAGGCCAAGGCCCTTCTTCAGGACTTCTCCCCTTCCTTTCCAGTCCTGACGAAGGGTCCAGGCCCAAAACTGTTTACTCTTTTCCACAGATGCAGCCTAACCTGCTGAGTTCCTCCAGCATTTTGTGTGTGTTTCTATAAACAAGCATATTTGTTTAAGGCCCCCTGTTAGCCGTCAAGGCGGTTCTTTATTACTAATAATATAAATTGAAAAGATTACTCCTTCTATCAGTATAGGATAAAACTGTGATGTTTTGCAGCATCTTCAATCAGCCCAATTAGAAAAACACTAATTGATTCCTTTCAATTATCCACATTCATTAAGCAGTGCCCGTTATCAGAACATCAGTTTCTGATGGTTTGACTTCTGTTCTGAGTAAAGAGCATTACTGAGAATTTCTAGCTGGACTAGTCCCCCAACAAATTCTGCATAAATTCGGGTAAGGTGGAATAACGTTGCAGTACTGACTATTTCTAAATGAAATAGTGCCGATCAGGAATTGGGACCAGGCGTGTTGATGTGATTCTTATATTAGCAGACCTAATATTTTTCTCACGTACAACACGCTGGAGGAACTCAGCAGGTCGGGCAGCATCCATTGAAATGAGCAGTCAACGTTTTGGGCCGAGCCCCTTCGTCAGGACTAATATTTTCCTGCTGCGAGAGGCGTACCAAATGATGTCACCAAGAGTACAATACTCACTTCTGCTCTTACAGGATGCATTGGAGTCTGGGGATTTACCTCACTGCTGCCATTGACACATCAGAGTACAATTACAAACAGATTATACCATCTTCTGTAGATTGTTACTCAACGGAGCAATCATCTGTCAACAAGAGATTGAGTGGGGCAGCCTCAGAGTACTCAAAGACCACAGGGCTGTGCTTGTAGTATCAGGGAGAGGTTTGTCCAACATTTAATTGCTAGCATACTCATTTAATAATATTTCAGTGGTAACACCATTGATAGCAACCCATCACTGGAAGCTTGTTACAACAACGATTGATCATTCAGGGTGGATTGGGGACTAGATCAAGAGATACAGGCATTCTGTTCACAATGTGACTCATTCCACTGAGTATTCGGAGTCAACACATCATCTGGCTGAAAAGCATTATCTTTGCAAACTCAAGTTTTTCATGTTAGCTATCATTAAGCTTTAGGAGACACTGCAAAAGGTTTTTGTACTTGGACTGCTCTCTCTATTGAACTGCAGTCTCTCAACTTCCTCACACTAGAAGCCACAGTTGTTTTAAGTCACTTCTCCAATCTGGTGCTCACCACAACATCACTCTATTCACATATAAATAATTTCATCCTCTTTAACTCAGAGAGTGGCATTACACACTATGTTATTATTCAGAGTTGTTGGCTTTCCACATTCAAGAACCAAAGGGGTTCCTAATCATGAACCAGACTTCTCTCTCAAGCTCCTCACTCCCGAAAGTGTGTCATTGATTGTAGATCATCAGTGGATTTTTCCTGGGGGGGGGGGGTGTTCGTCCGTCATTGATGAAGACCGCGACACCATTATGATGATGATGATGATGGTGTCGAGACTAGTGCTTGATTTGGATTTAAGGGAGGGAGAGTTGTGCAGCATCAGCCTCACTCTCTCTTCCCAATTCCCATCTGGATCCAGCGGCAAGACAAGAGTCGAGATGGCTGGAGGTGGGACTAGGCGCAGTGGATGACTAGGATGTCTTCTGAGTCTTGTCATGCTCTACACATTCCATGACGCTTGCAGAGACCGCCTTCTTGACCATTGGACCTTCCATTGGTCTCGTCCGCTCAGTCTGCCGGAGTCTGTCTTCACATGCTGGGATAGACAACTCTCTATCTCACCGAGGGTTTGAGACCCATCGGCCACCCTCAGCCGGTTTAGCCAGCTTGTCGAAGCCGTTGCCCGGGGTGTGGCCATTGTCACATGCAAACAGCTACGGGGAGCCACAGGTGAGAGCTGAGTGCCAGGTGGGGACCAAAGGAGGACAAACCACCTGAAAAGGACACAACATGTTCCCTCACCAGTGGTGCTACCCCTCCCTGACACCCCATACACCCCATTTTCCCTATTGGTCTCTCCTCAGTGGGATTGCCCAGAAAATGTTTCACACTTCAAATCCAGCAACTAAGTGAGAGAAATCTAACACAAAACCATGATGAGCACAGGTTAGTATTAAAGGTAAATAGGACATTCAACCAAAATGCAATTTTTAGAAAGTTACCTTAAAGACATTTTTCTTTAAGTGACTACACTGTCATTTCAGTGTCATTGTGTTATAAGTAATATATTCTTTAAGAAAATAAGGAGTACTTTAAATGCCCAGAGGAAACAATGAGAAATTATATTTCTTGAGCACTTAGAAAATGTTATTTATGCTCTCCAATGTTGTTACACTTGGTTGATATGAAAACTTGTTATTCTTTTGGTAAGATTCATAGAGAAATATTTTGAAGTTGTGCTCAGTTAACTTTAAGTGAAAGGAGAATTAGTATAATTGGGACACCAAATCATTGACCAAGGGAAAAAAATCAGGTCTATGTTTAATATAAGTAAAGACTGCTTCAGATATTCTTTGGATTGTTGTCCAATCATGAGCAGGTAGAAACATTGAAAACAAGACTCACTTTGCATCCGTCATATTTAGGAGAGGTTGGTGAGCATTACATTCAGGCTAGTAGGATTACTGGCAATCTCCATTCCATGTTTAAAATTCAAAGTAAATTTATTATCAAAATACATATATGTCACCATATCGAACCCTGACACTCATTTTCTTGTGGGCATGCTCAGTAAATGTATATTAGAATAATAACCATAATAGAATCAATGAAAGACCATACTAAATTGGGCATTCAACCAGTGTGCAAAAGACAACAAGCTGTGCAAATACAGAAAGAAAAAAAATGATAATTATAAATAAAGAAGCAATAAACATCGAGAACATGAGATGAAGAGTCCTTGAAAGTGAATCCATAGGCTGTGGGAACATTTCAATAACGGGGAAAGTGAAGTTGAGTGAAGTTATTTGCTTTAGTTCAGGAGCCTGATGGATGAGGGGTATTAACAATTCCTGAACTTGGTGGTGTCAGTCCTGAGGCTCTTGTACTTTATTTCTGATGGCTGTAGTGAGAAGAGAGCATGACCTGGGTGGTGGGGGTCTCTGGTGATGGATGCTGCTTTCCTGTGACTATGCTTTATGGAGATGTGTTCAATGATGGGAGGGCTTCACCTGTGATTGACTGGTGGGTCGTATCCATCACTTCTTGTAGGATTTTCTGTTCAAGGGCATTGGTGTTTCCATACCAAGCTGTGGTGCAGCCAGTCAATATACTCTCCATTACACATCTAAGGAACTTCGTCAAAGTTTTAGATGTTATAGAGGCACTACCATGCTTTCATTGTCATTGCCCTTATGTGCTGGGTCCAGAACAGATCCTCTGAAATGATAACACCAAGGAACTTAAAGTTGCTGACCCTCTCGACCTCTTATCCTCTGATGAGGACTGGCTTATGGACCTCTGCTTTGCTCCACCTGAAGTCAATAATCAGCTCCTTGGTCCTGCCTTCATTGAGTAAGAGATCAGCCAGATTTTCCATCTCCCTCAATTTGGTTCGGGATGTTGTTGTTCACTTCAATTGTTTGCGTGATTTGGTTTTTTTTTCCCTTTCTCTTGCATATTGGGTGTTGGTCTTTTTTTTCTTTAATTGTGTTCTTTTTGGGTTCCTTGCTTTGTGGCTACCTGTAGGCAAACACACCTCAAGGTTGTATAATTTATACATTCTTTGATAATAACCGTACTTTGAATCTTTGAATGGGCAGATTCATCACCTCCTTTGATTCAGCTTATGACAGTGGTGTTGGCAACAAACTTGAACATGGCATTAGAGCAGTACTTAACCACCCAGTCATAAGTGTAAATCAAGTAGAGCAGGGGGCTAAGCACACATGCAATTAAATTAAAATGTTGCTCATCTTGCACTTTGTAAGTGTCACATTGAATTATCCTTACCCATGTCAACAGTTAAACAGATTTCTTATTAAGCATTTAAAAAGTTTTAGTTTGCATAAAATTAATAAGATGGGCAGCAAAGTACAGTACATAGATTTGAAGTTACTATTTCAAGAATATGGTATTATTAAACATTCAAAATAATTTACTGCACAATTTTAATTTCTAGTGGTTGTTCTAAGGGAACATTTGAAATGTTATGTAGCACAGATTCAATGAAGATATAATCTAGTTCTGGCACTGAGAATTATTAATGAGAACATCATGTCAATATTTCTGTCAAAGGCTTATGCATGCAGTTTCCTATGTTTATAATGTGCTGCAAGGTGTCTTTCGTACATGGTTGATATTAATATTGTTTGGCTCATTCTTGGGTGTCATCATGTTGTGCCAGAGACTGGCAGGATACACATTCCCCACCTGTTATTTCCTGTCTAGAGTACAGGCTTAGAACTTTCCATCAAGATAGGGAATACCAGACGCTAAATTAGCCAAGCCTCTCGGTGAACCTTTTAGACTATTAGCAATTCAGGACTGGGTTGATATATAGTTAATTGTACAATTGGTCAACCTTTAATCACCGATATTAATTCAGTATATCAATTTAAAGAGTGGAAGTGAAGAAGAAAATAAGGAAGAAGTATTATCTAATGTTTCGTTATACCATCGATATCTTTGTTCATGTGATATTTGTGTTCCATATTCAGCAGAATTATATTTAAATACAAAAAAAGTCAGAGGCTGCACAATATCCGAATGTATCCAAAGTTCTGGTGAGAAGTTCGTTACAGTGGTTTCTATGGGGGAAACCAAAGGTGTTGTTATGCCATCATATTTTTAAATGTATTTTTTACAATCGCAAGACCCTGCTGGACATAAAGAACTTAAGGTACTGCAGGTCTGCCCCATCAGCGAGATGCACGTTGGCAGAGAAACTGAAGAAGCTGGGCTTGGTGCGAATCGCACTGCACCCTGCATCAGAAAGGCTTAGGAGGAGCTGGTGCGTGAAGGTGGTTTGCGGCCTAACAGCAAGTGATTGTCTTAGTCTCTTTTCTTAAGGTCGCAAGGCCCTGTTGGGCACTTAATGCGGAATGCTGCAAGTCAGAATCACTGCCAAGGTGGACAGCAGGGGAGCTTTGTGGCCTCTGTTGCAGCAAGAGCTAGGCCTCAAGCCTTGGTGTCACCTTTTACAGCTACCCAGGAGAGAGATGTCAGAGTCAGTGCACTCCACCAGAGATAGTCTGGTGCTGTGTCCAAGTTGGAGTTGGTGCTGCCCCCCAGTATTCACTTGGGAGAACACAAACTGTATTGTGTTTGCAGACTGCTGCAAACTTCATGGACTCAGGGCGACTGTATTTTATTGATATCCTATTATGAGATTACTAACTTATATGTGCTCCCTATCTTACATGTGTTTGCTGTCTTATAGGTACTATAAGTGCTTTGTGCTGTGCGTGACTGTTGGTACTGTGTTTTGCTCATTGGCCCCAGAGTAACACTGCTTCGTTTGGCAGTATTCATGTATGGTTTAATGACAATTAAACTTAAACTAAAACTTTTTACAACTGGAATTCGTATTGTTTATTTACATTTTTAAGTCATAAAAACTTGCTGTAATTTATAAAAGTCATTACTGACCAGATTGACCATTCTCAGTAACCACATGCCCTGGCCTTGTCCTAGCTGATCAATGCCTCTGATACCTTCAGGCATTGATATTCCAGTGAGCTCTTCACCAGCCTCCCTCATTTTACACTCCATGTGAGCCACCCAATCTTATGGCCAAGTTCCGTTCAATCTGTCACTTCTTCACTTCCTAATCTACACCAGCTAAACTGTAATCAATGACCTTACCAGAATTTTAAAATTCTCTGATTTTCAAATCTCTCCATGTTATTTTCCCATCTGTCTTTGCAAGTTCCTTCATTTCTCCCCCTATGTATCTCTGTATTCCCTTTTAATCACTCCTCCATTGACATCACTATGTTTAGCTGTTAAGGTCCTAACCTCTGGAATTCTGTCCTAAACCAGCCCATTCCTCCCACCCCGGAAGCTTTCCCCATACCAATGTGGCTTGCCATGGATTGTTTTGTTTTGGTTTGGTACTCTCCTGTGAAGTGCTTCAGACATTTTTACAACATTGAAAGCATTCTTAAAATGATAGTTTTTTGTTGAAAAGTTAAAAGGCAAATCTGAAAAGAAACAAAAGGAAACTTGAGATCTGTGTTTCAGACATTTCAAAACACGCTATCGTTCACAGCTAATGGTTTGTCTTGGTGCAGGTTGGTGCTTACTTGGTTAAGATTCTTAAAAGTTTATCGTGTGCACCAATTTTTGGCTTTGCAATCAAACCGAGGGAAGACTCCATTAAAATCATTGTCGTTACTCACACTTATAATTTGGAAACAGGTTCATGGGTTTAGTGAGTGAGACAGAAAACAGTGACTATGAGTAAGCATATTATTATTTATTTACAAACAGTTGACCAAACGTTTAAGTTCTCCCAAGTTACACAAACTACAAAACTAAATATTCACCAAACAGATCCTTAGCAAAAAGTGCACGTGGAGCACACCCTCCCAATGGTTCTGTGAAGCATGCCCTGGGAACAAAGTAAAGGAAAGTGACAATGGATGTTAATTACTTGGATTTTCAGAAGGCATTTGATAAGGTGCCACACATGAGGCTGATTAACAAGGTAAAATCCCATGGCATTACAGGAAAGATACTGGCATGGATAGAGGAATGGCAGACATTCAGCAAGTGGGAATAAAAGGGGTCTTTTCTGGTTGGCTGACAGTAACAAGTGGTGTTCCTCAGGGTTCAGTATTGGGAATGCTACTTCTCACATTGTCAATGATTTAGATAGTGGAATTGATGGCTTTGTGGTAAAGTTTGCAGATGATACGAAGATAGGTGGAGGGGTAGGTAGTGCTGAGGAAGCAATGCAATTGCGGAAGGATTTAGACAAATTGGAAGAATAGGCAAAGAAGTGACAGATGGAAAACAGTGTTGGGAAATGTATGATAATGTGTTTTGATAAAATGAACAAAAGTGTGGACTATTATCTAAATGGGGAGAAAATTCAAACAACAGAGGTGCAAAGGGACTTGGGAGTTCTTGTGCAGAACTCCCAGAAGGTTAATTCACAGGTTGAGTCTGTGTTAGAGAAGGCAGATGCAATGTTAGCGTTCTTTTCAAGGGGAATAGAATATAAAAACAAGGGGACGATGCTGAAGCTTTGTAAGACTCTAATAAGGCCATACTTGGAGTATTGTTAACAGTTTTGGGCCCCATATCTCAGAAAGGATGTGTTGTCATTGGAGAGAGTCCAGAGGATGTTCAGGAGGATGATTCCGGGAATGAAGGGGTTAACATGTGAGGAGCGTTTGGCAGCTTTGGGCCTGTACTCACTGGAATTTAGAAGTGCAGGGGGATCTCATTGAAACGTACTGAATGTTGAACAGACTAGATATGGTGGATGTGGGGAGGATGCTTCCTGTGGTGGGGTTGTCCAGAACTAGAGGACACAGCCTCAAAATTCAGGGGTGACCTTTTAGAACAGAGGTAAGGAAGAGTTTATTTAGCCAGAGAGTAGTGAATCTGTGAAATGCTCTGCCACAGACAGCTGTGGAGGCCAAGTCCATGAGTATACTTAAAGCAAAAATTGATAGTTTCCTGAATGGTCAGAGCATCAAGGGTCGTGGCAAGAAGGCAGGTGTACAGAGTTGACTGGGATCCAGGATCAGCCATGATGGGCTGAATAGCCTAATTCTGCTTCTTCGTCTTGTGGTCTTATAAACATATTGTAGCATAAAACTAGGGAATTTTAAAAATAGAAGAATATGTAGGTCATATGGGCCTTTTCTGCCTTTTCAATCCGATCCTAACGATCTTTCACCTTGGTGGTTTGCATCAGTATTTTTACACAGAGCACTCAAAATAAATCTTAAAACATTTAAGAGTTAATCATATCAAATAACAGATGTCTAGAGTACACGGCTGTGACATCTGTCATTGCACAATGCCCGTTTATTATCCGTACCGTCAAAGTGCATCACATTTATTTGGTCAAAATATGGTGCTGATCATACCCTGGGAACCATGTCTGTTGAGCAAAAGAAGTGTTGTAACTTCTTTCGAGACTGGAGACACAGGAAGATGCAGATTTCAGAATCTGGAGCAAAATAACAAACCTGCAGAAGAACACAGCACGTTAAGTAGCTTCTGTGGAAGCAAAGTTTCAGGTTGAGATCCTATGTCCGATCTAAGAGTATAGCGGGGAGATGGCCAGTATAAAGAGGTGTGAGGCTGGAGCTGGCAAATGATTTAAAGGTTTCTTGATTGCTTACAAGTCATTGGAAATCGAGCACTGTATGTACTCTATAAAGCTGCACTCAGGGGTGACGACACTGCAGAGAGTTCTCCCATAGTGAGGTAAAGGCTGTCGTACTTTTGGTAAAATACAGGAGCTGTGGCAGTGGGTCTGGTGGGCCGGCTTCCTACCTGACCGGATATAGGAGGAGAGGGGCCAGTTTCTTGCTTCCGAAGGCAGACAGAGGAAATGGAGAATGTCGCCAGGTGGAAGTGAAACATGGTGGCCCTAAGAGCTTTTGCGTTGATCCTGACAGCAGTTGATACCTGTCGCATCTCGCAGCTTACCACCAAGGATTAATCGGGGGAAGATTCATCCTCTTCTCCTTGGGCTGAGGGCAGCAAGCAGTGAATGAACACACACGTGCTGTCAGTGCAGGCTGCCTGCAGGTTTAGGGAGTGCAAGACAATGCCCCAGTGCCAGTACAAGTTCCGAATTAGACCTCCAAACTGTGTCATGACAGAACAATCTTTCTTCTGTTGTGACACAAGAAAATCATGACTAAAGACATGTGAGGTTCACATGACTTGCTTTGTATCCATCGTATTTCAGCTACAGTTCTGCTGCTCTTGGAGAAAGACCTGGTGCCTGGATCCACCACTTTTCACTCTGGGGTATCTGGGAACAGAGTTACAATGGAGCCACAGGAAAACAGGAAACTTCTGAGCTCTTTTTCTCCTTGGCCTAGCTTGTTGAGGAAATGGTCTGCTGTATCATCCACAAACTCACCGTAGAAGAGGCAGAGGCCTTATCTGCTACCTGGAGAAGGATGAAGATCATAAGACCATATGACATAGGAGCAAAGTTAGATCTTTCACCACATCAAGTCTACTTCACCATTCCATCACAGCTGATTTATTCTTCCCTCTCAACTCCATTCTCCTGCCTTCTCCCCGTTATCTTGAATGCTCTTACTATCAAGAACCTATCAGCCTCTGCTCGAATATACCAAACGACTTGGCCTCCACAGCTGTCTGAGGCAATGAATTTCACCGATTCACCACCCTCTGGCTAAAGAAATATCTCCTCACCTCTTTTCTAAAGGGACACTTTTTATTCTGAGGCAGTACGCTCTGGTCCTAGACTCTCTCACTACTGAAAACAACATCTCCATGTCCATTCTGTCAGGGTCTATGAAGGTGAGAAAAAGAAGGAAATGTTCTCTTGGGATGTGCTGTCAGAGCGCATTTTATCTCCCTGGTTCCTCTTACAGCCTCCCTCTTCTGAGTAAGGGATCCGGGCAATACTAATCAATGGAATGCCAAAATAATGGTGGCAATGATCATTGCAAGTTACTGAAGATTATCATCTCCAGAAGGAATACGTCTAACCATTCTACCTAGCATCTCCTCTAGCAAATCCTGGAGAGCAACAGCTAAGTAATTACCATGACTGAAAAATTAACTTGGAGCTGCAATTGCTATCTTCATGCTGGGGGACAGCAGACTGCAGCGCCTCTTCTTGTGACCAAGGCAGGACAGTAGAAAACTAGTCATCTGCTTGATGGGTTGCTATTGATATCCTTGAAGCCACTGCCAAGGGCGGCAATGAGGGACATATTAGGACCAACCCGAGCACTGTTCTTTCCTATGTGGGAATGCATTCTGATGATGTCAGTCCTCCTGTGCAGCTCTGTGGTTGGATCAAAATGTGCAACTGTCGGTGCCCACCGTTTTCATGGACAGCAGAATCTGAACAAAGCTGTACACAACATTTAGGACTCGTTCATGTTCTACAGTAGACATAAACTTCAGGCAAACTTGATGTTGCCGCAAGTTCTTGGTCATCGACCTGTTTCTATTAAACCTGACGAAAATCGGGGGTTTATTTTGTTGAGTACCTCTGCTCCATCTGCCAAATGTGGAATTTCCCGGTGGCAAACCATTATAATTCTTATTCCCATTCCCTTTCCAACATGTTGGCTCATGGCATCCTGTTTTGTCACAATGAGGTCACTTTCAGCGTCGAGGAGCAGTGCCTCTGGGTAGCCTCCAATCTGATGACATGAACATTAACTTCCCCTTCTAGTAAAAAAAATGTTTTTTCCTCCTGCTTCTTTCTTCTTCTATTCCCCATTCTGTTCTCTTACATCTTCACCTTGCCTGCCCATCACCCCTCCCTGGTGCCGCCCCCCCCCCTTTCTCCCATGGTCCACTCTCCTCTCCTATCAGATTCTTCTTTTCCAGCTCTCTACCTTTCCCACCCATCACCTTCTAGCAGGAACTCCTTCCCCTCCCCCCCCCCCACTTTTTAGGCATCTTCTCTCTTTCCGAAGAAGGGTCTCGGCCTGAAACGCCAATTGATTAGTCATTTCCATAGATGCTGCCTGACCTGCTAACCTCCTCGAGAAATTTGTGTGTGTTAATCTGGATTTCCAGCATCTGCAGAACCTCTTGTGTTTAGGAGCCTGATTCGATTGCCTTTTGGATTATTGTTCTCATCTGAGTTTGGGAGAGTAGAAATGGCATGCACTTTGAAGTAGTTATATCTCCTGAATGACTAAATGGTGGCACAAGTAAAATGATGCGGTGATGCAATGCTCACCATTCCTGTGAACCAGATGATGTGATACGTCTGTTCCAGAGCAAATGTACAACGTGCAATCCTTCTAACTATCATGAATCAACACTTTTGTTTAATTTAATATAAGTAAGAGTCTCGGAGATATTATTGGGAGATGTCATAAGGCAAAGTACAAATTCATGCCTTAACTATGCATTGAATAGACATAGAGAACATGACACTTTCCCTTCTGTATGGTGAATATTCACATGATCAGACATTAAAAATAGAGTGAAATAGTATTAATTTTTTATTGAATATTTAGTTAAACCATGTGTAATTGTCTAATCTGTCTTGTCTTTTGTGTCCAATCTTGTCAAAGATCTTACTGAAATGCATGCAGACTACAGTATATCAGCCAAGACGTACAAACAAGCTGGATGAACTCAGCAGGTCGGGCAGCATCCATTGAAAGGAGCAGTCAACGTTTCGGGTCGAGACCCTTCGTCAGGACTAAAGAGGGAGGGGGCAGGGGCCCTATAAAGAAGGTGGGGGGAGGGTGGAAAACCAATCAGAGGAAAGATCAAGGAGTGGGTGAGGGGAAGCAGGGAGGGGATAGGTAGGAGAGGTGAAGAAGGAATCTAAGGGGAAAGCACTATGGGTAGTAGAAGAAGGCAGAGTCATGAGAGGTGATAGGCAGCTAGAAGAGGAGACAGAGTGAAGGTGGGATGGGGGAAGGGAGAGGGAGGGAATTACCGGAACTTGGAGAATTCGATGTTCATACCAAGGGGCTGGAGACTACCCAGACGGTATATGAGATGTTGTTGCTCCAACCGAAGTTTGGCCTCATCATGGCAGTAGAGGAGGCCATGTATGGACATATCCGAATGGGAATGTGAAGGAGAGTTGGAGTGAGTGGCAACCGGGAGATCCTGTCCGTTGGGGCGGACGGAGCGGAGGTGCTCGATGAAGCAGACCCCCAATCTGCGTCGGGTCCAGCCGATGTAGAGCAGGTCGCACCGGGAGCACCGGATGCAATAGATTACCCCAACAGACTCACAAGTGAAGTGTTGCCTCACCTGGAAGGACTGTTTGGGGCCCTGAATGGTGGACATTTCCCTCAGCAAAATATTTTGTTGCCTTTTCACAAATTGGTCAAGCATTATTCCCACTACAAAACCATATAGACAATCCTTAATTAATTCCTCCCTTTCCAAGTATAGATTAATTCTTCACCTCAGAATACTTCCCAATAATTTCCCTACCACTGCTATTAGAATAAAAAAAAACCACATTTGGTGTCCTCCAGTTATCCAGCATCTCACCTGTGCCTTGCAAAGATTTAAAAATCTCTGTCAGAGGCTCAGCAAACTCCTCTCGTGGCAGTCTGGAATACAGCTGATCAGGCCTTAAAGATTTATCCACTTTAAACCTACAAAGAAAACTAATGTTTCCTGCTTTTTTAATAATTATATGTTTTAAAGTTTTGCCGTCCCTTTCCCAGAATTATCCAATTATAATGCCCTTCTCAGTCATTCAACTATAATATTGTTCTCTTTATTGTGTGAAACACTTGGAAATGTCAAAGTAAGGTTTTACCAAATAAGGTGTAATTACTGTTATTACTAATTCACAGATACAGTATATTTTCTGTGGAAAATCTTTTACGGGATTTTCAAAAATCTAGTCAGAAAAACAATGCAGAAGAAAACTGTTTCTGACCCCTAATCAATTTAATATCCGTTGCCTAGCCTGCTCAAAGTTTATTGAAATTATTGCAAGAGTTCTACTTTTACCTACAGTGACATGGTATATTTGAATAGGATCAGGAAGGTTGAGGCAATTGATTTTAGCACCTAGGCTTGGGAAGAGCAAAGGAGCAAGTCACTCTGACTTATCCCTCAACAGTCTCTATTGGAAGGTCACCAGTGAATCCCAGTGCAAGGACAGCAGCCGCCTTGGTTCAGATTTCTAGTCTTCTACAGTGAATTAAGTTGAAAGCACTCACTGGCTCAGACATAAAGGGTGGTCTTCTGGGCCACATTGTAGAGGGATCCAGCACGCTCAAAGCCATTTCCCAACAAAGGGCAAGAAGGGCATCAGACAACCATTGAAGAAAAAGAGTTGAGTTTGAGGACCTTTCGTTCTGATTTATTGCGGCCTTAGAGCTAATTTGATTGATTCACTACAATTTCTCGCAATTCAGAATCAGCACTGAAAATAATAGAAGTAAACTCCTTAGCTCTGTGGAAATTTCTCTAGAGCACAACCTTATCCCATCGGAACTATTCAGACAATTTTGAGGAACATGTTGGGTGAGTACACTCAATATCACTAAATTTTAAAATACAAGTGAACACATAAAAAGTAAATGAAAATATTACACAAATTGAAACTGTAATTGAAGTTTAAAGTGTTATGTTGACAAAAGCTTGGAGCATACATTCCACACAAAACTGTTTTCTGATTAATAAAACACCAATGAGTTTCCTCTATTTCAATATTGAAAATAATTAAGTGATAATGCATATCCCTAAGAAGTCCTATATTCTCTTAGGCCAAACATTGCAAACCAATTATTTTTTTCAAGTTTGTTTTCACATTCTGTGCCACAAAATCAATACCTGTCAGGTGTCCTGTCACTGGCTATGTAGAGTAACTTCCCAAGTGAAATAAAGCATATCTAAAATTAGAAATGAAATTGCAAGTAAATGCATTGCCAGTTAGAGGTTATAAACGGCAATCAATAATTCTTTGGGAATTTAAAGCAACAGTGGTTTAGTAATAATACACAGACTTCAAATTTTTTGGTGAAACATGTCACCAGCAAGATTGAAGCACTTGTTTATGCAGAAACAAGTTCAGGGTTCCTGATCCTCATGGTGATTCCTCACCACCCTTTGGCCAATGTACATTTTGGAACAGAGGAATATGAAACTGCAGCAATTTTCAGCACTTTCTCTGGGGAAGCAACTATGAAACCTAAAATACACCTGTTCCAGTTGGTGCCAAACTTGTTGCCTCATAAGCTTTCCTTTGGACTACACTGGTGAGGCCGAGAGGGGGATCTTGATGACTGGGCATCTCAGGATCTCTATACCTTTCGCCCAAGCTTGTGATGATCATCATCACCCATTGTCCTTCGAGTCAGATGGATGCCAACCATCACACCTGTTCCATCCATTTTAAATAGAGGGGTGCATCAGCGAGGGTATAATGGATATTCACTTCCTGAGCCTCAGGGGGCCTCTCCTTTTTGCCAAGCTCAGCTTTCTAAACTCAGCAGCTGCCCCTTGTGAAGAAGATCAAACAGTTGTAGGTTAAATTCCAACTAATATCATTGTTTAGCTTCTGGGTGTAAACGGGAGCCAGTCTGCAGTTCTTAAAATATCAATGACAAACAGTGATCAGTTTGAGGTTTGGAAACACAGCTTCTCAAGTGAGCTCTGAAAGTAGCAGATGCATTGTCTGTGGGGGGAAAAGCAGGATGTTAGGTCACTGCACCTAGTTTATTGCTTCTCAAGAGGTGCAGTATAAGACAATGGTTATTTAATTTGGCTTGTTTCAAAACAGATAACACTGACCAGATGAGACAAATATTTGGCACATCATTAACTGATCTATTACTAAACAGAAGTTTTGTGGACTCAGAGAAGTTAGCTTTACACCATTAATTGTGGGTAGCTGGGATCTGTGTCTCTAAGAAACTTATAGACTATTTGTGTAAAAAGGGTATCTAAGGAAATATCACGTACATGTGAAGTTACCTAAGTGGCAAAGAATATGGAGTTCAGTTCAGGCTTAATGGGAATAGTTAAAGAACATCAACAAGAAAGATGGGGTGACTAGAATGCATTCCTCTGGCTTCAATTTTTACAACAACAATTCATTCATCTACATCGTTGATATGTTATTTAGTTTATAGGAACTGTACCTACAAAATCTTTTGTATTCTAGAAATGGTTTGAAATTTGGATATGTTTAAAAGAGAAATCCTCTGTGAGTCTTAAATGTGTTTTAAGAATGCGGTTGGATTTAAATGTGTATCATTGAAAATAAATGAACTGTGTTTTAAACTACTTTGTTGGCTGGAAACATCTTTTCTTTGGCAGGGAAAGGGACCTCCCAGTCAAATAGTGGGTATTGGCAGCCAAACACACCATGGAGAATAAACAGGGAAGTAAACTAGTCTTTCAAGATTGGATAATTGCAGTACAGCCTCCCTTTAGTGAGGGAACTCACGGCTATTTATATCCGATACGGTTTAAGGTCTTTGTTTGAATTTAGAACCATCACAAGAGACCATGACTGCAATTAATTAATTTGCATTAATTAGTTGATTAATTAATTAGATTTTTGGATTAATTGGTGTTGTTGATAGTTTCTATTTTTTTTTAGCTTTTCTTGTGTTTTAGGCATGGCAGTTTTTGATTTCCAACATTTTTAAATGTCATAGAGCACTACAGCACAGAAACAGGACCTTCAGCCCATCCAGGCTGTGCTGACCTGTTTATCTGTCTAATCCCATCTACCTGCCTCTGGTCAATAGCCCTCCATACCCTTCTCATCCATGTACTTATCCAAATTTATCTTAAGCGTTGAAATAAAACCCACACTAGCACTACCCTCTGAGAGAAGTTCCCCTTAAATTTTTCATCTTTTATCCTAAACTATGACCTTTAGCTCTAATCTCGCTCAACCTCAGGGGAAAATGCCTGCATGTATTTACCCTTTATAATTTTGTATACTTCTTTCCGATCTCCCCTCGTTCTCTGAAACTCCAGGGAATAAAGCCTTAATTTCTTCAACCTTTCCATAGTCATACAGTTATAGAGAAGTACAGCACAGAAACAGGCCCTTTGGCCCATCTAGTCCACTTAAACTACCTACCCCCATTGATCTGTCCTGGAACCATAGCCCTCTGTATCCCTACTATCCAAGTACCTATCCAAACTTCTCTTAAGCGTTGAAATCAAGCTTGCATGCACCACTTGTGCAGGCAGTTCATTCCACACTCTCACCACCCTCTGAGGGTAAAAGTTTTCCCTCATGAACCCCTTAAATTTTTCACCTTTCACCCTTAACCCATGACCTCTGCCTGTAGCCCCACCCAACCTCAGTGGAAAAAGCATTTACCCTATTTATACACCTAATAATTTTGTATATCTCTGTCAAATCTCCTCTCAATCTTATGCATTCTAAAGAATACAGTTCCAGAAGTTGTGGCCAATGTTGGTTCCAAGAAGATAAATAAGATGGGTGACGAGGCCCTGCAAAGTGAGTTTAGGGAGCTGGGTGCTAAGTTAAAAGACACGATCTTCAGGATTGTGATCTCGGGATTGCTACCCATGGCACATGCTAGTGAGGTGAGAAATAAGAAGATCATACAGCCTAATATGTAGCTAAGCAGTTGGTGCAGGAGTGAGTCAGATTTTTGGATCTTTGGTCTCTCTTGCAGGGAAGGTGGGACCTCTATAGAAGGGACAACTTGCACCTGAACTAGAGGGAGACTAATATCCTAATGGGATAGATTGCCAGTGCTGCGTGAGAGGGTTTAAACTAGAGTTGCAGGCGGATGGGAACCAAAGCAACAGAGCAGATAGTGGAAGGGAAAGTTACAGCAGTGCTTAGTCAGGACAGACTGGAGAGCTCCTCTAGTGAGAGTCCTACCATCAGGCAGGAAACTCTGATGCAAAAAAAGAAGAACCATCAGGATGAAAAACTGTTTCTTCCTTCAGGCCATTAGGCTTCTGAACTCCCCGCTGCATCACATTCGGAATGTCACCAGTTAATCTTTTCTGTACCTTACAATATTTAATTTATACATTTCACTTTGTTCATTTATGTGTAATCCATCTGGAAATTTTATCCTAACTTTCATAAGAGTTACTGTGTTATGTGTACTACTGTGCTTTATACCCAGGTTCGGGAGAAACATGGTTTTGTTTGACAGTATACATGTAAATAGTTAAATGACTATATATTTGACTTGATTTGACTTGAGTGATTGCGGAGAAAGATGTTGTTAAGCCTACATACAGGGTCGGGAATCAAAAGGCTGAGCATGGTGGGACTAATGTGAGCTGCATAAATTTCAATGCAAAGGCTATTGCAGGAAAGGCAGATGAGCTTCGGGTGCTCGTGAAATTACGATACTGTAGTCGTTAGTGAGAAGACTGCAGAAGGGACAGGACTAGCAGCTCAGTGTTCTGGGGTTCTGTTGTTTTAGCTGTGATATAGTGGGAGGGATTAAATGAGGAAGGGTGGTGTTACTAGTCAGGGAAAATGTCACAGCAGTGCTCAGTCAGGGCAGACTGGAGAGCTCGTCTAGTGAGGTGTTGGGCAGAAATGAGGAATAAGAAATGTATGACCACATTAATGGGATCATATTATAGACCGCCCAATAGTCCATGGGATTTAGAGGAGAAAATTTGTAGAGAGATCACAGACTGTTGCAAGAAACACAAGGTTGTAATATTAAGTGATTTTAACTTTCCACATATTAACAGGGACTCCCAAACCATGAAAGGACTAGATGGGAAAGTGTTTGTCAAATGTGTTCAGAAAACTTTCCTTAATCAGTGCATAGAAGTCCCAACTAGAGAGAGTGTGATACTAGATCTCCTATTAGGGACAGAGACAGGGCAGGTGACAGAAGTTTGTGTATGGGAACACTATGCATCTACTGATCATAATGCCATTAGTTTCAAGGTAATTATGGAAGAGGATAGGTCTGGTCCTCGGGTTGAGATTCTAAATTCAAAGTTCTAAAAGTTGAAAATTCAAAGTACGTTATTAAAGTATGTATATATTATACAACCTTGAGATTTGTCTCCTTGCAGGCAGCCACAAAACAAAGGAACCCAGGATAAAAGAAGATTGTCAAATGCTTAATGTGCAGAGAAAGAGAAAAAATTGTGTGCTCAGTAAAAGCAAGAAAACAGCTTCAGAACTGAAGTTTTATGAAAGGCACGAAGGTCGGCATCACTGCATCTGGAGCAGGCCACAGCCTGAGTTCAGCACGGAGCTGAGTAAACGTCGTGGAGTTGCGGGCAGAGCCGGTCTTTGCTTTGCTTTCAGTCCCAACACCCTGACCTTTTCAATCACCTAAATCATCCTAACATCAGTTCAATCTTCACTCTAGACCACTCTAAGGCTTGAACTCTGCCGCCACCATTCAGGCCATACCTGACATTTCCAATTCGGCCCAAAAATCAATCAGACTTTGAGACTTTCCTTGGTCTTGGAGATACCACGACTCTGGCTTGACTCTGCTTTGACTCCACCTCCACCTTTGCTTGCTTCAACCGTGCCTTTCCTATGTCTCTGCCTCCACCACTGCTTGCCCTCACTTTCCTCCACCGTTTCTCGCTTGCTCCCTGGCCTTCGCCTCCACCACCACCGCCACCACTTGCCTCTCCGTTGTTAGCATTGATCATTCTCGATAAAGTGTTATCAATAAGGTATGTAGTAGTTTTCTTTGTTTTTTTGTCACCAAAAAGAAGTCGCTGGGCCTCACCAGTACAATCTTAAACTAAATTAGAGAAAGGCCCATTTTGGTGGTATCAGAAGGGATCTGGCAAGAGTGGATTGGGACAGGTTGTTTTCTAGCAGAAGTGTACTTGGTAAGTGGGAGGCCTTCAAATGTGAAAGTCAAAAGTGAAATTTTCGGAGTACAGAGTCTGTATGTTCCTGTCAGAGTAGATGATGATGAGTTTATGGAACCTTGGTTTTCAGAAGACATTGAGGCCCTGGTTAAGAAAAAGGAGGAGGGGCATAACAGGTGTAGGCATACAGTAATAAATGAGCTACTTGAGGAGTATAAGAAATGCAAGAGAAAAAAGGAAATCAGAAGGGCTAAAAGGAGCCATGAGGTTGTTCTAGCAAACAACCTAAAGAAAAATCCTAGTGACTGCTAGAAATATTGTAAGAGCAGAAGGAAAGCAACGGGCCAAATTGATCCTCTGGAAGATCAGAATGGCGATCTATGCATGCAGTCAAAAGAGAAGGGGAGATCTTAAATGAATTTTTTGTATCTGTCTTTACTCGGGAGATGGACGCAGAGAATATAGATGTGAGGAAATGAATCAGCAAGGTCATGGACACTATACAGATTACAGAGGAGGAAGAGGTGTTTCCTATCTTGACAAATCCCCAGGGCCTGACAAGGTTTTCCCTTGCACACTATATGTATATAGGCCTCCATTAGTCTCGATAGACCATGGATTTGCACCTTGGAAAGTTTCCAGGACGCAAGCCTGGGCAAGGATTTTTTTTATGGAAGACCGGCAGTTGCCCAATTTGCAAGTCTCCCCTCTCCACGCCACCAATCTTGTCCAAGGGAAGGGCATTACGCATCCTATAAAAGGCTAGTGCAAAAATTGCAGGGGTCCTAGCAGACATACTTAAAATATCATTAGCCACGGGTGGGGTGCTGGAGGATTAGAGGTCAGTTAATGTTGCTCCGTTGCTTAAGAACTTCTCTAAAAATAAGCCAGGAAATTATAGGCTGGTGAGTCTGACATCAGTAGTGAGAAAGTTATTGGAAGGTAATATAAAAGTTGTTGGATAAACATGGACTGATTAGCAATAGTCATTATGGCTTTGTGTATGGTAAGTCATGTCTAACCAATTTTATAGGGTTTCTCAAGGAAGTTACCAAGAAAGTTAATGAAGAAAAGGCAGTGGATGTTGTTTACATGGACCTTAACAAGGCCTTTGAAAAGGTCCCGCATGGGAGTCTGGTCAAGAAGTTTCAGTCACTTGGCATTCAAACTGAGGTGGTAAATTGGATTCAACAATGGTTTTGCAGAAGAAGCCAGAGAATAGTTGTAGATGGCTGCCTCTCTGACTGGAGGCCTGTGACTAGTGCTGTTCCACAGAGTTTGGTGCTGGGTCCATTGTTGTTTGTCATCTATATGGATGATCTCGATGGTAATGCGATAAACTGGGTCGGCAAATTTGCAGAAGACACCAAGACTGGGGGTGTAGTAGACAGCGAAGATGACTACACTGAAAAATGGCAGTAGGAATTTAATGCAGACAAGTGTACGATGTTGCATTTGGGAGGAACAAACAAGGTAGGCCTTACACAAACAGCAATAGGGTACTGAGGAGTGCAGTCGAATAGAGGGATCTGGGAATACAGATCCATAATTTGTCACAGGTACAGCAGAAAGGATTGTAAAGAAATCTCAATGCACATTGGCCTTCATAAATCAATGTATTGAATACAGGAGTTAGGATGTTATGTTGAACAAGATGTTGGTGAGACCTGATTTTGAGTATTGTGTCCGGTTCTGGTCACTTGCCCACAGGAAAGATGTAAGTAAGTTGGAAAGAGTAAAGAAAAGACTTACAAGGATGTTGCAGTGACTCGAGGAGCTGAGTTATCGGGAAAGGATGAATAGATTAGGACCTTACTTCATAGAATGTTTAAGCTCAAAGGGAGATTTGAAGAGGTATACAAAATTATGAGGCGTATAGATAGTGTAAATGCAAGCAGGCTTTTTCCACTGAGGTTCGGTGAGACTGCAACTTGAGGTCATGGGTTAAGGGTGAAAGGTGAAACGTTTAATGGGAACATGAGGGGGAAATTCTTCACTCAGCGTGATAAGAGTGTGTAATGAGCTGCCAGCACAAGTGGTGGAGGCAGATTCAATTTCAACATTTCAATGATATTTGGGTAGGTACGAGGATGATAGGGGTATGGAGGACTATGGTCCTGGTGCAGGTCAATGGAAGTAGGCAGATTAATGGTTTACCACAGACTAGATAGGCCGTAGGGCCTATTTATGTGCCGTAGTTTCTATGATCACATGACTCTAAGAGATTCTGCAGTTGCTGGAAATCTCGAGTGTCACACACAAAGGGCTGGTAGCACTCAGTAGGTCAGGCAACACCTATCTTTATCTTAGGTTTTCAGTATCTGCCGTTGTTCTTTTCTTAATAATTTGGGCTGATCGGGACAGGAAAGGAAAGGGGAAGAAGTCGGGGTAAGAAGGTAAGGGGAGGGGAAGGAGTACAAGCTGGCAGGTAATAGATGGCAAGTCTGGATGAGCACGTGGTCAAAGAGCTGGAAACCAGCAGAGGTCGCAGAGGGGGTAATTTATGATAGGAGACTGAAGGCACTGATGGTTAGTGTTTTGCTGACTGAAAGTCTGTATCAAGTATTCTGTTGTTTGTAATATCTATAAATTATTTGAATGATATGATTAGCAAGTCTGCAGAAGTCATAACAATTGGTGGAGTCATAGATGACAACAAAGATTGTCTAAGTTCAAAATAAGTTTATTCTCAAAGTACATGTATCTCACCCTGAGATTCATTTTCTTGCAGACATACACAGTAAATCCAAGAAGCATAATAGAATCATTGAAGAAGCACACCCAACAGGATGGACAAACAATTAATCTGCAAAAGACAACAAATCGTGCAAGTACAAAAAAAATAACAAATAAATAAGCAATAACTATCAAGAATATGAGGTGAAGAGTCCTTGAAAGTGAGTCCATAGGTTGTGGGAACATTTCAGTGATGGGGCAAGGGAAGTTGAGTGAAGTTATCCCCTTTGGTTCAAGAGCCTGATGGTTGAGGGGTAATAACTGTTTCGGAACATGATGGTGCGAGTCCTGAGGCTCCTGTACCTTCTTCATGATGGCAGCAGTGAGAATACAGCAGGACAAAGATAAACTGGAGAGTTGTGCAGAGCAGTGGAAGCAGATGGAATTAAATGCAGACAAGTGTGAGCTGATACCTTTAGGAAAGTCAAATACTGGTTAGGTCTAAAAGGCAAGAACCATAGCAGGGTAGGTGTAGAGGGAGACCACCCAAGCTTTGCTGAAAGTGCAGCACAGGTAGATAGGGTAGTGAAGAAGGCACTTGGCATTCTTGCCTTCCATTCAGTAAAAGCACCAGAAATTAACGTCATGGTTGCATTTAAATATCGGCTAGCCTCCACTTAGAATAAGTTGTACCATTCTGGCCACCACACAAGGATGAAGATTAGCTTTATTTGTCATGTATACATCAAAACATACAGTGAAGTGTGTTGTTTATGTTAAGGATGTGCTGGGATAGCCCACAGGTGTCACCACGCGTCCTGCGCCAATCAGCATGCCACAACTTACTAACCCTAACTGGTACATCTTTGGAAAACAGGAGGAACTTATAGGAAGGATGTGATAGCAAAGGGGAGACTGCAGAAAAAAATGCACCAGGATGTTGCCTGAAATATGGAGCTGTGGTTATAAAGTGAGAATGAAGAAGTTGTGTTAATTTTCACTGTAGGAAAGGAGGCTGAGTGGTGGTTTATAAAATAATGTAGGATAGATTGTCAGAATCTTTTTTCCCAGAAAGAGGAATCCAGAACCAGAGGGAGCAGAATTAAGGGATAAATTTTTCAGAAAGACGGTGATGAGTATTTGGAACAGGCTGGAATGGAGGCCAATACACTTACCACATTTAAAAGGCACTTAGGCAGATATTTGAATAGGAAAGGCACAAAGGAATAGGATCTGCTGTGGGAATGGGAACAGTACAGAGACGCATCATGGGCAACATGGACCAGGTGGCTGAAAGGGTCCATTTTTGTGCTGTCCAATTCTATGATCCTACATTCTCTCCTTCTGTACATTGCATTTTGTGTTAGTCATCATAAGACATGGGAGCAGAATTAGGTCATTCGATGCATTGAGTCTGCTCAGCCATTTCATCAAGGCTGACCCACTTCCCTCTCAACCCCACTCTCCTGCCTTCTCCCCATAACCTTTCACGCCCTGACTAATCAAGAACTTATCAACCTCCGCCTTAAGTGCATCCATTGACCTGGCCTCCTGTGGCAACGACTTCCACAGATTCACCACCCTCTGCTAAAGAAATTCCTCCCAGAGAGCCTTTGTATCATCTCTTCCAGAGTTATACAAAATTTAAGTAGGGTGGGAGACAAAAAACAGGAAATTATAGACCAGTTAGACTGACTTCATTGGCTAAGAAGACATTAGTCCATTATTTTTGGGGCTTTGGGTTACTTGGAGGTATACAATAAAATTGGCCACAGTCAACATTAATTTCTTATGGGAAAATCTTGCCTGATAAATCTGTTGAAATTTCTTGAGGTAATAATAATAGGATAGACAAAAGAGAGTCAATGGATGGTGTTTACTTGGATTTTCAGAAAGCCATTGACAAGGTGCTGCACATGTGGCTGGTAATCAAGATAAGAACACATGGAATTATAGGAAAGATACTAGTATGGATAGAAGATCGGCTGACTGGCAGGAGGCAAACAGTAGGAATAGAGGGGACCTTTTTTTGTTGGATGCCTATAACCAATGAGGTTCCATAGGGGTTGCTGTTGGGATTGCTTCTTTTCATGTTATATGTCAATGATTTGGATGACGGAATTGATGGCTTTGTGACCAAGTTTGCAAACTTGGACCAGTCACAATGATAGATGGAGGGGCAGGAAACGTTGAGGAAGCAGGAAGTCTGCAGAATAACTCGAACAGATTAGGAGAATGGGCAGAGATGTGGCAGATGGAATGCAGTGTAGGGATGTGTATGATCATGCACTTTGGTAGAAGGAATAAAGGGGTAGACTATTTTCTAAATGGAGAGAAAATTCAGAAATCAGAGCTGCTAAGGGACTTGACAAACCTGGTTATGGATTCTTTAAAGGTTACCTTGCAGTTCGAGTCAGTGTTAAAAAAGGCAAATGAATGTTAGCAGTCATTTTGATAGGACTAGAATAGCAAGGCAAAAATGTAATGCTGAGATTTTATAAAGCATCGGTCGGACTGGACGGAGTATTATGAGCAGTTTTCAGCCCTTTATCTAAGAAAGGATGGGCTGGCGTTGGATAGGGTCCAGAGGTGAATCATGAGAATAATCCTGAGAATGACAGTGTTAACATATGAGGATTGTGTGATGTCTCTGGGCCTGTACTTGCTGGAGTTTAAAAGAATGAGGAGGGATCTCAAAAAAAATATCGAATATTGAAATGCCTATACAGAGTAGATGTGGGGAGGATGTTTCCTATACTGGAGGAGTTTAGTTCTCGAGGGCACAGCCTCAGAATAGAAAGATGTCCCTTTAGAACATAGAGGATGAATATCTTTAGCAGAGGGTGGTGAGTCTGTGGAACTCATTGCCACAGATAGTTGTGGAGGCCAGGATGTTCATAGGTTCATGATTAGAAAAGGCGTTAAAGGGAGAAGGCAGGCCAATGGAGTTGAGAGGGATTAAAAAAAATCAGCCATGATGGAATGGCAGAGCAGACTTGATGAGTCAAATGGCCTAATTCTGCTTCTATGTCTTATGGTCTAAAATATCTACTGCTGAAATTCATACAAATTCACAAGAAGCAACTGTCTAGGAACAGCACCACTTGCTGGGTTCCTTCTGGTGAACGTCATCCTGACTTGGAAATACATTAAACACAAAGCACACTGCAGGTGCTGTGGTCAAATAAATCAAATCAAATAAATTTTAGTCCTGACGAAGGGTCTCGGCCCGAAACATTGACTGCTCCTTTCAATGGATGCTGCCCGACCTGCCCCACCTGGAGTATTGTGTGCAGTTTTGGTCTCCAAATTTGAAGAAGGACATTCTTGCTATTGAGAGAGTGCAGCGTAGGTTCACAAGGTTAATTCCCGGAATGGCGGGACTGTCATATGTTGAAAGATTGGAGCGACTGGGCTTGTATACACTGGAATTTAGAAGGATGAGAGGGGATCTGATTGAAACATATAAGATTATTAAGGGATTGGATACGCTGGAGGCAGGAAGCATGTTTCCGCTGATGGGTGAGTCCAGGACTAGAGGCCACAGTTTAAGAATAAGGGGTAGGCCATTTAGAACAGAGATGCGGAAAAACTTTTTCACCTGGAGAGTGGTGGATATGTGGAATGCTCTGCCCCAGAAGGCAGTGGAGGCCAAGTCTCTGGATGCATTCAAGACAGAGTTAGATAGAGCTCTTATAGATAGCGGGGTCAAAGGATATGGGGAGAGGGCAGGAACAGGGTACTGATTGTGTATGATCAGCCATGATCACAGTGAATGGTGGTGCTGGCTAGAAGGGCCGAATGGCCTACTCCTGCCCCTACTGTCTATTGTCTATTGCTGAGTTCATCCAGCTTGTTTGTACGTGTTTTTTGGAAATGCATTACTCTCATCATCGTTGGGAGTTGCTGCCCATCCACTAGAAATGTGGAAAAACTTCCACCACATAGATTGGGGGAAAATAATAACAATTCAGTGCAGGCTCTTCAGGGGTTGTTAGTGATGGGTAATAAAAACATAGAAAGCGTACAGCAATAAATGTTGGTCTTGCTAGCACCTTGCGAATGAATAAAAATAATTACCAGCAAACTTCATTCAGCGTTGCATTGCAATAATTTAATAAATCTTGGAGGGAGATTTATGACCTGTTGACCTGTTTGTTGATGTTGACAGTGCAAATGGCAATGATTTACAGCACACATTTTCTCAATTTTCACAGATAGTTAAGGGTTTTATTGTAGCAGCGGAAAAAAAATGGCACGGAGCAATCTCTTGGCAAAGTGTATTTATTAGGCAGATACACTTTGAACTTAACAATAAAATTTCTGCAGTAGTGAAATCTTTAGATAGTAGCATGATTCACATATCCACTTTACGCTCCAGGTAATTTTTCCAAGTTAAAAAGTGTGGGGTGTATTTAATATTTCAGCAGTATGGGAGTAATATTGTAAATATATTGTCTGACTAAGATTTTCTGTCTATAAAATTCATTCTGGTACATATATAAGGAGTATGTGAACAGCATATGTCCTTTTGCTGCCATGTCACATGTGAGTGCCTCACTAAAGAAAAGCTAAGTAGACCCATTTCCTGGCTCCCATGTTTTAATTTTAATTAGTTTCTCGAGTTTAAAAAAAAACATAACAGAGAAGAAGAGTATATCTTAAAATGAAGCCAACAGGACTACCTACCTATTGAAGCACACCATGAGTTTCTTCAAAACAGGAGAGAGGCAGTCAAGTTAAATAAAAGGCAGAAAAGGGACAAAATCCATGGGTCATAAACAATAAGTACTGGGTGATAATAATAATAAATCTTAAAAAGCAGAAATGGCTGGCTACTAGATGCACTTGAACACATTTGAATGCATACTGAACACATTGAGCAGTATTTTAAAGCAAATGGAACAGATCGTAAAAAACGAGTGCCAGTTTTTTCTGATTGAAATAGGTGGAAAAGCATAGAGCTGGCTTAGAAGTTTAACTGCTCCAAACAAATCAACCAAATTGAGCTTTGCTGATAACATGATTGTAATCCAGGAACATTTATAACCAAAACTATTGTTGTCTGCAGAATGCTTTAGGCTTCATAAGTAGAATCTGAAGTAAGGGGAGTCCATTTCAGCTTGCGTGGCTGAATTGAAGAAATGGTCCAAGCACTGTCAGTTCGTTGATTGGCTTAATGATGCACTGAGAGATCATTTAGTTTGTGGAATCTTACAGGAAAGCGTTCATAAAGGGCTTCTAACAGAAGGACAACTCACATTTAAAATTGCTCTATCAATAGATACAGCGGACAGAAACAAAATTGAGTTGCAGTCAGGAATGAAAGTGGGTGTGGAGCCAAAAATGGCTGGAATATGCAGCAGAAATTCCAGTTCTCTCATTTTGACCAGTACCAGAATGAACTAGCATTTAACAGGGGTAACAGGGGTATGTGTGTGTGTGTATGTAATTATATATATATATATATATATATGACTAGAGAGCAATGCACTTAATTGAGATGTATCCTATATTGAATTGAAGTTTATGGTTTGGCAGGGAGGAATGTAGTGTATTTACTACTTGAGTAATATTGTAAAAACTGTATATTGTTTGATTAAGCATTCTTTGTTTGCTTACATACAGTAATTCATTATGGCACATTTAAGTATGTGAATGGCATACGTCATTACGCCACCACATCATATGCGAGTGCTTCACTAAAGAAAAACTAAGTTGACAAGTTATCCCAGGCTCCTAAGGTTTTCTTTTGATTCGTTTCTGTAGTTATAAACATAACTTTTTGTTGATTCCTATTTGTTGATGTTCACGTTATATGTTGTTCATTCTTTTAGAGTAACTGCATGATTAACAGGAACACCTTGTACCCACAGCTGTTCAGCCTCAGAAAGCATGAAACTTCCTAATGGTTTAGTCAATGAAGACAGTCTCCAATGAAGCATGAATCTAAATGAACCAAGTAGCCTAAAGCTTACATATTGCTCTCTGCAGTTTACCAATTATAATTTGGGCTTTTACTCATTGATGTTTGAAAAGATTTGCAGAAAATTGGCCCATAAGGTCGATTCCCTTAAGCCAGAGAAATTTGTAATATGTGGCAAGGATGAATTTTCACATTCCTGGACAGAGCAAAATGTTGCTGAAGTTGATGACTGATAGAGGACATTACCATACTGGATGCAACAGTGACTTTGTTTGTTCGCGATTAACAGGGCAAAAAAAATCAGGCAAGGCAATACTTGGTTGTGTTAATGTTGCTAACATTTCCACAGATATTTTGATTAATGTCATCAGTCATGTGAAGCTTTGTATCAATAAACTACGATCAGAATGTCCACCTGTTAGAGGTCATTTTCTGTCTGGAAGCTTGAGAGAGGTGGGCAGGGGTAAAATGGAGATGTATAGTGGAAGGAGATCGAAGTTCAAAGTAAATTTTATTATCAAAGTACATACATGTCACCAGATACAACCCTGAGATTTATCTTCCTGTGGGCATGCTCAGCAAACCTATAGTATTGCAACTATAACAAGATCAATTGAGGATCAACTGGAGCGCAGCAGAGAACAAACTGTGCAAATGCAAATATAAATAAATAGCAATTAATAATAAGAATATGAGATAATGAGATAAAAAGTCTTCAAAGTGAGATCATTGATGGGGCAAGTGAGTGTACAAGTGAGCTTTTGTTCAAGAGCCTGATGGTTAAGAGGTAGTAACCATTCTTGAACTTGGGGATGCATGTTCTGAGGCTCTTGTACCTTCTACCTGATGGCAGCAGCGAGAAGAAAGCATGAGCTCAGTGGCAGGGATCTCTGATGATGGATACTGCTTTCCCATGACAGTGTTTCATGCAGATGTGCTCAGTGGTTGGGGGAGCTCCACCCATGATGTACTCGGCCAAATCCACTACCTTTTGTAGGATTTTCAATTCAAAGGCAATGGTGCTTCCATACCAGGCTGTGATGCAGCCAGTCGATATACTCCCCGCTATACATCTACAGAAGTTATAAAAAGTCATGTCAAAGTTTTAGATGTGCCGAATCTCCACACGCTCCTAAGGCTGTAGAGGCGCTGTGGTGCTTTCTTTGCAATTGCATGTACATGCTGGGTCCAGGACAGTTCCTCTGAAATAGCAATACCCAGGAATTTAAAGTTGCTAACCCTCTCCACTTCTGATCCATCACTGAGGACTGGCTCATGGACCTCTGGAGCTTGCAGGGAAAAGCCACACATTGCATGGGGTGGGCATACAGCTCCTTGCAGAATGGCACCAGAATTGAATTCCGAATTCTGTATTACCCTGAGTTGTTAGTGTCGTGTTAACTGCTACTCTACCGTGGCGCCCCAACATACAGGTGTTACAGTAGTGGAGTCTTAAAGCACAGAAACAGGCCCTGTGGCCCACCATGTCTATATTAGCCATCAAGTAACCTATATTAATCCCATTTATCAATTAGCCTTCTACATTAACTCTATTTATCGATTAGCCTTCTACAAACGGTTGTATATTAATCCCATTTATCTGTACTTAAAAAAAGCATTTAAAATTCAGCAGAAAAACTTAACTGCTGGCTTAAAAGAAGAAAATGTAATGAGCTCTTTGGGCCTGTGTGATCTCCACATTGCATTGGGCTCTGAGATTTTTAGAGCACCTTGAATTGGTTAATTGTTGTTTAATGAGAGTCATAATTACATTTAGAATTCCTTGTGTTTTTTTAAGCGACTTGCTCTTTGAAATACCGTCTACTGGTGCTTTCTGTTTAAACTTGTCAAGTTTATTTTGATAGGCTCCAGGTTTCCATGTTACTTGTATTATTTAAGTGGACAGCCAGTTTTGTGAATATTACATCATGCGGTGTCACCCGGCCAAGCCAGCGATGTTCTGTTGGAACTCCTGTGAACAAACTCTACTCGGAGTCTGTTTTTCTTCTGCACACTTGGGTTCCGACATTGCCAGCGCAAATCGTGACAGAAAGCAGAAGCAGTAGCCTCAGATTCTTCATCAGAGCAGATGCACCTGAAATCGGAGTTTGTCTTACCTCTATTCAATGATGAGACGTTGCCTGTTTACCTCAGTCTGCTTTCACTTCAGCTTTTGCAGTGGTTGTTTTTTTTTTGTCCTTTTGTTGCAAAAGACGAAAAGTTCTTGGCCCACATTTATAATTTATTTGGCTATTTCACCAGCTCAACATCATTGGTGGTCAGCTTGTTCTAGCCTTGGATTTACTACAAAATGCTGACCTTGATCCCAGTTATTGTGCCAACCAAAATAAACGTAATTCATATCATTCAAAATCATTCTGGGTTCATTTTAACCTCCTTTGTAAAGTGCTGACTCAAATGCCAGATAATAAATCAGGCTGTTTCAAAACTGGAAATGTCTTTGTTGTGTTTCTTCATTTAATTAATATTTTGAAGCTTGTCAAATAATGTCATAGACTTGTATAGCCTTTCAGACAAATTGAAGCTGTATTCCATTTGCCATTTTCCCAGAGCTCTGAATAGATAACCCTGAATAATGGATGAACACAATGTTCACTAGCTTGAACTCAGTGTAATGGTTGCAACTATAAATGTTGCTGCAACTTTATCCTGCACTTACTGTTGAACAATTCAGTATTTTTAACTGGCAGTTGTTGCATTAGGCCACAGGCAGATGGCAGTAAAGCACAAGCAAAAACAAAGTTCTCTCGCTCCATGAATCGAAATGCTGTCGCTGACCACAATGCTTCTGAGAAATGCATAAAAGAATTTTAATTAAAGCCATTTGCTAAATGTGGTCAGGTATCTGATGGAGTGGTGGTACACTTATGTGCGGGCATGTGTGCCCAAATCAAGTCTGATCGAGAATGCACAGAGGCGGTGGAGCTTGTCAAACAGTTCCTCTTTCAGTTCATTTGCATAAAATTGCTCAGCAATTGCGATGGTCATGAGCATCACGGCCCTTGCACACTGATGCAGCCCGTGAGGAAGATGAGCAGTGAGGAAGGACGGCTCTACCTAGGTTTCCTTTGCCAGCCACTGGCACCCTCCAGGGCCTGATAATTTCTCCGTCTCCCACTCCCAATCACCTGCTCCGAAAATCCCAACCCCAATTGCTTTTCTGGGCACACCCAAACCACAAGACCAGGCTCTAATCAATGACAGTCAAATCCTCCTTGTGACGGAAGTCAGCCCTTGCTCCTGCTCTACAGCTGTCCAAGACCAGCCCTACAGTTACTGTACCACCATACAAGTTGGTCTTTGCTCTTCCATCCAGTGCTGCCTCTGCACCCCTGATCTCTGTCTGCTAACTGACCAATTTCCACTAATAGTCCAGCAACAGCAACGTTTATTTCATTTGGAAATACAGCGTGGAATAGGTTCTTCCAGCCCAACGAGCCACACCACCCAGAGAACTCTGAGAACCCCAATTTAACCCTAACCTAATCACGGGACAATATACAATGACCAATTAACCTACCCGGTACACCTTTGGACTGTGGGAGGAGACCAGAGCACCGAGGGAAAAGCCACACCTTCCACGGGGAGGATGTGCAGACCCATTACGGTGGATGCTGGAATCTGAACTCCAGTGCCCCATGCTATGCTACCATGGCACCCTTATTGGATGCATGGTTAGCAGGTCTAGTTCTATTGTGCATGACATTCTGATCTTCGTGAATGATAAAATTTTGTTGCCAAAGGTCTCGTACATAACTAGTGAAGACTTGCCATAAAGTGAGGCTTTAACACAGCTTTTCAGGAGCTGTATAATTGCTGACCTACTACTTTTCTCTCCTAGATTGACTGAAAATATTATGATCAACATGCAGTTAGAAACCTAATAAATACGATCAAGTCTGATTATTTCATTGAACCTTATTATATGATTTCAGGAGTTCTTTGATGATTTAACATATTACTTCTTGTATTTTTCTCCATGGCAAAGAAATTGTTAGATGTTCAATCACAAACAAGAGAAAATCTGCAGGTGCTGGAGATCCGAGCAACACACACAGAAAGCTGCCAAAGGACATCGGCCCAAAACATCGACTGTACTTTTTTCCATAGATGTTGCTTGACCTGCTGAGTTCCTCCAGCATTTTGTGTGTGTTGTAAGATGTTCAATTTGGATTTCTAATTAAATTTGGCCTTTCAAAATTTTTTCTTAGTATCTCTTCCTAAATCTACTCTTAATAGTGACAATAGTATGAAACTAAAGTTCTCCAAAAAAATGGATAATTTACTTGAGCAGAAACTATGAACTCCCCAGCTCCTTTCTAATGGGAATACATGGCTAACTCACTAAGAGGGAAATCATAACAGCTGGGTATTAAATAAGCTTTGAAGTAGAAAGGGAAATTGCTGAAAATACTCAGCAGGTCAGACAGGATCTGCAGAAAGGGAAACTGTTAATGCTTTGGATCATAGCCCATTCAGGAGAACCCAACATCAAACATATGAACTGTTCCACTTTTCACAGGTGCCGCCTGACCTGTGTTGATGTTTCCAACACTTTGTTTTTATTTCAGAATTCCAACATCTGCAGATTCTGATTTTCATTAATAACCTCAGGTAAGTCCAGAATAGAAATATGTTCACTTTCATGTAGCATTATCACCACTGATGCAAAGCAAGAACCATGAAATTGGCTTATAAGCTGAATCAGGGAAATGAAATGCTAAATGATAAACAAATATTCTCAAGGAAAATTAAGCTGAATTTTTTTTTAAGTGTGTCAATTACTTTTTTCAAAAATGGGATCTGTTTGATTTTAAAGAATAGTTTAAATTTTATAAGTATTTCAATTGCACTGTAAGGTGCAGCTACCAAACAGATTTTGGGACAATAGGTGGCCATTCTTCTTTGGAATGCCGTGCAATCACCTCACCATCCCTCCATTACCTCCGTTTCTGAATCCCCAGGACCATCCATCAAACATTGCAGCTTTTCTATCCTTTGGCCATACTGACTGCATACTCACCGATACAAGTAAGTATATAACAATCATTGTCTGAGGAGTAGGAAATTTGTGCCAGCTGAGAGTATGGGTTCCTAACCTTTTGCACGCTGGGTGCATGTGAAAGTGTATGCTTGTCTGTCTATGTGTGTTCTTACCATTTCAGATTTGATAGGAAGCAGGGTTGATATTGTTGATAAGTAACAATATGAATTGTGATCCATGCTTTAAAATATATAGACACAGACAGCACTTATAGAGCACAACTTCTGTGTGGTCTGGCAGTTTTCTCCCTCACCTGCTCTTAACTCAGGGCCATGTTTTGTTCAGTCAGTCAGCTGCTACTCCACCATTCTGATGGCTAGGGTAATTGCTGGCTAGCCCACACCTGGAAAGCTTGCCACAGCTGTGAGATCTCCTAAGCAGTTAACTTTGTTTGACAACTACCATTTCCTTCCCTTTTACAAGGCAGCTTTAAGGATGAAGGTAATCTTTTAGGATGGCTCTTATTGGACAATCTGTCTTCTGAACCTTGACACACCCAGCCCGTGGTGCTGCAGCATGCTGGAAATAATTAATGAGCCAATCTGGCATTGGCAACAGAAGGCTAGCAGGAAGCACCACAGGTGAACACAGCATTCAGACTCAGACTTCATTATCTGTCTCATGCTATTTTCAGGCTCATCGAGGAGAGAGATAAGGATTGTAACTTTATTATTCTGTTTAATTCAAACGTAGATAAAAAGCTCACCTTTACACAAGGTATGGGATGGGTTGTATTCTCTTTCATTCCTACCAAATAACAATAGTTTCTTGATCTATGCATTGCTGCTATTACTAAACCAATGATGAATTGTAATTCTTTCCTTTCAGAATGCGACCAAACTTCTGCGGTACAATTCCTGATATAAACTTGCGTATGCTACCAGCTTAAGCTCAGTATTTTATAAAATTGAATATCACCCTGTGACAATAGTTGAAGATGGTGTAGCTTCAGTTCTATTCCTTTGGCACATTACAGAGGAGAAAAGAACTGCACTATCAGAGCCAAACATATAAAGGACGGCACAGAAAATCAATGCAGTTTTAGAGAACATCGGGAACAGCAGCAGTTCTGAAAGGGAATACCAATGAGCTCCAGCTTCTGCACACATTACAATGTTAAAGGCACTTTTTCTGGTTGACTGCTACTAATTCTCTTTTATTCTACCATAAACTGAACGGCTTCATGTCCCAGTATGAATCATTTTACAACAATCATTTATATATAAAGTGCATTAGATAAGCTTATGAACCAAAAATATTTAAATAAGACTATAAATATTAATTGTTACAGAAATCTCCACATGGTGTTACTGAATTAAGTAGACGTATTTTAATGAGCTGGCAAAAAGCAGAAGAAATGTCATTTCCAGCTTAGATTAACCTTATTACACTAGTATGGTATTCCCATTTCCCACATCTACATTCCTTTGCCCTCAGTGGGTAGAACTATCAATTAATGCAGAATAACTGCAGTTGGCTTGAGTCTCTGAGAGCAAAGTTGACCAGCCTAAATCTACTCCACTTAAGATAAATATAAAATTTTTAACCTAGATCTCTAATACAAAGCATATTGTTCTGAAGCCACTAACCAGACAAATACAATAAAAATCCTTTAATAGGCAATTCTCTAAAGCAAGATTAGAGCCTGGCTAAAGATATATAATTTTAATATATATCATACATTATATATAAAATTGGCAGGTTTGTAATTGAATCTTCTACTCTGGGAAGGGTTCCAAGCATTCATAGCTATAGGCCACAAGCTTGAATCTTTAGCACAGTTTTTAGCACAATCACATTTGCTCCCATTCTTTATCACAATTCAAGTTCCTGGGTGTTAAGATCTCTGAGGATCTAACCTAGTCCCAACATATTGATGCAGCTATAAAGAAGGCAAGACAGTGGCTATATTTCATTAGCAATTTGAAGAGATTTGGTTTGTCACCTAAAACACTTGAAAACTTCTACAGATGTACCATGGAGAGCATTCTGACAGGCTGCATCACTGTCTGGTGTGGGGAGGGGGGAGAGAGGGGGCTCCTGCACAGGACCAAAAGCAGCTACAGAAAGTTGTAAAATTAGTCAGCTCCATCTTGAATTACTAGCCTCCATAGTAAGGCATCTTCAAGGAGCAGTGCCTCAAAAAGGTGGCGTCCATTATTAAGGACCCCCTTCACCCAGGGCATGCCCTCTTCTCGTTGTTACTGTCAGGAAAGAGGTACAGAAGCCTGAAGGCACACACTCAATGATTCAGGCACAGTTTCTTCTCCTCTGCCATACAATTCCTAAACAGTCATTGAACTGATGAACACTGCCTCACTTTTTTATTATTTCTGTTTTTCCACTATTTTTAATCTATATACTTACGGTAATTGATTCACTGATTTGTTTTCTATATTATCATGTATTGATTTGTACTGCTGCCACTAGGTTAATAAATTTCACAACACTTGCCGGTGACAATGAACCCAATTCTGATTCTGATTCAATTATAACAAATGGTGAGAATGTGTGCTTCTCATCACAGGTTTCCATTGTCTCATTATGGATCCTGGAACAAATGGCCTTATTGTAATTGCCACTACACATTGTTCCTTTTACCAGTTTAATTAAAGAATTAAATCAAGGTGCATTGGAAATAAGAAATTAAATGCACTCCATCAAGGATCAATACCGTAGCCTAATCAATGTTGTAAATTGGACAACAAAATAAACAGAAGACTAGCTAAATTGGAGAAACCTGTTATCAACAGTTGTCAGTTAGGGAGAATCTTCTGTTCCCGGCAAGCCTAAAGGCAGTTGAATTATCCCAATTAACGCCTGAACACCAGCTCAGAAACCTAGGGTGGTCCAGCTCCCATCCTAGCAGAAGATCAAATGAATCATCAGTATTTGAAGGTCTAAATGTAGGTGGTTAGTGGCCAGTGATGTAGTGGCATCCACACCAGGCTTCGAGTCGAGTGGTCCGGGGTTCATATCCGGCCGGCTCCTTGCACGCTTTCCATCTGTGCTGGGTTGAGCGTTGAGCTAGCAGCTCAGCCTCATAACAAAGACACACGCTAAAGAAATGCCAAAGTTGACACCTGAAGTGCCACAAGGTACAGAAAGGGGCAACAATGTAGGTGGTTAGCTTAATGTAGTTATTACTACTGCGATCTCTTTTCCTAACTCTTACACTCACAGACAACAGGTAGAGATTACATTTACATGTGTATCTCACCTTCGACATGGTTAAATGATGATTTATAAAGTGTAAAACCAATTGGATACTATTAGTGCGAGTGGCCATAAGCTAATCATAGATGTGACTAAAGAAGGAGTTTAAGAAACTAGATCGTCATTGTGCAAATGTATCAACTGAGTAAAGAGGGGATACTTCCCTCAAATCAAAACTTAGGAGCAAATCAGATGTGGATTTGATTTCTGTCCAATTCAGGATGTGGGTTGTTGGGGACAGTTGTGTTAGTGAGTGATGTGTTTACAGTCATGGCTCATCTGCTGAATCAAAATTCACTATAAAAACCACACTTTTGTTCAATTATCTTTTGCTCTAATTCTATATTTAACATCTCTATTTTTTTCCTTTCAGGGTTCTTTGGAAGACCCTGACCTGGAGTTCACACTGACTCTGGTTCTTTGCGGGAATGGGGTCTGCTCTCGGAGTCTCACGATTGGCCAATATTTGATATACCAAGGACGCGGCCTAGAAGATTAACACGCCTTGAGGGTTCCGGGATTTCGTGGCTCTGGAGGTGAACCGACTCGAGGTCGGTGCTGCCGCCTGGTGCATTGTGGGAGACAGAAGATCGAAAGCAGTGAGCTGGTTGCTGGCTGTGTGCCCAGAGACCTGAATTCTTTAGGCACAGAGCTTGGAAGAAGCGATGCAAAAGACTTTTAACATAGTAAATCAGCGAGTTGTTTGTTATGTCTCCCCTCTCGCTGTGAAATGGAGATACCTCTTTTTCCATTATTAGAGAGCGAAAGAGAGCCTGTGGTATGTCAAATACCGGGTGAGCGAGTAGTCTACTGCAAATCTGTGTCTTATTGATGCTTTGCTGCATGTTTGTATGCTCAGTGGGGGGGGGGGGCGCCGATGCTTTTTTCTGTTGGTTGGGGAGGGGGATCATTGCTTTGCTGCTGCTTATGCATGGGAGAGGGAGCTGGGGGGAGGCTTTAACTGTCATTCATTCTTTGCAGCACCCCTCTGTTTTTGTGGATGTTTGCGAAGAAAAGGAATTTCAGGATGTATATTGTATACGATCCTCTGACATTAAATGTACCTTTGAAACCTTTCGATTATGCAAATAGTGCAAGTGCCAGAAACAGCGACTCTGTCTGAGATCAGCTACAAAGAAGCAGCAAGTAGACCTTCAAATTGTAGGCAAACTTCTCATGCATCTTCTTGATTTTGGTGCTAACTTCCTGAGGTTTGTTGTTGAGGAAGCTCTCCAGTGATACAGATTGTGGAACCAAAGGGAACTGATAATGCTGGCAGACTCTCCTGTTCCTGGTGCTGTTGCCTGCTTGATATGCAGCATTCACCTCCTTATTGCGAGTGGGAATTAACCCTGGCCCCTCTCCCCTCTGTGTTTAGCTGTCATATTTTCAGTTGCGAGGCATTCAGATGTCTTAATTAAGGACCAGATTAGCACAGAGGTTTCTTGTTATAGCCAAGGGTGGTAGTGGGGACAAGCTCCCACTACCTGTTAAATGCTCCCAATGGCGTGCACTTCTAATAGCCTCTGACAACCAAGTCCAGCTCCTGGCCTTCACATGGGCCTTAGCTACTAAGCTTGGTGGAATCATTTCTACTGACAAGAGGAAGAGGCAAAGGTGGGAGACTGGTGCCTTAAAACCAGTTACTTCAGGCAGATGGGGCTTATCAGCCGTAGTTGGCAGCTCATCTAGAAGGAAAACTCTGATCTCAAACCTCTGCTGCCTTGCGGCTATACCCACTCATGGGAAGACTTCTAGAGTGAACCCAGAGTGAAAAATACGGACCTTAGGTCCCTAAGGCAGCCCTACGTTGAGTTCAACACTGACTGGCGACTCTTGCGACGCTGCTGATACCAAACAGTATCAGTCTCTGCCGTTCTTTTGGGTTCTTCAGATGCGTGGAGGGGCAGAGCTTGCTACATGGGCAACAGCTTGCTCCCCATATCGTACTGCGCAGGCTTACATATCTAGACAGCTAGGACAACCCTGTCTGCAGGCCTCACTCACTCAGCACAGGGGTCGCCTTCCTGGTCCATCTTGCACAGGTCCCTGCATGATCCATTCTTCAAACTAACAGCCTCGTTAATTTGTGAAGTAAAACAATGGAACACATACAATCCACTTCGGCCAAAACCCATTTGCCTTTGTGGGCTAGTTATTTTTTCTTGGCATTGCTCATGAACCTTCAAAGGTTTTGCCTTCAATCTCCAAATGTTCTTTCTTCCCTTTTCATTGTGGTTTGAACTCACCCTCATGCCTACGCAGCAGATGCCTCTGACCTTGGAACTATTTGTCTTGGTAGGTACAGGGCGAAGTTTACTTCCTATGTGGGGACCATAAGAAGAGACTTTGCTACCTGCTTCCATTATTTCCTTGGCACCCTTGCTGATGCTGCATAGCGAGATAGATAAAATTCCATAATGAAGGGGAGAGAATGCCAATTGACCAGCTACTGATAAGATAGATATGATTTCCTAGCAATGTCAGAGAACTGAGACTCACTTGCGGGGCATTATGTACATAAAAGCCCATTTTAGTTTGTGGATATGAACTCTGCTCAGCTGGTGCGGCAGCTCGAAATGCTAATCACATATTAGATTTACTCAATGTCACCAATTAATAACGAAGGCTTATTCTATTGCTGCAGTCTCCTTAGGTTTCTGTGCTTCACATTAGCTAGAATCAAGAATGCGGTTGGCATGGAATCAATCTCATCACTTAAGACACTTTAATGATGTGGAAATGCTCTCTCTGGAGGTTAGAATTCTGAAAGCGTAACAACTTTGCAGCGTCAATGAGCATATGCACTCAGTTAGTTGGAGGAATTAAATGATAATATTCATCCAGTAACAATTTGCCATAGATGTCCTCTGTGTTGAATTGAAAACTGAAGCTGAGACTGACAGATATTTAAACAGAATAAGTTGCATTTGCCAAATGCAATTTAAATGGAATAGAACATTGCTGTTATCACTAGTACCAAAGGAAAAAATAAATTGAAGCTTGTATCAAAATAAGCATGTTCCTGTTAATTTGAAAGATGCATAAAGCAACAGATATCTGGAAAGTTTAAACCAATTTGTTAAAAAACAATAAGCCTCCAACTAATGTTAGCATTCCCAGTGCAGCACAGCCAATAATTCCTTTGTCAGGAGCCTACTGTACATTTCTAATGAATACTGATTCATGAAAAAGAATGGTATTTGAATAAATGGATATATTCTGAGAATCTGTGGTAAAAAGGACACCCTTTGATGGAAGAATATGATGATGTACTTAGTTTTTTTTTAATTATTTTATAATTCTGAAGGTAATTGAAACTAGTGATGGTACTTACCCATTCAGATCTCTCCATCATTGCCTGAAAACATTTAGGTCAGGTTTAGAAACCCACCTCTGCTCTGTTGCAGTAAGTTTCCTCTTTATCATTTGGATTCTAAACAGCGCCTAAGCAAAGTAAATTGCATCCCGGCAACAGAATGGCCTGAATTTCCCTTCTATTTGAAGTGAATAGTATTTAGTTTCCCTCTCAGCTGCTATTTGTGGTGACATCACGTGCAATGATGTGCCAGTACGTGACTGGGCAGAGCACCAAGCATGTGCAGGATTGCTAGATTGTTCCAGCACGTGGCTGGGTTAAGACGTGTTTCTTTATTACTGTAAATAAAAGTTCTCTAATTCTTCCAGAATATGATTCTTTACTGTACATTTACTGTACTGTACATTCTTTACTGTACATGTACATGGTACATTTAAACATAAGTAACGTAACATGGTGTCAGAAGTGGTTCTGGAAGAATAATACGGGAGAATCAAAGCTAATCAGGAAAAAAATAGAAGAAAAGAGTTCGAACTGTAAACGGTAAAATGGAAGGTTTGCAACCCCCATCAAAACTTCAGCTGACTGGTAATGTAGCTGAGAAATGGAGGATATTCAAGCAACAGTTTGAACTGCACTTATCTGCGATCGATGATTATGAAGAAAAATGGGAAAAAACCAAAGTTGCGCTTCTGCTCCATGTAATCGGGAATGGCGCAGCAGAGATATATAATTATGTCTTTGTAGATGGAGATAATTTCAATTTAAAGTCAATAATGGACAGATTTGAAGTATTTTGTATACCTAAGCATAATTTAACATATGAGCGATATAAATTCTTCACATGTGTGCAGAGAGCTGCTGAAACAATTGATCGGTATGTCACTGAGTTAAGATGGCATAGTAGAACCTGTGGGTTTGGATCGCTCATGGAGTCTCTCATTAAAGATAGAATTGTTTGTGGCATTCGAGATAATGCTCTGAGAGAAAGGCTGTTGAGAGAGCAAGATTTAAATTTTGAAGAAGCTTTGGCACTTTGCAAAGCTTCTGAGACCCTGACGCTGCAGGCTAAAGAGCTTTTTGTTGAAAACTACAATGTAAACGCTGTAAAAAAGTGCGAATATATCAAGAAGTATAATAATACGTTGACAAAACCGACGGAGAGCAAGATGGCATTTGAAAGAGAAAAGTCATGTGATCGCCGTGCACGGGAAGATCGTCCAAATCAGTGTCACGCATATGGCAAAATGTGCAACAACTGCGGTAAGATTAATAACATTTCACGCTGTTGTAAAAGTAGAAAGAAGGAAAATATATTGAAACAAGTAAATGCTGTGATTGAAGATGAACATGAGGAATTTTATATAGATGTGCTTTGTGAAAATAAACAAAGTAAGAATGACTGGACTATTCTGTTGCAAGTGAATCAAAACAAAATTCTGTTTAAGCTTGATAATGGAGCGCAGCAACATGTTCTTGCAGAATCTGAGTTTAATGCTTTAAAGCCAAGATGAATTTACATCAGACAAATATATAAGTGACTGGGCGTTCAGGTGCAGACATTCCAGTTAAAGGAACATGCATGGCAAAAGTATTACACAAAAATATTGTGCACATGCTTTCATTTGTGGTCGTGTCAAAAAAAAAGTAGTGTCAATTGTGAAAAGAATTTTAGTCCTGGATAGTGACACAGAGTCAGAATACAGTGACTTGATGAAAAAGTATGAAGACTTGTTTAAAGGGCTTGATTGTCTTCCAGGAGAGCACTCAATTAAAATTGACAATACAGTGCAACCCGTAATACATCCATGCAGAAAAGTACCTTTTGCATTACGTCAACAACTGAAAACAGAGCTAGACAGAATGGAAAGGCTAGGGGTCATAAAAAAAATTGATTTACCAACTGAATGGGTCAATTCGCTTGTCATTGTTGATATGAAAAATGGAAAACTGAGGACTTGTTCAGATCCAAAAGACTTTAATCGGGTCATTAAAAGAGTGCATTTCAAATTGCCTACTCGTGAAGAAATTATGTCACAGTTTGTTAATGCAAAGTATTTTAGTAAATTAGATGCATCCTCTAGATTCTGGCAACTCAAATTAGATGAACCGAGTTCAAAGTTGTGTACCTTTAACACTCCTTTTGCCAGATACTGTTTTCTTAGGCTTCCTTTTGGAATTGCATCAACTCCTGAACTGTACCATAAAACATTCACATCCTATATGAGCACATTGAGAGCATAGATACATCCATGGACGGTATTATTATTTGGGGATCGACTAAACAAGAGCATGATGCCAGGCTCAGACAAGTCTTTGAGGCAACATGCAAGGCAAACCTGAAATTGAATAGACAAACGTCAGCTGGGAGTGACTGAACTGACATTTGTGTGTGATATCATCAGCAAAGAGGGTGTGCGTCCTGATCCATTGAAGGTTTCTGCTATTGAGAACGTGCCAAGACCGCAATGTAAAAAGGATGTTCGGAGGTTTATGGGAATGGTTAACTATATGCAGAAATTTATACCCAATCTCTCGGAACAGCTTGTTCCATTGAGGCAGCTAACAGAAAAGAGAAGTGAATGGAGCTGGAACCATGAACAGGAGAAGGCATGGCAAAATCTCAAGAAAGTGCTCACAAAAGAACCTGTGTTGAAATTTTATGATGCTGAGAGACCCATCAAAATCTCATGTGATGCATCTCAAGCAGGTTTAGGGGCAGTATTACTCCAAAAAGATGATCAGGATTGGCTACCAGTGGCGTATGCATCTCGTTCTTTAGCAGATCCAGAAACAAGATATGCCCAAATTGAAAAGAATTGCTCAGTATTATCATAAGCCTTTGGATTGCATTGTTTAACAAACCTTTAAGCGACTGTCCTTTGCGAATTCAGCGAATGATGATCAAATTACAAAGATATGCGTTGAATGTGTCATACACACCTGGAAACTCCATGTACACGGCTGACACACTTTCCAGAGCTGTGGATCCAACAACAAAAGACTCACAGGAACGTTACTGATGTTCAGGTATTTATTAATATGGTCACAGAAACTGTACCTGTTGCTCCCAAAAAGTTGGAACTGCTCATCTTGAGACAGAGAAGGACAAAATTCTCGGCCAGGTAATACAAGAAGTGATGGATGGATGGCCAGATAATAAACAGGACTGTACCTCAGACGTACAAGAATATTGGAACCACAGATCAGAACTTTCTGTTGTGGATGGGATATTGTACAAAGGGAACAGAATTGTAATTCCTGAAAATCTCCAATGGGAAAGAAGGCCACCTAAGTATTGAAAAATGTAAGAGAAGGGCACGGGAAGTGATGTTTTGGCCCAGGATGAATCAAGAAATTGCAGAATTGGTGTCATCTTGTCAAATATGCCTTAAATACCAACCTAGCAACACTAAGGAGCTACTACATCCACATCAGAATCCTCCGAGACCTTATCAGAAGGTAGGTGTTGATCTTTTTGTAACTGACAACTAAGACTATCTATTAATAACAGATTACTACTCATTGTATCCTGAAGTGTATTATCTGGGCAGAATGACTGCAGAAAATGTAATTACATGCATGAAATCAGTTTTTTCAAGACATCGTGTACCTGATGAAGTTTTCACAATGGTCCACAATTCAGTAATGAATGCATGAAACAATTTGCTTGTGAATGGGGCTTTGTTCATACAACATCCAGTCCATTTTCCCTCAGTCCAATGGATTCGTTGAGAAGTCGGTAGGAATTATCAAGAAACTGATGCACAAAGCAAAAGACAGTGGAGGTGATTTTTATAAAGCTTTGTTAGCCTATCACAGTACTCCACTTGAATGTGGATTTTCACCTGGTCAGCTGTTGATGGGATGACATTTGAGATCTAATCTACCAATGGATGAGAGCCTTCTGAGAACAGAGGGAGGTGAACAAGTGAAACGATGGAAAGATGAACACAAAGCAAAGCAGAAAACATACTTTGACAGACGTTCTCATCCATTACCTGAACTGCATCAGGGAGATGAAGTAAGAATACAAGACAAAATGAACACAGGGACACAGAAAGCTATGGTACTTGAAGAAGTACAACCCAGATCATACATCGTCCAAACAGAGGAGGGAGCAGTGGTAAGAAGAAATCGCAAAGACCTCAAGAAAGAGCAACTTCAGATTCAGTTATCTGATGAAGATGAGACAAGATATGTAAATAAGGAAACACAAGAACTGTGTGTACCACTTAGGTCTACTCGTGTTCATAAACCCATAGAGAGACTGACAGAGACTTGTTGAATTATGTATTTACTTTGATTAATGTTGTTAATTGTTTTTCTTTTAAGGAAAGGAAGATGTGGTGATATCACGTGCAATGATGTGCCAGTACGTGACTGGGCAGAGCACTGACCGTGCGCAGGATTGCTAGAATGTTCCAGCACGCGGCTGGGTTAAGACATGTTTTTTTATTACTGTAAATAAAAGTTCTGTAATTCTTCCAGAATATGATTCTTTACTGTTAACCCACGATACGTTTAAACTGAAGTAACATAACACTATTGACAAAGCAGTCCTTAACTCTGTGCAGTAAAGACAAAAATGTCTGGAAATAAGATGACATAATGCCAATTTTTGTCAGAAACTGTTGCCTTCAATGGAATCCTTTACCATTTTTCAAATATTTTTCACCTTCAGTATACTCCCTGGGCAATGGGATTCTCCAATAGGCAGGAATAGTGGGTAGGCATGGGGTGGGGATGAGAGGGTGTGAGAATAAGCAAGACAATGTTAAGGAGAAACAACAATTAACTAATCCAACTAATTGATTAATAGTTAAAATGAAAGCGAATAGCCAACAATAATTGGGAGTAATTAATCATTATTCCAAAATCTTCATTACACTACCTTTGCAAGATAATGTTTAAATTAAATACCTTTGTCTGTAAAGAGCGTTGATAATTTTGCTACAAGTCCTGAAAGAAGAAATCTATCTCTCTCTGATCAGCAATCCAACTGGTTGCAATGAGTTCCAATTCTAACCATTATCAGTCTGACTAAGAATAATAGATTTTTAAAATCACAATAGTATGGGTCCTAGGCAACAGAAGATAAAACAGGAGCAGAGATTGTTGTTTCCTGTAATGAGGCAAGTAAGATTAATTGATTCATTTGCAAAGAGAAGTTGCTAAAATGTCTTCAAAATATTCCTGCAATTGCGATTATTGATTTTCTTGCCATCATGATAAATTGACTTCTCAGTAAAGTTAATCTAAATATATTAGTCATTGTCACCTTCCCTGGTTGCTCAGTGGGTAAGGGCACTTCATATTTTGGTACCCCTTCCTTTGGTCTTCTTCCTTAGCTTTACAAGTTTCCCCAGGCTTGAGAAAGAGAGATAGATGGAGAGAGGGAAAGCACAAAGTACAGTTTTATCTAAGTATATAAACAAGAGAGAGAGAGAGAAACATGACTGCAGTCCTGCTCATAATTGCCTGCTAGTAAATGCAATTTTCTCTCTGTCAGCTGAGAATTAGACAAACAGAAAATGAAAGAAGTCTAAAACAGCCAGAAGGTCAGGCAGCATCTGTGGAGAGAGGCACACAGCTAATTTTCAGGTTAACTACTTTTCATTAGGAGTAGACTTTACATTCATTGGACTGTATTGCCATTTCAACATAAATAATGAACACTAGAAATATTTCTTTTAGAGGCATTTGTGCATCTAACTGGCTATTAATGATCCTAGGTAACTTTAATAGCGTGTTAACTACAAATAGTAAATGCGCTTGATTATCCAGCCTGTTTACTAAACAACATCTTCCAATGATCAGACTACAGCAGAGAGAACTGAACTGAGAGAGCTTCCAGTTTGACAATGGGTTTACCAAGTTATTTGTATAACCGGCACCTATAAGTACTTGTATAATTACAAATTTCATTCACATACTGCATTATTATAGTGTAGCAGCATGGTACTGTACTAGTATCATGAGCTCTATTGTATTAGCGAGAGATAATATGCTGTTCTCATTTGAGTTTTGTCCTGGTTGCTGCATCAGTGTTTAAGATGCCGGCTGTGCTACTGCTGCATAGCTTCAGCCAGCTCAGCTGCAGCCTGTGTGCAGTTTGCGCATTCTCTCTGATGAGAATGTCAGTAGTGATTTAAGAACAGTAAATGTTATACCCATTGGAAGCCAGCTGTTGTCAAGTTCCCTTGAATATGTATCGTAATGTTGACAAAATAACATGAATATCACTAATGGATTTACACATGGAATTGAGCATTTAACTGCTTACTGTCATTGGTTCATAAGGTAACTATATAGAAAATGGCAAACCACAACAGATCACAGACTTGTAGTATTAATATTGGTTCCTACATAGACAACAAATTAACAAAAAAAATTGATCAGTTCTAGATATACTTTAAGAAATACCAAGCAAATTGAAATCCCAGACATGGAAATTCACTATAGTGATTCAGATTTTTCTGCAGCAGATATTAAAAATAAATATGTTACTTTATAAAGTGTGAGTAATGTGCTCTGCACGTAGATTAACAGATTTAGGCATGGAGATATATAGGGCTGAAAATAGGTGAAAGATGGGAAGACTGAACCAGAGAACAGTCTCACTGTCACCCAGTGTTGGGCTCAGTGCAGTGTGAATGCCGGCTTGGTCTGCTGGTCTATCCACAGGGGCAAACAGTGGAGATTGGAGAGGATCGGAGAACTGCACACTGTCAAGGGGGAAAGGAGTAATTAGGGGACAAAGGGACATTGAGAAGGGAGGAGTTCACTGTTTGCCTGCTTTTGTTTTGTTGCTTGTTTGTGTTCTGTGTTGTTCTGCTGAGGATTGTGGGCAGGCTAGGTTGCCGCTGGAAAGGGCTGCCCCCAGCCAACCCTTAGGATGTGTTAAAAAAAAAAGGATCTGGTGCTTAGAAAAAGAGATCTAGTTCTTTTTTTGGTGTATATGACGAATAAACTCTTCTCAGACTTCCTGCCAGATACAGGTATTGATTATCACCGATGTTTCAGTGACAAACTCTCATTGGATCTGCACTGTGTGTGGGGGGGGGGGGGGGAACTATTGCTTCTTTTAACTACATATTCAGTTAAGCTTTGTTTTAAACTTCAGATGTTGTAACCTCTGTTACCGATTTCACTATCACCACAGTAGGAGGAGGTTTGCAGTAACACATTGCATCCAGAGAAACGTCATTTCAGCAAGGAAGTTTCAGATAACTGTCAGACCTTACTGCATATAGCTCTCTTTAGCTCAGACACAGTGATCCAGAATGAACCCTTCACCTGTGTGGAATATGCCACGGATACTCCTTGCATATTGCAACTACAGGCACAATTTAACATCAGTGAAGTTCGACGGACTCCTAAGCCATCACATAAAATATAAAACTACATAAAATATAAATACTTTTATATAAAGACTTACTTTATTTTCTATTTGAAATCTATGCCCATATTTAATAGATGATCCTTACGTGGTCAAGAGTGAAACATTTAAACCCTTTGAGGGTTATCAACTTTCATCCGATAGCAAGTTCCAACATTACAAATTAGAAAAAAAAGTATAAACAGTACTTAGCTTTAGGTTTGGATGAACAGTTTTAGCAAATATCAGCTGTGCTTAAGAAAGTATGAGATATTGGCTGTGAAAAGTAGCACCATAAACATGATTATTTCAAAAAGATAGTATCAGTAAAACAAAAGAGAACAAATTCATTCCTGTTTATATTGTCATTAAAGCTTTCTGGTATCATACAAAATGTTATTCTCACACTAATAATTTCATTCAATATGGTAGGATAGAAATCCCCTTGAGGGCAAGAAATCGATTTTAAAGTTAACATTGTCCAGAACAGAATACTTTTTTTTTAAAAAAATCAAATTTCACTACTAAAGTTATATGGAAATATAACTAGGCAACAGACTTTTAAGAAAATCCATATTAACACATCCTAATTGCATGGTCCACTTGAAGAAATGATGAGTTAATTTATCTTGGGTGGTAAAGCAAAATATATATTTTTTATTGGGTATTATATATTGGGTATTGGGTATTGAGCAATGAGGAAGGGTTAGTTAGCAATCTTGTCATGCGAGGCCCCTTGGGTAAGAGTGACCATAATATGGTGGAATTTTTCATTAAGATGGAGAGTGACATAGTTAATTCAGAAACAAAGGTACTGAACTTAAAGAAGGGTAACTTTGAAGGTATGAGATGTGAATTAGCTAAGACAGACTGGCAAATGATACTTAAAGGGTTGACGGTGGATATGCAATGGCAAGCATTTAAAGATCGCATGGATGAACTACAACAATTGTTCATCCCAGTTTGGCAAAAGAATAAACCAGGGAAGCTAGTGCACCCGTGGCTGACAAGGGAAATTAGGGATAGTATCAAGTCCAAAGAAGAAACATATAAATTAGCAAAAAAAAAGCGGCACACCTGAGGACTGGGAGAAATTCAGAGACCAGCAGAGGAGGACAAAGGGCATAATAAGGAAAGGGAAAAAAGATTATGAGAGAAAGCTGGCAGGGAACATAAAAACTGACTGTAAAAGCTTTTATAGATACGTGAAAAGAAAAAGATTGGTCAAGACAAATGTAGGTCCTTTACAGTCAGAAACAGGTGAATTGATCATAGGGAACAAAGACATGGCAGACCAATTGAATAACTACTTTGGTTCTGTCTTCACTAAGGAGAACATAAATAATCTTCTGGAAATAGCAAGGGACCGAGGGTCTAGTGAGATGGAGGAACTGAGGGAAATACATGTTAGTAAGGAAGTGGTGTTAGGTAAATTGAAGGGATTAAAGGCAGATAAATCCCCAGGGCCAGATGGTCTGCATCCCAGAGTGCTTAAGGAAATAGCCCAAGAAATAGTGGATGCATTAGTGATAATTTTTCAAAACTCCTTAGATTCTGGATTAGTTCCTGAGGATTGGAGGGTGGCTAATTTAACCCCACTTTTTAAAAAAGGAGGGGGAGAAAAACCGGGGAATTCTAGACCGGTTAGTCTGACATCGGTGTTGGGGAAAATGCTAGAGTTGGTTATCAAAGATGTGATAACAGCACATTTGGAAAGAGGTGAAATCATTGGACAAAGTCAGCATGGATTTGTGAAAGGAAAATCATGTCTGACGAATCTTATAGAATTTTTTGAAGATGTAACTAGTAGAGTGGATAGGGGAGAGCCAGTGGATGTGGTATATTTAGATTTTCAAAAGGCTTTTGACAAGGTCCCACAGAGGAGATTAGTGTGCAGACTTAAAGCACACGGTATTGGGGGTATGGTATTGATGTGGATAGAGAATTGGTTGGCAGACAGGAAGCAAAGAGCGGGAGTAAACGGGACCTTTTCAGAATGGCAGGCAGTGACTAGTGGGGTACCGCAAGGCTCAGTGCTGGGACCCCAGTTGTTTACAATATATATTAATGATTTAGATGAAGGAATTAAATGCAGCATCTCCAAGTTTGCGGATGACACGAAGCTGGGCGGCGGTGTTAGCTGTGAGGAGGATGCTAAGAGGATGCAGGGTGACTTGGATAGGTTAGGTGAGTGGGCAAATTCATGGCAGATGCAATTTAATGTGGATAAATGTGAGGTTATCCACTTTGGTTGCAAGAACAGGAAAACAGATTATTATCTGAACGGTGACCGATTAGGAAAAGGGGAGATGCAACGAGACCTGGGTGTCATTGTACACCAGTCATTGAGGGTGGGCATGCAGGTACAGCAGGCGGTGAAAAAGGCAAATGGTATGTTGGCATTCATAACAAAAGGATTTGAGTACAGGAGCAGGGAGGTTCTACTGCAGTTGTACAAGGCCTTGGTGAGTCTGCACCTAGAATATTTTGTGCAGTTTTGGTCCCCTAATCTGAGGAAAGACATTCTTGCCATAGAGGGAGTACAGAGAAGGTTCACCAGATTGATTCCTGGGATGGCAGGACTTTCATATGAAGAAAGACTGGATCGACTAGGCTTACACTCACTGGAATTTAGAAGATTGAGAGGGGATCTTATTGAAACGTATAAAATTCTAAAGGGATTGGACAGGCTAGATGCAGGAGGATTGTTTCCAATGTTGGGAAAGTCCAGAACGAGGGGTCACAGTTTAAGGATAAAGGGGAAGCCTTTTAGGACCGAGATGAGGAGAAACTTCTTCACACAGAGAGTGGTGAATCTGTGGAATTCTCTGCCACAGGAGACAGTTGAGGCCGGTTCATTGGCTATATTTAAGAGGAAGTTAGGTATGGCCCTTGCGGCTAAAGGGATCGGGGATATGGAGAGAAAGCAGGTACAGGGTTCTGAGTTGGATGATCAGCCATGATCATACTGAATGGCGGTGCAAGCTCGAAGGGCCGAGTGGCCTACTCCTGCACCTATTTTCTATGTTTAACATTCTTCTCCGCTTCATGGGCAAAGATTGATAATTATTACCTCTCTAAAATTGCCCTCAAGCCGAATGGCTTTCCAGAACAATTCAGAGGACAATTATGACCCAAAATTGAGGCCATATATCTATGGAAAGAAAGTAGATTTCTTCTGCCTAAATGACTGAAGTCAGCCGCTTGGGTTTTATAACAGTCTGGTAACTTTACGGCTGCTTTTACTGATACTAGCTTTTATTCTGTATTTATTTAATTAGCAGAATTTAAATCCTTCAGCTGTTGTTGGTGGGAGCTTAACTCATCCCTCAGGATAAGTCACTGGCCCTCAGGCTGTTTCCTGATAATTGTACAGTCCTCTGCTTCCATGTTTCACTTCCTCCCCATTATCGTTGGTTTGCACTTCCACCCAAGATAAATTTTCACCAAAATTAGCTCCTTTTACAAAAAGGAGCAGACTTATTTCCTTTCAGATAGATGGAAGAGTCCTTTTGCTGAAATTATCACAATGACTTCCCCCAGCAATTGTAGCTTATTTCAATGTGATTGGCATCACTGCAAAATGAGTCTGCAGACAAATGAGACTAAACTAAATACATTTTCATGAAGGCAGTGGACATCAAACTGCTTAATCTTCATAACTTGATAATAACCTGCATCCTTTAGCATTTATCTTGATTGAAATTTTGAAATGAAAGGACATGCAAGACTGTGAAACAACTAAGTGATTTGTGTCATGCACCATTTCTGGACAACTATGTTTCCAATGATGTGATTCAGATAGACTGAACTCCATATACTGTACTTGAAGCACAGTGCAATTAAGTTACTTTGCAAAAATCAGTCAATATGCTCTGGTAGCAACAGATGGGAGATATAGTGAATACAATTCACAAGATGACTTATGGAAAATCTTCGACCAAGGGTTAAAATGTTAAACAGGTGATTTTGATTCAGCTGCTTGGCTTTCATTTCTATTGACACAAAAAGTCAAAATAACCATCCATTCCCCTGCACCCCATTAAGTCAACTGGCTTTGTGAGCGTGCTAGTGTCAACCCTTTAAAACGTTATATCAGATACAACAGGTACAGTGTTTGCTTTAGAAAGGATGAGCAGCAACAAATACATAAATTTTAGCCAAAAAGGAAGTGAATGTTCCTTGGCGCCAAAGCTTCATTTCAACATCCAGCAAGAAGTCCTTTGATTCCATAAACTGCCGTTGTACGTAGACAATACCAGTGTAAGCATTCAGCTTCCGTGTGCTGAAGTAATTTTCGTTATTTCCTTTGATAATGGTCAGCACAATGTTATCTCCTATGTAGGCAGGTGAAGGCGCAATACGGAAAATGGTGCTTGGAACCTGGACGTTGGTCGGGAGGGTCAACTGATAGTAGGTGATTCTGACTGGAATGTTCTGGCAGTCCATGAAATTAGGGCACATGATGCGTTCACAGCGCCTGAGAAGCAAAGATTGATTTATTCACCATTGGACAACCAACGAAAGAAAATTTTCATCATTAAGGAGACTGCAGGCCACTTTATTAGGTACACCCATACTCCTGCCCGTTAGTGCAAATTTCTAATCAGCCAATCATGTGGCAGCAACTCAATGCATAAAAGCATGCAGGCACAGTCAGGAGGTTCAGTTGTTAAGCTCAAGTATCAAAATGGAGAAGAAATGTGATCTAAGTGACTTTGACTGTGGCGGCAGACAGGGTTAGTTTGAGTACTGCCGACCTCCTGGAATTTTCATGCACAACAGCCTTTAGAGTTTATAGAGGACGGCGCAAAAAAAAAAACGACGCAAAGAAAAAACACCCGTGATCCCGTGAGCAAAACCACCTTGTTATCGAGAGAGGTCAGAGAATGGCCAGACTGACAGGAAGGCAACAGTAACTCAAACAAGCAAGAATTAGAATGATGTGTTAAACAGCTGAGAACATCTTGCAAAATCAGGAGCCATTGTTAATGTACTACAGCAACATAAGTTAAGTTCCAGCTTATCGGAAATATATCAACTGTGTTCAAAGTAAAAATAAACTAAATTTAATCATGTTCCATTAATTCTATGCAAACAACTTATTTTGTCAGAATACTTACAGCAATGATAAAAAAAAATTCCTTTTGTTTGTACTAATTAGTATTGCTCTGGAAATTATCCAAGGCACCATAGACTTTATATAAGGAGACACAGCATCTGATTAATCATGGCTGTCTGACACACCACAGAACTGCTCATTTTAGCTATTTAAATAGAAATGTATTTTCATTTTGAAAGATTTTATTGAATCTGATTTGATCCACCCCTCTGGCAGTGCATTCCAGGGTATAACAACTTGCTGGGTTAAAAAAATAATTTTGCTAGATTTGTTCACAAATTTTATATCCTGAGCTCTACCCTGTTCTCGAACCCTAGTTTGCATATCTGAAGGTGGAATCAATGCTTTGAGCAGGCAAGCAGGCCATAAGGTCAGTTTGCAGTGTCTTTCTGTATTTTGGTGGAAATGTTTGCATACAGTCTCCAATATCAGATCCATGACCTTTTTTTCTAAATGGAAATATCCGGAGCAGTTCCAGGGGGAAGAGATTGGATTGTTGGGAACTGCACCGAGAGTCAGATCCATGCTTTGAATTCTCATCTGAAGACATTAGTACTGTTCTTCACTGAACTGATGCACTTGCAGAATCACCAAGGGTAAAATAACAAGACTTGCTATCCTCTTCATAATATATCTAATTACAAAACATGGGGAGATAACCATGATAGCTGCCTGCGCTCACAGCCTGTCTTGTCAATTCTGCTGTGACAGAAAAATCTTTCATCATCCAAACAGCCTTGTCCTTCCAATTTCTGTAGTTCTTATCTTCCACTAGCAATTGCAACACCATCTAAAATTAAGTTTCACCATCTGGAAAAAATCTGTGATTCGTAACTGGAAGAGATGGAGCACTTACATGTCGGAAACTTTTCTGTAGTTTGGTGGGCAATCCACTGATGGACATTTGAATCCACCTTGGATGTTGAAGCAGGTTTCGGTTGACGTGCAGTTGTGCGTCCCAATAGCGCATTCATCAATGTCTGTGGAAAGTTACACAAAATACTCAAGTTAAATCGTTTACCACAAAGAAAATGTGCCAATCTGAAACTAGCAGCAAGGTAGCTTAGCGGTTAGCACTTTGCTTTACAGCATCAGTGACCTGGGCTGATTTCCCACTGCTGTCTGTAAGAAGTTTGTATGTTTTCCCCGTGACTGCCTGGGACTCCTCTAGGTGCTCTGGTTTCCTCCCACATTCCAACGATGTACATGTTAGTGTACAATTGGTCACATGGGTGCAATTGAGTGGCATGGGCTCATTGGGCTGGAAGGGCCTGTTACTGTACTGCATCTCTAAATCGATGTCTAAAATCTACTTTGTGGTCGATGACAAGAACTTGCAAGGAAAAATAACTGCTCGTCAAATTGTCAGGACGTGGATGAACTATTTTAATACTGGGACCCTGTTGACAACGGCATCGATATACACAATAAACAATAACGTCATTAAAATGCCAGCCAATTTTTGAGATATGTTTTAAGCTTTGTCTAAAAAATTTAGTGAAATGTTGAACAGCTCCTTGTGGTCAATGTTAACACTGGGCTACACTAGGCAGCACATTGTGAAGCACGTTGACTGCATAAAGAATTCAAGTGCATGTATTTTAAACTTCACAGATGCTAACCCAGCCAATTTATAAATGAGTGGGAAAAATATCTAATCCTTCAGTAACATTCCTCATTGGCTCTTCAGGGGCCTGCTTACTGTAGGAATACTCCTCCAGATGGAAGACTGCATTCCGACTGCCTGGTTCTGACTGGAGCATGAAAGCACATCCCTTGCCCTCCCTGTGGATGCTTTTGGTAGAGGCAATGGAGAAGAGTGGAGTGTCTATTCCAGCAATTGACAGAGAGTTCCCCAACATAATGTGCATCAGCCAAGATGAGGTTGTAAACTCCAGGAAGTATGAAATTCTTCACCGGCCACTGGCATTGATTTTATTCATTTCCCACACAATTGGCTCCATTGATGACAAAGCATTCTCATTTCCTCCTCCTCAAAAAAAAACATAGACAATTCCTTCACACAGCTCACCCAGAACTCCAACTTATTCACTCACTAAGCAACCCACTCTTTTCACTTCCATTGAAACAGAGGGGTGTGAGGTGCCAAATTTCATTCCCAGGCCAAAATCTTGCCATCAAAGCATTTTCTTTAGATGGTAACCTTACAGAATAAGCAAATTCCTTCATTCCTCACTTCATTCTGCTATCCCCTAACTTCCCTCTGTCCTACTTTCACCATCCTGTACAGGAGACATAATCAGAACCCTATTAGTCCTTCTGGAACTGAGCATCAGCATGTGGCCGGTCAAGTTTTTAGAACTGGGTCTAGTTCCATTATGGGGGAAAGGGTGCATATCTGGCCACTTAAAAGAAATGGCTAGACAACCTTTTTTCTGCACGGAGATCTCCACCAGGACCCCCAAGGTCAATGATAATGAACAAAACTGATTACAAGAGTCACTTCAACACAGAACACCATGAACCCCTACTCTTGACCTTACGTAGATCCATTGTCATTAACAACAACTCTCTGCTTACAAGATTTTAGTTACCTGAACAGTACTTATACTATCATTGCTGTGCTGACAATGTTTTGATCCTGCAGGAGAGGAGAATGCAAGTAAATGTAAAGGGGAAGTCCACCAGGCTTATCAAGATATTTAATTGTATTGGAGATTTACTTCTCATCTCTCTTCCATAAACTCACATCTGTTCACTATAGTGTTTCCACTCCAACCCAGACACTCCATATATCAAGTAAGAAGAGGAAATTACTCCCTTTCTCACACAGCAAGTGTTACTTTACTGACTGTGCCAGAATATTTGTTAAAGAATGAATTTATTAACTCATTTTGTAAGTGGTAAGTGATCTGCCTGACGAGGCTTAACATCAAGCATAGGTGGTGGAAAGATTTGCAATACTTAAAGTATTTGAAGACTGCTCAATTATGCTTAATTCTTCACACCTTTTGGGCTAGAGGAAGTCATGGTTTCATCAATCTGCCTTTCATATTTAAAGTTAGGTGATGCTGAATATCTTCTCCTGAGATTTCTTGGAACAAAATGTGGTAGGAAATGAAAAATAAGCTCAAAGCCACACATGGATAGAGAAAAGCATCAACAGTTCTATCGGGAATAGTAACAGCACAGGCACCAGCAAGCCTCAGTCCTCTGCTGTTCCAAGACACTGTATGTACTTCTTTGTGAGCAGTAAGTTATTAACAAGCTGTACTGTATAAGGAGATCAAAATGTTCTTTAATGAATACTGATCCAATAGGCAGTGGACATGTAGAAGTTTCACATCTTTAATAAAACAGGCCCTTCAGCCCACAACGTTGAGCTGACCGATACAAACTTACTCCACAATCAATCTAAGTACGGTCTAAGACATTTTTCTTAAATCTTTTAAATGTCCCTATTGCATCAGCTTCTATTGCCACACCCATCATTGTGCTCCAGACCCTCAGCACTCTCTATGTAACAAAAGTAGCTTAACTTTCCTCCACTCTCATTAAACTCATATCCTCTGGTAACGTCCATTACTACTCTGGGAAATAATGGATTCAATTCATTTCGACAAACCTTCTTCTTAACCCTTCAGCATCAAAGACAACTTTTTTTTTTCAAACACGAGAAAATCTTCAGATGCTGGAAAATCCAAGCAACACACACAAAATGCAGGAGGAACTCAGCAGGCCAGGCAGCATCTGTGGAAAAGAGTAAACAGTCGACATTTCGGGCCGAGACCCTTCATCGGGACTTGTTTTTGCTCCATTTTTGAGGGTTCTGACAAAACTGATGAGAAACAGTCGACCATAGATGGGGAGGAGGTGCACAAAAACATGGGTTTGGGTTTGTGAGATGCTGTGCTCTTTTCACCACTTACATTGTACGTCTGTGTGTTCCCAGCACATGATTTTGAAGTTCTCAGGGCTCAACTAGAAGCTGCCCCACCCCTTTTGTTTGTCATAAGCCAGAAATTTCCAGAGATCAGTAGAATGGATGTAGCAATATTTTTTTCAGGAAATGTTTGAGAACATCCTTAAAAATTTTCTCCCTTTATCTTAACATAACAGAATTCATAATAAAGTTCTTCTTTCAAGAGCCTAGTGTCAGATTTGTGAACAATATAGCTTGCTTAAAAGAATTGACTGAGGGTAATTACAGCTTCAGTGCTACAAAGTCTTGCCTTGGGAGAGGATGCAGATGTTAGTTTACTTACCCTTCTAGTGGGTTTGGAGAATATTGTAAAGACAAGTGGTAACTCTTCATTGCCTTAAGACACCTGCTGTAGATAATGCTCCTAAGAAGAGCAGGGATCACTCTGGCTTAACAGACCATGAGCTGCGTAATAAGTTGTTTTTCCCTTTTACTTAGCTGGCCAAAATCTGTACTATCGATAACTAATTGTCCATCAAATGTCTCCCTTCAGTGAGAGCTGGCCCCTGAGATTTTTGATATGGTGCATGTTTTCCAATGCTTCATCATATTAGGGGGCAACATTGTATAGTAAGAGCAGGTCTGTGTTCAGGATGCTGAGTGTAAGGCCTACCCTCTCACATGCTTCAGTTGTCATGTTGGCAACAACCTGGAGCTCTGTTTCTAAAGGTGTACAAGTGCAAATGTCATTTGTGCAATGAAGCTCGACTATTCTTAGTTCTGGAATGCAAACAACATCAATTTAAAAATCGATGCTGCTCTCTACTGTGCATCCGTAGAATGACGAGTCTCTTCAGCATCCTCGGAAATTGAGCTTCCTCGACTGTGTTCTGGGTCGATGAGAGGCTGTGCGTGATTTTCACTCCCAGAAGTTTGAAACTACTTGCAGTTTCCACAGCTGTGCCGCCAGTGTAAATGAAGAGGGGCGTCAGTGGCACCAGTTCTCTTGAAGTCAACGAACATCTCCTTTATCTTGTTGACAGAGGTTGTTTGCCCTCTGCCTCCTCTCTGCAGGCCGTCTCATTGTTGTTGGTCATGAGCCCCTCCACTGTCGTGTCGTCAGCGAACTCGATGATGCGATTGCTCGGGTGTTTGGCCCTACAGTCCCGTGTGAACAGAGTGACAGCATTGGGCTCAGAACACAGCCCTGCGAAGCACCCACGTTGAGGGTGATGAGATAGGTGGAGCAGTCGTGCATACTTACAATCTGATGCTGAAATGCTGGCAATAACTTTCTTCATGGCAGACAGAAGAGAGAGCCCTCTGTGGTTACCACAATTTGATTTGCATCTTTTCTTCAAGGCATTCTCAACGATAAGCAACACTAGGGTTCCCTGATATAACCTCCTCTTCCAGATATGGACGGTAAGATTGTGACTAAGTTTAAACATTTCAGCAGAAATAATGACTGTTCTTGAAGCCTTCTCATGTTTTGAACTTGGAATATGGCCTTTATGATTTATTGTCGTCCAGGGAGTGGGAGCAAAGCTTAGCCAGACTGATGCAGTTGGATGGAGTCCAGGCTGTGGAGGAGGTCTTTTTAGTGTAGACAAAGTCTGTAGGTTCTGGGTAAGCAAAATGTTGCCAACAAATATTAATTAACTTTCCTAGAGAAGCCATTTGAGCTTGCAGTTCCCTTCTAGAGTAAGCTGTAGAATTCTAATAGCAGGATATTAAAATAAATTCTCAACTCCTGCTGAGTGAAGAGGCGACCACCATGTTTTCTAGGTTTAAGATGTGTTCAAGCATATTAGCATTTCTAGTGCAATATTGCAATACACAGTGTTGTAAATGTCCACAATATCTTAACAACATTTGTGAATCCCCAAAGTATTCTCACACACTGTGGAATTGCTTATGAACTCCAAGCGAGGCCTCACCATGCATTCTAAAGCCTCAACATTACATCCGTGCTTTCATATTCTATGCTAACATCACATTTCGCTCTTTGGACTGTGGGAGGAAACCGAAGCATGTGGCACAGTCAGCAATCCAGAAGTTACTAGCCTGGAGGTCCTATTTTTCAACTTTCTATCTAGCTCCCTAAAATCTCCCTTCAGGACCTTCTCACCTTGTCTACCTATGAGGTTGGTGCAAATATGCACTAAAACCTCTGGTTGCTCACCCTCACCCATGAGAATGCCATGGACCTGATACAAGATATCCCTGACCCTGGCATCAGGGAGGCAACATACCATGCGTTGGTCCCTATCGCACCCACAGAATCTTGTCTCTGTTTCTCTGACTATAGAATCTCCTATCAACACTGCAGTTCTCTTACCTCGCTGCTTTTCTAAGCCACAGCACCAGACTTATGCCAGACACCCGTTCACTGTGGCTTCCCCCTAGCAGGTCGTCCCCCTCAACAGTATCTAAAGTTGTATCCACATTATTGAGGAGAGTGGCCACATCGCTTTGCATTTCTCTTCCTTCTGACAGTCACCCAGTTACCTGTCTTATGCACCTAAGGGGGACTACCTCCCTCTAGCTCCTGTCTATCACCTCCTCATTCTCCTGTATGAGTCGAAGATCATCGAGCTGCAGGTCCAGTTCTCTCAGCAGCGGCAGCTCGGTGCACCTGGTGTAGATGTGACTATCCAGCAGACTGGAGGTCTCCCAGACTTCTCACATCCCACACACAAAGGAAGGGCAAACACGAGGAAATCTGCAGATGCTGGAAATTCAAACAACAACACACACAAAATGGTGGTGGAACACAGCGGGCCAGGCAGCATCTATAGGGAGAAGCACTGTCGACGTTTTGGGCCAAGACCCTTCGTCAGGACTAACCGAAAGGAAAGATAGTAAGAGATTTGAAAGTAGTGGGGGGAGGGGGAAATGCGAAATGATAGGAGAAGACCGGAGGGGGTGGGATGAAGCTAAGAGCTGGAAAGGTGATTGGCGAAAGTGATACAGAGCTGGAGAAGGGAAAGAATCGTGGGATGGGAGGCCTCAAGAGAAAGAAAGGGGGGGGGGAGCACCAGAGGCAGATGGAGACTGGGTTTTTCATTTGAAGACAGATAATAGGAATAAAGAAAAAGAGATTTGGTATTCCTTAAATTCTGGAAAGAAAGAAAATTGGATCAAAATCAAAAGCTCCTAGTCAAAATTTCTCTCTCCCTTTACCATGAAAATAGAATTTGCAGCATCAGGGCTTATTTTCCTTTTATAAATACATAGCAATTTCTGCACAGAGGCAAAAGGTAGTAATGTGCATATTGCTTTGTAGATGTCTGTTTGATGCTGTGGTCCAGTAGACACCCAGATGGACTGACAGGGGGTTTGTTACTCAACAGTGGTTTGTTCACCATGGCCTTGCTCCAATGCTGACACCATTAAAGTATATTTGTGGTGGTTCAGTCCGAAGTCCGTGGTCCGGTCCGCAGGCTCCGGACTTTCCGGCGGCCCCTTGCTGCGGCTGGACTTAACTAGAAACACCTGCGGCTCATATTGGAACTGGGAATATAAATGGCCCTGGCATTGAGTGTGGTTGGGGGATTGTCTTGTCAAGATACTCATGGCACAGATGGCTGGTGGAAGGCTAGAGTGGACTCTTGCCATCCTTGGGGCTGCGTTGGAGAGCCATGGCTTCTGGGAGCCTTGCTGGTAGTAGTCGGAGTGGTCATTGCGGTATGGATTCAGCTGTTTCCTGGGCCAGCTGGGTGGCCGTCAGTCACTCCGAGCTAGGTAGGGATCCGGTTGCTTCCGTAGTTGGCCAAGGCTGCTGGCCGTAACGGCTACTTGGAGCTACCCTGATGCAGAGGTGGAACTGTCTGTTGGTCCTTGGCGTTTGTCTCTTCCTGTCCTCGCCCCTGTGGGGTAAGTCTGGCTGTTCTGCTGTTGCCCTGCGGGGGGAATCTGTCTTGTCTTGTCTTTGCCTCTGTCGGGTAGGTCAGGCTGTTCTGTCATTACCTGACGGATGGTCCTGCCCCACCTTGGTGTGGAGTTATAGATGAGTCCCGGCTTGTCAGTGGACAAGTCCCGGCTCTGTGTCTGTGTACTGTCCCATCTCATATCAGTGCCTTGTTAAAGATGAGTCCCGGCTTGTCGGAGGATAAGTCCTGGCTCTGTGTCTGTGTACTGTCCCATCTCATATCAGTGCCTTGTTAAAGATGAGTCCCAGCTCCATGTTGATATACAGTTTCTAGTCTACCCCTAGCTCCAGCCTCCAAGTTCCCCAAGCTCCAAGCCTGCAGCCTCCAGCCTCAAGGCTTGACCCAAGCCAAGCCTGCAGCCTCGACCCAAGTCTCAAGCCAAGCCTCAAGACCCCAAGTCCCTAGCCAAGCCTCGTCACGTCCTCGCCTGGGTTTGGGGGTCCGAGCCCGAGGCGAGACCCAGGTTCTGGGTACTTGTCCAGTCTCTGGCTCCTTGTTCCCTGTCCCTCATCCTGGTCCTGCTTCCCCTGCCTGGACTGCATCCCATCCCATCCTTGGGTTCTGTCTCATCCTGTTTCTGGGACTCCAGTGTCTGTGTCCTGCAGTTGGGTCCTGATTCGACACCTGACATATGACAATATTTTGTTTATAAATACCATAGAAAGGGTGCAGAGGAAATTCACAAGGGTGTTGCCTGGATTGGGGAGCATGCCTTATGAGAACAGATTGAGTGAACTCGGCCTTTTCTCCTTGCAATGACGGAGGATGAGAGATGACCTGATAGAGGTGTATAAGATGATGAGAGGCATTGATCGTGTGGATAGTCAGAGGCTTTTTCCCAGGGCTGAAATGGCTAGTACGAGAGGGCACAGTTTTAAGGTGCTTGGAAGTAAGTACAGAGGAGATGTCAGGGGTAAGTTTTTTTTTAAAAACAAAGGATGGTAAGTGCACAGAATGGGCTGCCAGTGACGGTGGTGGAGGTGGATACAATAGGGTTTTTTAAGAGACTCCTGGATAGGTGCATGGAGCTTAGAAGAATAGAGGGCTATGAGTAACCCTAGGTAATTTCTAAGGTAAGGACATGTTCGGCACAGCATCGTGGGTCCACAAGCCTGTATTATGCTGTAGGTTTTCTATCTTTCTAAATGCAACTTCAGTCGCAATAAGCTTATGCCCTGCTGCACATTCATATTTACAAGTCATTACCTAGACCACTTAAATTTAGACTGCTATCCCAAAAGAATAATAAAATCCTAAAACTTAATCTAATAAAAAGGATTTTTTCTTATTCAGTCACCTTGAATTGAAGGCCTTAATGACCATCTATTTTTCATAGACATCCTTTTTGTCACTTATCTACTTTTTGGAGACTATGTCAGCTTTACTATTGTTTATGACCGGCATAAACAGAAAAGATTCTGCAAATGCTGGAAATCCAGTGCAACACACACAAAATGCTGAAGGAGCTCAGCAGGTCGGGCAACATCTGCGGAGAAGGATAAAAAGTTGACGTTTTGGGCCAAGACCCTTCATCAGGAAGGGTCCTAATAAAGTCCTGATGAAGGGTTTTGACCCGAAACATCAATAATTCATTCCCCTCCATAGATGCTGAGTTCCCCCATCATTTTGTGTGCACTGCTTATGATTGGTATATATATATTCATATAAAGAATTTAGGATAGTTTGATCAGACAATTTAAAAAAAAATCTTTAGAGATATAGCAGGTTAACAGGCCTTTCAGCTCAATAATCCCATGCAGCTCAATTACACCCATGTGATCAATTAACCTACTAACCAGTTCATATTTTTATTTTAATGTTAAGTTATTAGTCATTTTAATTTGCTTTATTAATAGAATTTAACAGTCCAATTATTGTTATTTCCTGGATTGCTCCCTGTATTAAAGTTAGATACCTTTTCAGAATTGCTCCAAAATAGAGTTGTACAGTGTAGAAACAGGCCCTTCGACCCACTGTGTCTCTACTGACCATCGCACCCATCTACAATAATCACAGTTGCCTTCATTATTTCCCTAACCCTCCGTGCTTAATCATTCAAGAATATTTAAGATGACTCCTAAAAGATTTTCCCTGTTCCTGCCTCAACTAACCCCCTTTTGCAGCTGATTCCAGATACACCAACGTTGTATCAACCAACATCCTCAGATCCTCTTCAACTTCCTCCTTTCCAACTTAAAACATATAGCCTTGTAGTTTTGGATACTTCGACCATGAGAAACAGACACTGGCTATGTATCTTATCTATGCCTCTCACAATTTTACATACCTCTGTTATGTCTCACTTCTCAACCTCCTGAATTCTCTGCTGACCCTGAACTCTTTTCCTTCACATTTTCAAAAGCCTCCCACTTGCCAGAACTCCCTTTTATATGCAAACAGCTTCTCCCAACCAAATTGTGTGTGTTTCTGCCTAATACGATTTAAATTAGCCTCCCCCCAATTTAGTACTCGGACTTGAGGACCAGTCCATAACTATGTTGAACCTAATGGAATTATGGTCACTGGCCTCAAAGCGATCTCCAACTGACACAGCAATCACTTCTCCAGCCTTATTTCCTACGAGACGGTCAAGTGTAGTCCTTTCTCTATCAGAACGATAGAGAACATTACTTAACAAATTCTGCCCCATCTAAGCCCTTAGCACAAAGGTAGTCCCAGTTAAGATCAGGGAAGTTAAAATAACTTACTATTACCATGCTATTACTCCACTGTCAATCTATGATTTCTCTATATCGATTCCCCACTGATTATTAGGGGACCTTTTGTATAATCCTATCAAAATGATCACTCTTTTCTTTCTTTAAATGCTAGCTACATCACCTTTCTGAATTTAATTGTTTATTGAGATACAGCATGGAGTGGGTCTGTCCGGCCCTTTGTGCCATGCTGCCCAGCAATCCCCTGATTTAATCTGAGCCTAATCACAGGACAATCTACAATGACCAATTAACCAACCAACCAGTACGTCTTTGGTAGGAACCCACACGGTCACGGGGAGAACGTACAAAGTCCTTACAGGAAATGGCGGGAATTGAACCTGGATTGTATTGTAAAGTATTATGCTAAGCACTACGCTACCATGTTAGTGCCCCAGATATCCTTTCTCGATTCTGCTGTGCTGTTTCCCTTGATCAATGGTGTAATTCTCTCTCCTCTCTAAATCCAATTGTCCTCTCCAATATTTTCCCTAACATATTAGCAAAGCAGTTATATGGTACTGCTTCAAGTGACTAAGGACAGGTCGTGCCTTATGAGCCTGACTGAATTATTTGAGGAAGTAACAAAACACATTGATGAAGGAAGAGCAGTGGATGTAGTGTATATGGATTTCAGATTTTCTAAGGCATTTGATAAGGTTCTCCACGCAGGACTCATTCAGAAAGTAAGGAGGCATGGGATCTAAGGAGACCTTGCTTTGTGGATCCAAACTTAGCTTGCCCACAGAAGGCAAAGGGTGGTTGTAGATGGCTCGTATTCTGCATGGAGGTTGGTGACCAGTGGTGTTCCACAGGGATCTGTTCTGGGACCCCCTTCTCTTTGTGATTTTTATAAATGATCTGGATGAAGAAGTAGAAGGGTGGGTTAGTAAGTGTTCTGATGCCACAAAGGTTGGGGGTGTTGTGGATAGTCTGGAGGGTTGTCAAAGGTTACAACAGGACATCGATAGGATGCAGAACTGGGCTGAGAAGTGGCAAATGGACTTCAACCCAGATAATTGTGAAGTGGTTCATTTTGGTAGGTCAAATTTGAAGACAGAATATAATATTAATTGTAAGACTCTTGGCAGTGTGGAGGATCTGAGAGATCTTTGGGTCCATGTCTGTACGACACTCAAAGCCGCCGTGCAGGTTGACAGTGTTGATAAGAAGCCATATGGTTTGTTGGCATTCATCAACCATGGGATTGAGTTCAAGAGCTGTGAGGTAATATTACAACTATATAAGAGGCTTTATCAAACCCACTTGGAGTACTGTGTTCAGTTCTGGTCACCTCACTACAGGAAGGACGTGGATACTATAGAGAGAGTGCAAAGGAGATTTACAAGGATGTTGCCTGGATTAGAGGGTGTATCTTATGAGGTTGAGTGAACTTGGCCTTTTCTCCTTGGAGTGACATAGGATGAGATGGGGATGAAGAGTATTGATCGTGTGGATAGCCAGAGGCTTTTTCCAGGGATGAAATGGCCAACATGAGAGGGCATAGTTTTAAGGTGCTTAGAAATAGGTACTGAAGGGAGGTCAGGGGCAATTTTTCCACACAGGGAGTGGTGGGTGTGTGGAATGAGTGGAAGATGTTGTTGAGTTATCGTCGACTCAAGGCAACCCTACGGATAATGTAGTTGTCCATAGGGTTTTCATGGCAAGGTATCAAAGCGTATTGCCAAATACTGCTGCAGCCCAGGTTGGGACCATAAGATATAGGAGCAGAATTAGGCTATTTGGCCAGTCAAATCCACTCCGCCATTTCATCACGTCTGATCTAATTTTCCTCTCAGCCCCAACTTCCTGCCTTCTCCCCATATCCCTTCATGCCCTGACTGATCAAGAATCTATCAGCCTCTGCCTTAAATGTACATAAATACAGTCTCCACAGCTGCCTGTGGCAAAGAATTCCACAGATTCACTACTCTCTGGCTGAAGAAATTCCTCCTCAACTCCATTATAAAAGGACACCCCTCTATTCTGAGGATATGTCCTCTGGTATTAGTTTCGCCCACCATATGAAACATCCTCTCCACATCCACTCTTTCAAGACCTTTTATCATTTGATAAGTTTCAACAAGGTCACCCCTCATTTTTCTAAACTCTATTGAATATAGGCCCAGAACCATCAAACATTCTTCATATGACGAGCCATTCAATCCTAGAATCATTTTTGTGAACCTCCTTTGTGCACTCTCCCATTTCTGCACATCTTTTCTAAGATAAGGGGCCCAAAACTGCTCACAGTGCGCCAAGTGAGGTCTCAGCATTACATCCTTGTGTTTATATTCTGGCTTTGAAATTTATGCTAACATTGCATTCGCCTTCCTCACCACAGACTCAACCTGCAATTAACCTTCAGGGAATCCCAAGCACCTCTGTGCGGCAGTTTTTTGTACAAGTCACGTTGCAATAAGGAAACCTGACAACCAATGTGCTTACAGCAAGATCTCAAGTTTATTGTCATCTGAATGCAGATATATACAACCAAACTGTAGGAGCCATCTGTCTATTTATTGTCTGTCTATATTTTACTTGTGTTGTGCATCCTCACTCTGGGATAAGATAATTTGTCATGTGGGTTTGGCTGGCGATAAAAATAAATGAATATTAGTTCTGAGTTCACCTGCTTGGCGGCATAGCGAGGGGGTGAGTGGTGAGCACATATTTTTTTGCTGACTGCTCGTCTTTGCTTGAATTTGATCCAATTACACTAGTCTCGTTTGCTTTTGCCTTGCATGAACTACGGAAGAGACGAATGATTTTATTGTTGCTTTGTAATAAAGGATTAAACGCATGTTTTCGACTTGGAATTCAGTTAGTTGGAAGCACAGAACTCCCTCACTTAGCCTCTCAGCGACTTTGAGTTTGTTTTCAAGTAGATGCTACACAGGTGAAACAATGTTCCTTTGTGAACCCACAAAATATATATCAGACACAGCACATAAAATAAAATATTGCAACAAATAAATTAAGAAAATATGATTCAAAGTGCATGCAGTGCGCAGCATAGGGGAACAGTACAATAAACAGTAAACAGCTCGCTGACTTAGTGATGAGACCTTGCTGATTACAGGGTTTTTTTTAGTCTCACAGCTTACCATATAACCATTACAGCACAGAAACAGGCCATCTCGGCTCTTCTAGTCCGTGACGAACGCTTACTCTCACCTAGTTCCACTGGCCTGCACTCAGCCCATAACCCTCCATTCCTTTCCTGTCCATATATCTATCCAATTTTACTTTAAATGACAAAATCGAACCTGCCTCTACCACTTCTACCAGGAGCTTGTTCCACACAGCTACCATTCCCTGAGTAAAGAAGTTCCCCCCTCGTGTTACCCCTAAACTTTTGCCCCTTAACTCTCAACTCATGTCCTCTTGTTTGAATCTCCCCTACTCTCAATAGGGAGTATTTGTTTGAGGGAAGAAGCTTTTATCAGGTGTGGCAGTCCTAGACCTGATGTTCCTGTACCTCCTTCCTGACAGTAGTGGGTCAAAAAGATTGAGGAGTGGGTGGTAGGGATCCTCAACAATGCTTCGAGCCCTTCACGTACAACGCTCCCACCATTTGACAAGCCTCTCTATCTCCTCTCAGTATGCAGACTCATCATTGTTGCTGATGAGGCCAACCACTGTTGTATCATCAGCAAACTTGATGACACAGCTTGATCCGGATCTGGCTGCGCAGTCGTGTGTCAGCAGGAGGAACAGCAGCGGGCTGAGCACACAACCCCGGGTGACACCAGCGTTCAGCGTGAGGGCACCTGAGATGTTGCTGCCAGCTCATAACGACTGGGGTCTTCCCAACAGGGCGTCCAAGATCCAGATGCAGAGAGGAGCGTTTGGCCCCAGCAAAGACAGCTCACCCACCAGCCTCTGTCGGATGATTGTCTTAAACGCCAAGCTGAAGTTGATGAACAACAGCTTGGCATATGAGGCATTGTTTTCTAGGTGGGACAGGATGGAGTGGAGGGCTGGGGTTACAACATCATCAATGAAGGTAGGATTTTATACAATCCATTACCAGCTGCACAAAGAGAACTTCATGATTGTTGAGGTTTGTGCCATGGGCTGGAATCACTTAGGCAGGCTACCGTCCTGACTGGATAATCTGCTTTACAATTGTTCTTCAAGAAATAAATATTGGCTTAGAATATGGATATAAGCAACTTCACCACTCTTCATGGTTCATAGCTGAGGGATGGGTAATGGGGACAAACTCCCACTTCCTATTAGATATTCCCAATGGCCTGCGTCTCAAATAGCCTCTGACAACCTAGTCCAGCTCCTGGCCTTCATGTATGGCTTAGCTGCTAAACCCAGTGAACCATTTCTACTGACAGGAGAAGGGGCAAAGGTGGGTTACTGGAACCTTAAAACAAGTTGTTCTGGGCATTTGGGGCTCATCAGCTGTGGTTGGCGGCTCATCCAGGAGAAGATCATCTCTGATCTCAAACCTCCACTGCCTCGTGGCTACACCCACTCATGGGGAAGGTTTAGGGATTAAACCCCTAGGGGAAAAAACCCGAGAGTTGGAGTCTTAAAGGCAGCCCAATGTTGAGTTTAATGCTGAGTGGCAACTCCTGCCAAGCTGCTGGTGCCAATCTGTATCAGTCTCTGCCATTCCTTTGGGTTCATCAGCTGCGTGGAGAGGGGAAAGCTGATGCATGGACAGCAGCCTGCTCTCCATGTCGTACTGCCCTGCCTTGCATATTGATCTGGACAGCTAGGGTGCAACATCCATGCTCGAGCCCAGCCACTACTAGCAGTACTTGTTGAAATGGTGTCCAATAATCTTTCACTGTGTCAATGCAACACTGGAGTGCCAAGCTTAGATTTTTGTGCTTAATGTACAGCTCTAAACTGAAACTGGAAACCAGGCCGGCCACATCATTGGTAAGGCTGCTACCAGATGAGATCAAGAAATGGTGTACGTGTATCTGATCAAATCCCTGACTCCTTATTCATCTTGTTATAGCCTGGGCAAAAGCTTGAGAAACACATGAAACGTAGGCAGTTGATTAAGCAATATTGTGACTGAACCACATAGTCTGAAATTGAAACAATCTATCACCATGTATTTTTGTAATTTTAAAAACATTTGAGCCCAACGGAATAAATGAATCTACTGCAACATGAAAACAAGAGGAGATTAGAACCATTATCCAAAGAGTAATGAGGAGGTTTGTAATAAACCGCAGAATGACATAAATAGTAAGTCGTTTGGGCAGACATGAAGCAGATGAGATTTATTACCTGCAAGTGTGAAGTCATCCATTTTGGTGGAAAGAAAAGGAGAATCATTATAAACAAAATGGATGGGGCAGCACGGTAGCGTAGTGGTTAGCACAATGCTCTACAGTACCAGCGACCCGGGTTGAATTCCTGCCGCTGCCTATTAGGAGTTTCTACATTCTCCCTGTGACCACGTGGGTTTCTCCCAGGTTCTCTGATTTCCTCCCACAATCCAAAAGCCTACCGATTGGCAGGTTAATTAGTCATTGTAAATTGTCCTGCGATTTGGCTAAGGGTGAATTAGGGGATTGTTGGATGGCGCTACTCCAAGGACCAGAAGACCCATTCTGTGCTGTATCTCAATAAATTAAAAACAAACAAACATAGTTATGAAGAGCATGCAGGGACAAAGGGACATGAACATGCAATGTGCATACATCTCTGAAGATGTAGGAGAGTGTTAAGCTATGCTTATTACTTCACTTATTGAAGCATACAATGCAAAAGCAGAAAGACGCACAAAATGCTGGAGGAACTCAGCATGCCAGGCAGCATCTCTGGAAACATCAACTGTTTACCCTTTTCCATAGATGCTGCTAGGCCCGCTGAGTTCCTCCTGCATTTTGTGTGTGTTTCCTGAATTTCCAGTATCTGCAGATTTTCTCGTTAATGGAAAAGCAGGAAGGCTATAAAGAATCTTTATAGAATGTTGATAAGGCTATAATTTGTGAATTCTGTCTTATTCTGATCATCATACTTTAGGAGAGAAGTGAAGGCCCTGGGAGTCAAGAAAAGATTTACTGCTGTGGTTCTGAAGGTGAGGGATTTCAGCTACAAGAACAGGCTGGAAAAGCTGTAGTTGTTCTCCTTGGAGTAAAGAAAAAATATAGAGGCATTGAAGCTGATGATGTGTGTTTGGGAGTTAGAGTGAAGCCATTCCCATTAGTGGCATGGGATTGGACACACAGATTGAAAATTCATAGTGGGGTGGCAGGAAAAAAAAGTGTATTTATGTCCAGGAACTGACAGCCTGTAAGTGCGATGAAAACACAGATCTTCACAGGCCTTTCAAATGCTAATTAGACAAGGACTTGAAGGAAAATTCTGTAATTCACAGTTCAACAGGAAAGGACAGAGTAATGGACCTGCAATGCTTTCACCACTTGAAGCTACTATGAGACTCAAAGGGCTGAATGGTTTCCCTCTACATTGTAATAATTTTATGATTCTATCTAATTTTAATGGAAAAAAAGGATTTAAGGAAGCTCTTGGTTTGAAATAAAGTCTAGGATAAAAATATTATTGAATAGTGTTTCCAAGGAAAATGGATAAGAGAAGCATTCTTTTGAGAAGGGGAAATAAAAGCAATTTCCAAAATTTCAATGACAAACTTGATTCATGATTACAGAGGAAAGGATTCTGATAAAAATTTAAGTAACATCTGATCATCAGCCGATGAATTTATAACCAAAACAAAAAATGGCTCCATGGCTCTAATTATTGCCATCATATAACATTATATGAACAACCTGCAAAAATTGAATTAAAACATATCCACCTGGATTTTTTTTTTTTGGTTAAAGGATATGCCTCTAGGAACTCAGAATATAAAAATGAAATGCTCATAAATAAAAGATACCTTATCATGTGAAAAAATATTGAAAAACATTAATTTAGAGGCTCCAGGAGTCACAGAGACATCAGAACCAAGTGAGGAAAATTCCTACCTCTACACGTTCTTCCATTAGGTGACATCGTATAACCAACCTCAGGACAGGCACATTTATAACTGCCAGGTAGATTCAGACAGCGGAATGTACAGACAGTGCCTCCACTTTGAGCACACTCATCAAAATCTGAAATGAAAATTTCCGACTGTAAACACAACAAAGTTCAAAGGCATTCCACCACTAGATGGCAGCAGCATAAAGATCCTGATCCACATCAAATAAATCCACCGTTGTTTCACAAAATGGATTTCATTTCCAATAGTTTTTTTATTAAACTAATTTATCTTGCCCTAGACACACCAAAACTGATGTTTTTATTAAATTAATGAATATTTAGAATAAATAGCAAATACACATTCACATTTTATGTTCTTATGAAGCTATTCCAGCTTTCTAAAAAATAATCTTTTTATTAAAATGCTTATTTGACCAACCTGATTTTAATCTCCATTTTCAAATATACCAGAGAATAGAAGTAGAATAAAAATACATTTGGTGTTAGTTTTATTAATGAAATACTGTGATTGTTCAGTTTCTATGAGTAAGGACTGAACAATCAGATCCATTCCATGTACATCGATTTATACACATCAATATTAACTGTCAAACAGAAAATCAATGTTACTGATTTAATTTTCCATTTGCTTATGATTTCTATTCAATGGGATGGCACATTACAAATACTGATTATGGCTCCTCATTTCATTATCAATTTATACTTTACACACTTTACGTCAAGGAATACCAGATAAATGTTTCAGCACTGTGGTTCAATAAAATAGAGCTCACTTCTACAGCAGCAGTAATATCAAATTTCTATTTTGTCAGGGACATTAGATGGTTGTAGCACTATATTGTTACAACGAACCTAAGATTTCCAAGTCATAAAAAGCTAGTTTGCCTTCAAAGGTTCATTTTATTGTCAAAGTATGTATGCATGTACAATCCAACTCTGATATTCATCTTCTCCAGACAGCCATGGGATTTGTCGAAATAAAAGACATCAACTCACCTCCCCCACCCTGGCACGAAAAAGAAAAAGAAACAAAATTCACAAAGCCCCAAAACCACCACCCCCTCCCTCACAGAAAAAAGCAACAATAAAAATCAAATCCTCCACCCCCTCCCCGGCAGGAAAGTAACAGCAACAATAGCATGAAAGCCCCCAACACCACATCTCACGCACAAAGAACTAACAGATCCTCCACCCATCTTCACTATGAATATAGTTTATGATATAATCTTGAACCAAGGCCAATCATCTTCCTTCCTTCAAGCAAATTAGAAGCCAATTCCCATTCACCACTCTACAAACTTATTACAAGTTAGACCTTATCTATGTTTCTTTTAGAGGAGGAGAAGGTTGAATTTTATGTTTCATGAGGTGATTGATATGGGGAATTCCGCCCCCTTTAATCACTGGCTGCACAAGCATCTTTATCTCACTATTCGTGGTGATAAGCAACAAAGTCAGGTTGACCTTGTGCCTTCAGCTAAAATAAAGTGTTTAGTAAACACAAGAGATTCTGCAGATGGAAGAAATCTTGAGCAACACACACACAAAATGATGAAGGAAATGTGTTATCTGTTTGTTTAGCCTTGTCTGTTATGCATTCTCTATACCGCTTATCTACAAAGCAATGTCAACTATCAAAGTACAAGTAATTGCTGAGTGGACCATGCTAGCAGCTTATTTTTATGGTAAGTGCAAAGATAATCCTTTACCAATATGAAGTAAAAGAACGTTGGCCTTCCACATTGTTTCAGTAGTGGAAAGAGTTATTATCCTATGTGGCAATAGGATTATACAATTTTAATCTTTACTGAGGAATGTACATTCTTACATTGGAGCTGGTTCACCAAATTGATTCCTGGGATGAACGATTTGTCTTCTGAAGAATAACTAAACAAGTTGAGCTTAGGTATTCTGCATTGCATGGTTATTATGTTGGCAAGTCACATGAGTGGAGGGGTGGGAAAAGCGAACAGCTTGGTTTATGTATTCATGCTTTGTCAGTCTAGGGTCAGTTAGAGCTAGAGACAGCCAGATATGGTAACTTTTTTGTTAATTGCTTAATTCCACTTAATTTTGCTTAATTATGTTTAATATCAATAGTTTTATCACTTCAGGATTATTTTGCTAATTGCTTAGTAAAGGATTGAATCCATTTCCTCAACTTTAAACATTATTGTTAGATTGGTTCATACAGGATAACTGCCTGTACTTGGTCTCTAACAGCGGGTAATGGTTTGTTCGAGTAGTCACAATGATCATTATCATAGGATTGGACACAAAAATCTGGGATAATCTGGAAGTTGGGAGTGGGAAAATCTGGAATTTGGGGGGAAAAAATTCAGAATAAGGGGTCACCTTATTTTGGAGATAAAGCAATTTCTACACTCAGAGGTTTGTGAATTTTGGAATTCACTATCTCAAAGAACTGAGGAGATAGAGTAATTGCATATATTCAAGGCCAAAAATTTTGGTTTGTAAGGCAGTCGAGCACTGTAGAGAACAGTCAAAAAAGTGGAGATGAAACCAGACCCTCATATACACTTTTATATGGCCTAATCTGCTTCTTAAAATCATATTAGCACAGTGGTGCATTTAGTAGAGTTGCTGACTCTCAGCTCCAGCAGCCTGGGTTCAGTCGGGAAGCTGAAGGGCTGAGATGGCCTGTGTTGGGCTAGAGGACTGTGTATGTGCTTCAGTGGGTGGGTGGAGAGGAATGGGCTTGATCTACTGTTGTTATCCTGTTGTTTCTTGTGTTCTGCGAACACAGTGAGCATGCTACGTTGGTAGCAAAATGTGTGGTGACACTTTGTCAGCTGGCCCCAGAATATCCTTAGGTCATGTTGTTTGTTAATGCAAATTATGTATTTCACTGTATGTTTCAATGAAAATGTGATAAATAAAATCAATCTGAATCAGATTTCGGGCGCTGTGTGTGGAGTTTGCACATTCTCCCTGCTTTTTTTCTCTAAGTACCCTGGTTTCTTTTCACATCACAAAGATGTGGGGACTGGTAGGTTTACTGCCCATGATAAATTGCCTGGTCTGCAGTGTATAGTAAAGTCTGGGAGGAGTTGACAGGAATGCAGGGAGAGCAAAATAGGATTACTGTATGATTAGTGTAAATGAGTACTTGACGGTCCCTGCTGTGGGTCCGACAGCCTGTTTCCATGTTCTATGACTCCATGACACATTTGGAATTAGTATGTGCTGTGCCCACTGAACATGATAATGGGTTAGCATATTATCCTGCAGGATTTATGGGAGTAATCCTGATGTTGAAGCAATCTTTACAAGTGACAAATGTCACCTGACATTCATGGTTTAATTTAGAAAAGACTGTCGCGGCCAACTTCTTGAAAGGAATTATCAAAGCAAGCATTGTGATAAAGGAGACCTCAGATTCAATAAGTTATAGAGTACGCAAGTCAACAATTGCGGTCAGAGTGTTTAAAAGAGTTCAAAGTATATTTTATTATCAGAGTAGAAATATGTCACCACATACAACCCTGAGATTCATTTCCCTGTGGTGTATTCAATAAATCTATAGAATAGTAACTAGAACAGGATCAATGAAAGATCAACAAACTGTGCACACGCAAATATAAACAAACAGCAATAAATAATAAGAACATGAGATATTGAGATAAAGAGTCTTTCAAAGTGACTTTCAAGGACTCATCATAGCTGGCTATGTTGGAACATGATGAAGAAGCTCAAAGGAAAACTCCAGAAGAGTCTTTAGAATGGCACAGAAATAAAAGGATGAAGTAAACAGCAGAAATGGAGCCATCTGCAGACAGTGGTGGGGCTATCTCCAGCTCAGTCATGAATATGGATAGAAGCTGGACAAGAAATCACTAAGCCTGCATCACAGCACTAGCTTTCTGTCAGTCATTGTGCAAACTTGGATGAAGATGAGTAGTCTAGTTTCCAGGAAGGTTGTATAAACTATTAAGCTGATGGTAAAGTGCAAAGCTCAGTACACTAGTGAGGAGAGATGGAAGGAAACTCTCAGTACAGTCACCAGCCAGATTGTCGTCTAGTCATAATAAAGTAGATGGAGGAATGAATGAATAATCAGATTGGATTTAAGTGGTGAATATAAGAAGGATGGAAGAAGAGTAGGAGGGACCAGTCAAGAACAAGAACACCAGAAGATCATTATGACTATTCTCACATGACAAAGACCATGACAATCACAAAAGCTTCCTCATTTTTTAGAGGACGTTCACTAAATCATTGGTGTCTTATTGTACTGTGTAAGTTGAAGCTAAAATACAACTTATTATTTTAAGAAGTGCCTATTCATTCCACCAGTTTCAATATTCTACCTTAATGTAACCTTCTGTCAATTAAACCTTTATTGACACATAAAGAGAGAGAGGAAAGCATTCTTGGATCAAAAGTGCTTCTACTTGGCCCTCATCTAAACGAGTTCAATGCCTTTACAATGCCCTCCTAAGGAAAATGGAAAGAATGTGCAATAAACTCTTGGAAATACCTTTGGGGATAATCTAATCCTCATACATGTCTCCAGAGAAAAACTCAAAATATACATTTTAATCAAGACTGTCATCCAAGCTGAATCTCTTGTTTGAAATTGAGTGCCTTGGTGATGTAGCTCCACTTCACCAACTCAGTGAAAGCTTTCTAACTATCATAGATAGATAGATAGATAGATAGATAGATACTTTATTCATCCCCATGGGGAAATTCAACATTTTTTCCAATGTCCCATACACTTGTTGTAGCAAAAACTCATTACATACAATACTTAACACAGTAATAATATGATATGCATCTAAATCACTAACTCAAAAAGCATTAATAATAGCTTTAAAAAAAGTTCTTAAGTCCTGGCAGTTGAATATATGTCCTGGCAGAGACATATTAGGAGTAAATTTTGGTAGATTCTTTAAATTATAGGCAAGGTCCTCATATATGATGCAGATGTTCGTGAACTGACTAGCTGTTCAGCTGTTACAGGGGCCGGTTTAGTTTTAGTCACAGTGGCATGGGATCGAAGATAGATAGCAGCCAGGGAAGGGCAGACTGGCAGATTTCCCTTCTGAAGCACAATTAATGATCCAAAAGTGGTAGTAATGACAAGACATCAATTTCAGAATGGTCATTACTTATTCTATATTTTTACTTCATATTAATTTAGTTAATTTTCTAGCTGATGTGGTGGGATTTGAACTTCTGGTTTTGAGTCATTAATTTAGATCTCTGCATATGACGATGAGCATGCAACTAAACCACTGGACCCATAATATCACGCTAGAAGATTATAGTGATTACAATGCCGCATATTGCAGAACAGAGTGACGATTGATGCAAAAATAGGTTTTTGCTTTAATCTGGTTCTCCTTACCCACACAGGAATGGCCATCTTGTTCACTGAGCTGGTATCCTTGCCTGCAATAACATTGGTAGGAGCCGTAGATATTCGCACATTCCTGACCACAGACTTTGCTCTCACATTCATTTATATCTGTAGAGAAATAAATGCAGATAGATAACATCATCCAATGTGCTTCATTATTGTGGTGTCTGATTTTGCTGACTGCTTCAAAACCTTTACAGATTTAGATCGGAATCGTATTACCTTTTCCCACACCAGGATAGATTATTAATAAAACATACAACATAGAATAGTACAGCCCACAATGTTGTCGTAACCAATATAAATCTACTCCATGATCAATCTAACTCTTCCTTCCTACACAGCCCATAACCCTCTGCTTTCCTTACATCTGTGTGCCTAATTAAGAGTTTTAATCACTTCTGCCTTTATCATCTCCCTCAGTAGTGCATCCCAGGCACCCACTGATTCCTGTGTGAAGAAAAACTACCTCTGATGTTTCCACTAATCTTTACTCCACTCACCTTAAACACATACCTGGTAAACACCGTTGCCACCCTGGGGGAGAGGCCCTGGATGTCCACCCTAATCAAGCCACTCCTAATGAATGGCTCAGTGGTAGTTCATTTAAATATCAGAGAATGTATACAACATGCAACCAGAAACCTTCATTCTTTGCAGACATCCATGAAACAGAAGAAAACCCCCAAAGCATGAATGACAGAAAATGTTAGAAACCCCTCGTTCCCCCCACACACACAAGCAGCAACCCTATCAACTATCATCTGTCAAGTCATCTCTCATCCTACCACCCTCCAAAGAGAAAAGTCACAGCCCATCCTCATAAGACATGCCCTTTAAATCAGACAGCATCCTGGTAAATCTCCACTGCACCCTCTCTAAAGCTTCCACATCCTCCTTATAATAAGGTGACTAGAACTGAACACAACACTCTAAGTGGGGTCTAAACAGTTTTATAGAACTGCAGTGTTCACTTGTGACTCTTGAGCTTAATCCTCTACTAATGAAGGTCAGTATACTATACACCTTTTTAAACACCCTATCAACTTGCACCGTAACTTCGAAGAATTTGTGGACTTGGATCCCAAGATCCTTATGTTCCTCAACACTGCTATGAATCCTGTCATTAACCTTGTATCTGCCTTCAAGTTCAAATTTACTAAGTATATCACTTCACACATTTCTAGATTGAACTCCATCTGCCACTCCTCCGCCCAACTTGCATCCTGTTGTAACCTACAACAACCTTCAACACTATCCACAATACCTCCAAACTTTGTGTCATCTGCAAATTGACTAATCCAACTTTCCACTTTCTCATCCAAGTCATTTATAAAAATCATAAGGAACAAGGGTCCCAGAACAGATCCCGGCAAAAAACCACAAATCACAGACCTCCAAGAAGAATACACTCCATCTACTACCACCTTCTGCCTTCTCTGGGCAAGCCAATTCTAAATCCATGTAGCCAGGTTTCCATGGATCCCATGCCGCAGGACTTTCTGGTTAAGCTTACCATAGGGCAGGGGTCACCAACCTCTTTTGCACCACGGACCAGTTTAATATTGACAATATTCTTGCGGACTGGCCGAAGGTGGGGGGGGGGGAGGTGTTAAGCATGACTGGAATACAGCGATACTCGAAGGAGATTCCTTACGTCCAGTCTATTCCGCAATTTAGTTTACGTGGCTATCAGCACCTGCTTCTGTCCCGCTTGCTCACGTTTTTTCCGCTCAAAAAGGTTTGTCTTTAAGTACAGTGTGCTTGGACTCAAGGTGCCTCATTAGACAGCTTCTGGGCCCGAACTCCAGCTTCCCGCCCGCCCGCCGCCAGATGCCTTGGCCAGGTGCGGCTGGTTGTGGGTGGGGTGAGAGGACAAGGTAAGGGCCGGAGGTGTACAGTCCGGGGCCACGGCAGTCGCAGTCCAAGGAGAGCGACCAACCGAACGAGGGATGCGACAGGGCACGCACCCACCCCCCTTGTAGGATCTATTGGCTGACAAAAGTTTGGCTCGAGGGATGACTTTCAGTAGATCGCAGCGAGGTAGCTGCTCCGCTACTTACAAAACCCTGAGCACGAATTAGGTCGTCTGCGAATATTTTAGCTCCGTGTTCCCCATGAACATTCGGTGTGCTAAACAGGTTTCGAGGCGGCACCCATCTGTCCGCACTCCAGGCCAGTAGCAACGGCGCTTCTCGCAGGCCACACGAGGCAGCCGGTTACCTGAGGCCAACCAGTGATCCCTGGTGCGAGAGTATCACTGCGTTTAGGCGACTGATGACCTCGCGTGGGTTCAAGTTCAACAGTGGGTGTGACAGGAAATGAGGAAAGGTGCAGCTGACTCATATCGTTTCATATCACCAAATCATATTGTTTCCTCGTGACCCGGCAGCACATGCTTTGCTTATAGGGACCACTGCCATAGGGAACCTTGTCAAAAGCCTTACTGAAATTCGTATACTACACATCCACCAAACTACCTTCATCAATTTGTTTTATCACCTCCTCGAAAAACTCAGTTAGGTCCGTGAGATATGACCTGCCCCTCACAAAGTCATACTGACTATCCCTAATAAAATAATGCTTCTCCAAATGCTCATAAATCCCATCACTAATCATCCTTTCCAATAATTGCCTACCATTGACTTACTGGTCTATATTTTTCATGATATTCCCTTTCTTGAACAACAGAACAACATTTGTCATCCTCTAATACCACTCCCACATCCACGGAGAAATAATCTGGGGTATATTGCATCTGGCCCTGGAATATACTGATATTACAAATAAGGCAGGAAAGCTCATCTATCCTAGTTTTATAATCTTATGAAAATTGCGCAATCATATTTCACTAAATAAAAAAGGTTTCTTTTAGCGTTCTGATTAGCAGTTTTTAGAATGACTATTAAGGCTTTTTATAAATAAATATAACTTTGACATCAGAACAATAAAGTATGCATGCCCGAGTTTCTGCAAAGGGAAGGACCTAACAGTTCTGATGACCCTTATGGTTGACACTGCTAGTCAAGGCTCACATCTGAATATTTTTTGAGAAAATCACCAAGGTGACCAGCAAGTGAGGAAATAGTGGCTTCACAAAGGGAATCTTTGGAAATGAGAAAGAAACAATATTCATGCTTTGGGGATAAATCTTCTAATCACAAAAGGTATTATAACTCTCCTCACACAGAGGAAAGTTTATCTGTGTAGAATTTCTGCTTTCAAGGGTCGGCACAAGAAGAATGCTTTAGGGCTTCCACTCACCTCACACTGGTTTTGCTAACTGGACTTCCTTCCTCCAGATTTTGCACTTACCTGTCTAGGACCATGAGGGCACAATTAGTTGGAATTGCAAGAATGAAGGAGAAACACTAAGGGAATGAAAGGTTAGACCAAGTTTTTTTCAGAGAAGTAGTTATGAGGATGAAGATGGCCCATTCTGGATGAAGAAGCTGGTTCAAATATGAGAAGGCTTTCTGCTTTACAGTTGAATGAGTGGCTAAGTAGCTGGTCTGGGGGAGGAGGGGGAGAACTTTGGATACACAGATCATTGAGCTCTCTTCCAAGACAGGTAAGAACTGTACAAGGTTGAGTTGCACCAAAACAGAAAGGTATCAATGTCCTCACAGGGAGGCTTGCTAGTGCTACATAGGAGGAGTTTAAATTGGTTTGGTAGGGGCTGAGAACCAGAGCAGTAGATCAACAGGTAGAAACGTTGAAGGGAAGATAGAGTTTTGGCCAAGGAGGTCTGAAAGTAAAAATAAGTAGGGCCAGGTTAATGAACACAGTGGAACTGTTGGGCTAGTGTTACTGGAGTATTATGATAATGGCAGGAAAGCTTAGAACCTGGAATAGCTCCAACATCATAGATTATTAGAGATATTAAAGATGGACAGCCTGATGATTCTGAGGTGATAGAAATGGAAGTAAAAGGGGTGGTTGGCTGGTGGGGAGCGTGGTTGCACTATTGATCAGGCAGAATTTCACACTTAGAGAGGAGATAGTGGAGGGCTTCTCAAGTAAAGCAAACTGGTTCAACAATAAGAAAGGAGAAATGGGTGTGATGGGGTTAGATGGGGTTATACCATAGGCCTCCCAATTGCCAGCAGCAGATAGGGTTGCAAATCTGCAGGTTGGTTATGGGGAAGATGTAAAGCCAACAGTGTTGTTATGATGGGTTACTTCAATGTCCCAATATTGCTGGGGTGCCCTTGGTGCCAGAGGATTAGATGGGAACAGAATTTGTTAGGTGTCTCCAGGAGGATTTCTTGACAGAAGATATAGATATTTCAAGCATGGCAGGGACAATATTAGACCTTGTAGCTCAGAAATGGGCTTTTGGCCAGGTGGTTGAAATTTCACTGGAAGAGCATTTTGGGAATAGATTCAAAACTCTTATTCACATAGCTATGGAGAATGGACCTCAAGAAAAAGAGCTAAATTAGCGATGGGCAAATTATAACAATACTAGGCAAGAATAGGGCAGGTATTGGCTAAATCCACATCCGGGAGGGTGATTTCAAAGCAAATTGATTGGAAGTCAGGAGCAACTTATTCCCATGGGGAAGAAAGACAAGAATGGCAAGGTCTGGAAACCATGGATGAAGAAGTGTATTGCAAATTTAGTCAAAAAGAAAATGGAAGCAAATGTAAGATTCAAGATTGTTTAATGGCATTTCCTGCACACAAGTGTAAAGGGAAATAAAATAATTGTTACTCCGAATGCAATGCAGAACAAACAAAAACACAATAATAAAATAAAAAGATACAGAAGATAGTTTATATACATAGATTGATGGTATGTCCATGAGGTGACACTAGGCACAGGGGTGTTTGTACATAAGGTGACTTTCAGAAAATGATAAACTATTGGTGGTTGGGGGGGGGGTGGAGGGGTGGGCTAGTGGGTGGAAATCCTGATTAACCTTACTGCTTGGGGAAAGGAACTGTTTTCACTCTGGTAATGCTAGTGTGGATGCTACATAGCCTCTTCCCTAATGGGAGTGGGGGAAACAGTCCATGAGAAGGGACCGTGGAATACTTCAGGATGTTACTGGCCCTTTTGCAGTACCTTTGTGTATATATGTCCTTGATGGTGTGTAGACTGGTGCTGGGGATGCTTTGGGCAGTTTTGACTGCCCATTATAGAGCCTTCCTGTCTGCCGCAGCACAGTTTCTCTACCGTGCAGTTTGTTAGGACACTCTCTACAAAGCATCTGTAGAATGACACGAGTATGGATGTGCATAGTCCAACTCTCTTCCTTCTTCTCAGAAAGTAGAGGCATTGGTGAGCTTACCTGATTGTGAAGGATGTACTTTGGGACCATGAAATGTTGTGCAAGATGTGCACTTCCAGGAGATGGAAGCTGTTTGCAGTTTTCATTGCTGTGCCACGGCAAAGAGGGGTGCGAGTAGTGTGAGTTCTAAAGTCAATAACCATCTCCCTTGCCTTGCTGACATTGAGGGAGAGGCTATTTGCCTGGCACCAGGCCTCGAGCTCTTTCACCTCCTCACTGTAGGCCATCTCATCATTCCTGATGGTGAGCCACACCACTGTCATTTCATCAACGAACTTGACAATGTGATTACTCTGCTGTGAGGTCATATATCATGTGTGAGGAGCGTATACAACAGAGCGATGGGGCGGGGGTGGGGGAGCACCCATTCAGGATGATGTGGAGGGAGTGGTGGTTGCACATCCTGTCTATCTGTCCGTTCATTAGGAAGCCCTACACCCACTTGCACAGTGGTGTAATTACACTGAGGGATAGGAGTTTGTCCACCAAGGTCTGTGGGACAATAGTGTTGAATGCTGAACTGAAATCCAGAAATGGCGTAAGTGTTCTTGGTTTCTAGGTGCGTCAGAGCCAGGTGCATGACAAATGCTGTGGCACCTGTCTTGGAGCCATTCTGTCGGTAAAAGTTTTGATGGTAAGGTTTCGGAAGCTGAAATTGGACAAGACCATTGCAGGACATAAAGGGAGCAGGAAAGAAATTAAACACAGAATCAGGATAGCTAAAAGTGACCATGAAATGTTCTTGGCAGAAGAGTTAAGAAAAGCCAAAGGCACTTCATATATACATTACTAAAAGAGGGCAACTAGGGAGAGGGCAGGACACTCAAGGACAAAAAAATAAGAAATATTGGCTAGAGCCAGAGGAAATATACAAGGTACTAAATGAGTGTTTTGCATTGATATCCACCAAGGAGGAGGACACAGAGAACAGTAAGATCAGAGAGGGGTATACTGATATTCTAGAGCAAGTTCATATCAAGAAGGAGGCAGTGTTGCATCATTATACTGAAGAATATTAAGGTAGATAAACCCCCATGGCCTCTATCTCAGATTATTGGGAGGGAGGGAAAGGAGAGGAGATTCCCTTGACAGTAAAGTAAGCATCTTCTTTAGCCACAGGTAAGGTCCAGAGAACTGGAGAATAGCCAATGTAGTTCCTTTGTTTAAGAAGGGTAACCAGGAAATTATAGGCCAGTGAATCTTTTATCATTAGTTGGAAAAGTATTAGAGCGGATCCTTAGGGACTCACATTTGGAAAAGCATTGCATTATTACAAATAATCAACATGACTTTGTGCGGGAGGTCATATCTTAAAAACTTGACTGAGTTTTTCAGGAGGTGACAAAGATGATTAGGGCAGCGAATGTTATATACATGAAATTTAGTAAAGTTCTCAACAAAGTCCTTCATGCTAGGCTGATATTAAAGATCAAAGCACACTAAATCTACAGCAACTTAGATTCAAAAACTGGCTTGCCCACAGAAAACAGAGGTTAGTAGTGGAGATGTTATTCTGACGGGGTCTCTGTGACCAGTGGTGTTCAACAGGGATGAGTTCTGGGATTTCTGTTGTTTGAGATACATAAATGATTTGGACAAAGATGGGAACAGCGGGGAGGGTGGTCAATGCAAACAGCAGTATATACGCCAATTGGAAAGATGGGCAGAGAAATGGCAGATGGCATTTAATTTGGACAAATGCCAGATGTCACACTTTGCGAGGTCACATGTAAGAGGAAAGCACACAGTAAATGGCAGATCCCCTAGGAACATTAATCTACAGAGGATGTAGGTCTGTAGTTCACTTTAAGTGGCCACACAAGTAGATATGGTGGTAAAGAAGTCGTATGGCATACTTGCTTTCATTGATCAGGATGTAGGGTATAGCCGTGTCTCAGCTTTATAAAACTCTGGCAAGGCCACATTTGGAGTGTGTTTGCAGTTCTGGTTGTTGTATTACAGGAAGGATGTGAAGGCTTTGGTGAGGTTGTAAAAGATGTTCATTCACCAGGATGTTTCCTGGATTAGATCATTAGGTATAAGGAGAAGTTAGAAGAACCTGGACTTTTTTCTCTGGAGCATCGGGGCTGAGGTGCAACCTGATAAAAGCATATCCATTACAAGAGGCACAGACCTGGTAAAGACACAGCATCTCTTCCCTTGGGTGGAACTGAAAAATGCTTGAGGGCGTAGCTTTAAGGTGAAAGAGGGAAAGCTTACAGGAGATTTACAGGGCTTTTTAAAAAAAACCCGCAGAGAGTGGCAGGTGCCCCATAATGCAGGGCCGAGTAACAATGGTGAAAGCAGACACAATAACATTTAAAAAGCATTTTGAGACACATGTTAACCGGCTGGGAATGGTGAGATGTAGACCAGGTAGTTTAAATTGACATGGTGATAGTCACAGATTTCATGGGCCAAAGGACCTGATCCTGTGCTTCATTGTTCTATACTCCTTGATTTTTATGTTTGGGAGTGAAGAAAATATTCAGGAGAACAGATAAGACGACAGTTTGGAGTAGTCTCTGCACTGCAGAATGAAACTGCAGTGGAAATTAAATTTAATCAGTAAGAGCAATGAGATAGATGTGAAGCAATGTGTTGAGAGCTGATAGTGGGAGATAAGTTAGATGCAGTTTGCTTATCATATCATAACCTAAGGCTGAGGAGATATCAGCAATGTTGGTCTGGGACACACTTCAAGATCTAAAAGGGCTCCGTATTGAAAGGTTGGGGTGAGATAGAAAGATCACTAAATACATCAGTGTTGCCATAGAGAACTGGCTGGAGGCAATGGTGGGCTCTAGTTAGAAAGGCTACTGAGGAAAGAGTGAACTAATGGTTTCAAGGCCTGAAAGTGACATGCAAAATAATGGTCTCCAATCATTCCCTAACTTCCACTTTGTCAGTGATGGTGGCCAAGAGGATCTAAAGTTTCTTGAAGGAGAGGATTGAGTGGATATAATGATTGTAGTGACGTGGAAGACTTTGTTTGGAATCATGAAAAAATAAAACCTCACCTTGTCATCAAAAAATCTGGGAAAACTTAAAGAGGTAAGAAAGGGGATGACTCAAGCTCCTGAAACACCGCTGCAACATTTTCATATCGAGTTAAGAAACCCCAAAGCTTCCAATAATTTATGGTGATCATGGGGGATTTCTAAACAAGGAGAGATAGTCTCCATGAACTTGGTAATTGAATTAAACATAGAGCATAAAACCTAGAAGCTGGCCAGTGGTGTAGTGGCATTAGCAACAGACCGAGGCGTGTGGTCCCGGGTTCGAATCCAGCCGACTCCTTGCACGCTTTCCACCTGTGCTGGGTTGATCGTCGAGCTAATGACTCGGCCTCGTAAGAAACAGACAAAAATTCCAAAGAAATGCCAAGGCTGCCGCCCGATACACCCCAAGGTGTGGAAAGGAACCCCATCAAAACATACAGTAGAACACTACAGCACAGGACAGACACCTCAGTCCGTGATGTTGTGCCAACCTTATAACTGTTCTAAGGTAAATCTAACCCTTCCCTCCTACATAGAGTCTACCACCAATCTTAGCAAGCATCCCATCCCACATACCCACCACTCTCTGTGTAAAAAAATTATTTCTGGCATTCCCCCCTATATTTTCCTCCAATCACCTTAAAATAATGTCCCCTCAAACTAGTATTGTACCCCCCACATGGTGAAAATGGCTAATACAAATTGAAGATGAAAGATTATATAATACTGTTAAACAATCAGGCATTAAACGTGTATCTTCTGTAGGATACAATCTTATTAATGACAATTTTAAACTACTCTTTTTGTTTCTCACACCGCACATTATATGTATTTAAATACAGTATGGTTACAGGCTCAAGCTGACTCATGTTTTTTTTCCCCAGTTGTTGCTGTAACCATGTGCCAACATTGTGATTAAAATACCTTCACAGTTCTTGCCGTCAAGAGCGAGCTTGAATCCAGTGCTGCAGGTGCAGTAATAAGACCCTGGAGTATTCTCACAATTATGTGCACAGAGTCGACCAGGATAGCGCCAACATTCATTAACATCTGCCAGAAGCAAGCAAGATTCAATGACAAGAGTAAAAATTAGATACTGTACAAGCAGAAATCAACTAATCCAGTCTAATAAAGGAGCTTTCATTATTCATTTCTCGCCCCAGCATCCAATTCTCCAGGAAACTTGAATCCATCTGAATTCAGCGAAGTTGGTGACGCTAAGATTAAATGTCTGTGCCCTTTCAAGTACATTAAGCAATTTAGCTTTTACACAGATGGTCATAAAAAAGAAACCGGAGACAGGTGGAACAGACAAACACTCATTTGGTCAGAACAAGTTTCATTGCCATCAATTATTTATCTTCTATTGTGTCTTGTATTAAACCCGTTTTTGAATTTCACCCCAAAATATGAATGCCATCGATTTCATTTATGAAAATAATTTCAAGCAGAGAATTAATTTCTGAGCAAGTATCATGAACAAATGTTTGCAATAGTTCACATACAACCAATTTTTATTAAAACAGTTTGTTAACCTTTGTGCAGTACTGATCACCTCTTCTGCAAAGTCAACATCAAGACAGCAATCACTAAAAACAATGTTGCTGTAAAAATATTTCACATGAAGGTCATTTCTCATTGTCGAAAAGAAATTGCATTTCAACAGAAAGAGAAATCATTTAAAAATTCACAAGAATGATTTTATTTCTAATAATCTCCATGCCATGTAAATAGGACAGAGTGCAAATGCAAAAGAACTGCACGGTTGAATGATGCATGTGGTTATACAGTATATCTAACATGATCTAATGCTTAGAAACACAAGTGGTGAATAATATATTTGGGATATTTGTATGGCATTCTGTATAGGTACGCTCCAATGAGACAGGGAAGATATGGTAGGGTACAGGAACCGTGGTGCACAAAAGCTGTAATAAATCTAGTCAAGAAAAAAAAGAAAAGCTTACAAAAGTTCAGAGAGCTAGGTAATGTTGGAGATCTAGAAGATTATTAGGCTAACAGGAAGGAGCTTAGGAGAGCCAGAAGGCCTTGGCAGACAGGACTAAGGAGCGACAGAGGATGAGAGGTGACCTGATAGAGGTGTATAAGATGATGAGAGGCATTGATCGTGTGGATAGTCAGAGGCTTTTTCCCCAGGGCTGAAATGGCTGCCACAAGAGGACACAGGTTTAAGGTGCTGGGAAGTAGGTACAGATGAGATGTCAGGAGTAAGTTTTTATGCAGAGAGTGGTGACTGCGTCGAATGGGCTGCCGGCAACGGTGGTGGAGGCGGATACGATAGGGTCTTTTAAGAGACTTTTGGATAGGTACATGGAGCCTAGAAAAATAGAGTGCTGTGGGTAAGCCTATAAATTTCTAAGGTAGGGACATGTTCAGCACAACTTTGTGGGCCAAAGGGCCTATATTGTGCTGTAGGTCTTCTATATTTCTATGTTTCTATGTAATAGCACATTTGCTCCAGGCACTGGGTGAATCGCACTGAACTGAATATGGAGAACTTTATATTGGAGTTACCCACTTTATAAAAAATAATTGAAGGTTAAAGGATCAAGGGCTGAGTGCATATCACGACTAGAAAACAAAGATGCTGGAATCTGAAGCAAAAACTGAAACGCTGGAAGCAACTTCAAGTACAAAATAAATTTATTATCAAATTACATATGTCACCATATACAACCCTGACATTCGTTTTCTTGTATTCACAGTAAATACAAAGAAACAATAAAATCAGTGAAAATCCATCGGCCTACAAGACGGAAAACACTGTGCAAGAGTCAACAAACTGTGCAAATACAGAAAGAGAAATAAATAAACAAACAAACAATGAAAGTTAGTCCATAGGCTGTGGGAAAAGTTCAGTGATGGGGTGAGTGAAGTTATTCCCTCTGGTTCAAGAGCCTGATGGTTAAGGGGTAATAATTGGTGGTGTGGGTTCTGAGGCTCCTACACCTCCCTCCTGATGGTAGCAGTGAGAAGAGAGCATGGCCTTGGCCTGGATGGTGGGAGCCTAGGTGATGGATGCTGCTTTCCATGTAAATGTTCTCAAATGCTTTACAGCGTTAGATTGGGGAGTATCCACTACTTTAAGTAGGCTTTTCTGTTCAAAGGCTTTGGTGCTTCCACTCCAAGCTGTGAGGCAACGAGTCAATATCCTCGCCACCACACATCTTTAGAAGTTTGTCAAAGTTTTAGATGACATGCTGAATTTTCACAAACTTCTAACAAATTAGAGGAACTGCCGTGCTTTCTTTGTAATGTCACTTCCATATGGGAACCAGGACAGGAATGAAAACATCGAGGAATTTAAAATTTTTGACTCTCTCCACCTCTGATCCCCCAATGTCAAATGGATCATTGACTTCCGGTTTCCTCCTCCTATAATCAATAATCAGCTCCTTGGTCTTGCTGACGTTGAGTGAGAGATTGTTGTTGTGGCACTGCTCAGCCAGACTTTCAATCTCTCTCCTATATGCTGATTTGTTACCACCTTTGATTTGGCCAACGACAGTGGTGTCATCAGCAAATTTAAATATGCATTGGAGCTCTGTGTAGCCTCACAGTTGTAAATAAAAAGCGAGTAGAACAGAGGACTAAGCACAGAACCTCGTGGTGCACCTCACTGATGGTGATTGTGGAGGAGGTGTCGTTCCCAATCCTAATTGACTGGGATCTGCAAGTGAGGAAGTCAATCACACAAGGAAGTGTTGAGGCTTAGCACTTGAACCTTTTTGCTTAGTTTGAGAGGATGATAGTATTGAATGACAAGCTGTAGTCAATGAAGAGCATCCTGATGTATGCATCTCCACTGTCCAGATGTTCCAGGGTTGAAGAACCAATCACCCAACCCTGAACTCAACCTGTCAAGCAGCGCCCATGGAGAGAGAACCCAGTTAATGTGTTGGGTCAGACACTGAGGGTTTAGGCTTTACTGAGCAGACCTGAGGAAGGAGGGAGGTGTAACCAAAAGGAAGTAGGTTTACACCAATCTGATGAAAACAAATATGAGTACAGACCTTGGGCTTACAAGATACAGGATGAGAAAGAGATGAGTGTGTAAATGAAAAAAGAAAAGAGAACCGTTTACCTGAAGCTTTAAAATTTCATGTGCATTCCAGAAGATTGTTAAGTGCCCAGACAGGAGATAAGATGCTGTCCTTCTTGTTTATAGAAGGCCAAACTTTGGCAGTGGAGAAGGCATCAGACAGAACAGTATGGGAGGGAGACCGGTCTGCAGCAAACTCCTTCATAACTTTTGGCAGCACAAACCTGATCCCACCACCAGTCACATCTTCCCTTCCTCCTTCAGCATTCTGCAGGGATGTTTCACGTCAGGATCTCATCTCCTGACCCCAATCACCACTCCCCAGATTCAGCTTAATTGGTTGAGTTCTTCCAACATTTCTGATTTTGTTTTCTATCTAACTCGGGTGCAACATACACAAAGTGCAGACTCTTAGAAAATTAATTGAGGAGAAGTTTTGCAATGTAAGTGAAACTCCTACACTTGTGGCAGCTAGTTAATTCCAGCTCTCTGTTCCAACGGCAGAAGCAATGTCATACATTTGCTATTGATTCCTTTTAGTTTGTTGCTTTTTCTATTCACAGCACACCTTCAAATGAGTAAATGCAACAAAGGATATCATTGTGTAGTGAAAGTATTTATAGGAAATTGGCACCCAACTATATTCCAATAGTTTTACCTAGGAATTAAATAATGCCTGCCAGAATGTGTACAATTCTGGCATCTATAACCAGGTAATAAGTGCCTATTATTACATTAACCATTAATGATTCTATACACTGTTGAATAGCTTTCTTTAAATAAAACCGTTCACAGGTCTGACATTGCTTAGATTTTTGTGGTATGTGGTCATCTTCAATGAAACCAGCATTTATTACACATTCCTCACCGAACAAGAGAAGAAGTGAACTTGAAGTGCTGCAGGCTCTGCTATTAAAGATGTCACACTTTGAAGCTGCTGTTAGGTTGGAGTTTGACTCAGTGAAGGTAAAGGATATTCAGCACTATGTTTCTAAATGAGAATGAAAGCAAACTTAGAATATAAAGGAAGGGTGTAATGTTGAGACTTTATAAAGCACTGGTGAGGCCTCACTTGGAACTCTGTGAGCAGTTTTGTGTCCCTTATCTTAGAAAGGATGTGCTGACACTGGAGAGGGTTCCAAGGAAGTTCATGGATATGATTCGAAGATTAAACAGCTTGTCATATGAAGAGCATTTGACGGCTCTGGGTCTGCATTCACTAGAAGTCGGAAGAATGAGGGGTGACCTCCGATTATAGCAAATGACAAGTAGTTTATAAGACTCTTTGTAGGTGGCGGAATTGCATTGGGGGTGTTAGGAATGAAGTTACTTACAGCCGGGTACCCAGCTCCTGATCTGGTCTAATTAAGTTCCTGGTCAAGGGTGACTTCCAAGATGTTGATGATTGGGAAGGATGGGGAAATTGGGCACGGTTGTGGTAAAGCAGTTGAATGTTAAGATGATATGGTTAGTCTGTTTTCTTTCAGAGAGCCTTTGCCTGGCACTTGCATGATACAACCGTCATTTGCTCTTTATTAAGACAAACTTTTATGATGCCTAGGTCCTTCTCCATGCAGCCTGAAACTCATTAACAAAATAGTGTGAATAAAACTCAAGACAAATGGCAGTGGACATCTCGAGGACTGAAGTAACAGGCCTCTGATAAGGTCAGATGTCTTCCCCTGTGCCTGCTGTGACTGGTTGTCGCCCAGGCAACGCGTCATTGCAATGTTATAAGAGTGATAAGCCATTTGGCATACAAGTCTACAACCATTAACATGAACATTTGAGGAATTTAAAGTTTTGAAAGAAGTAATCCAAAATGCTATTCTTCAAAAATGTTGTCACATTAATGGTCCAAAACAGTTTTGCTTCCAGATTAGAATATATTTCTACCAGCTGTTAAAAGCGAGTGGCAGAATTTCTATTACACTGGGGACAAAATAGCTACCACCGTGAATCTGAAATACTGGAGGAGGGTAAACCAATGCATTGGTTCTGTTGGCAACTATCTAAATTTACACGTGGATAAATTTTAAATTTACACATTGGGCACCATGGTAGCGTAATGGTTAGCATGACGCCATTACAGCTTGGGGCGTTGGGAGTTTGGAGTTCAATTCCGGCACCCTCTGTAAAGAGTTGGTATGTTCTCCCTGTGACCTCGTGGGTCTCCTGTTCCCTCCCACATTCCAAAAACATACCGGTTAGCATGTGAATTGATCACTGTCAACTTTCCTGGGATTAGACCAGGGTTAAATAGGAGGGTTGCTGGGAGATGCAGCTGATTGGGCCAGAAGGGCCTGTTCTGTGCTGTATATAGATATCTAGATAGATGCAGATAAAAGTTGTCCAAACAATCAAGACTTAGCAAAGCAGAATTGTAGGGAGTAACTCAATCACAATTCATAGACTCTGATGAAAATCCTTTTGTCACTGAGTCAGTTTCTGATCTTTGTACAAATTAGCTATAGAAAAGAAAACTTTCGCAATATTTCTTTCTGCCTCTTCCAGGAGATATTTAATTGCCTGCAAACAATTTTGCATGAAAACAAGGGAAAGAGGCAGAAATGGGACAGTCAATGGCCAAATGCAAAATGGAGTCCAAAGGATAATGGTATGAACTGTGCTAGCTCTATTCGGTCAAGCCAGATCTAGTTGTCTTTCTTCTCCGTCCATGAACTCCATGTGCAGCCGGAAGTAATGATGGGATAGCCCAGATTTATAATTGCAAATGCAACTCTCCAATTCTACAAAACTCAGACCCAGCAATGCAATGTATTTCACAAGGGAATCTTGGCCAACAGATTAGGAAATAGATGGAAAGCTTTATATATACACACACACAAACAAAAAAATGCTAGAAGCAGAACATCAGGCAGTATCTTTGAAAAGAGTAATATATCTAATATTATTTATATTTTGCTTTTTGATTGTCAATTATTCTCAGTATTTCAAGGCTTTTTTTGCTCAAGTACAAATGGCCCCCACATTACAGGGGTTGCATTCCTAGAAAAGCTCCATATTGGAAAACTCCATCTGCACATGCAACAAGAAATGAAAGATGAAAAAATCTGCAAGAACAAATTTTAATTGGAATCTTTATTGATTTGCAAATTCAGCAAGGTGAATTTACATTTCCAGAACAGCCATACCATACAGATGTTACTTATAATTATTATATATGTTTTTAATTCCAGCAACTTTAGTCATTTTAAAATTTTAAAAACTACAACTCGTCTCCATACACGATGAGAGATGAAGTTCCACTCCTCAGTTTTCTCTCTGGACTAAGTCTTTCAGTCTTAGTGCACCAGCTAAGACCCACGCACCACTGAAGCCTCAACAGGCCTCTTCATTCAGCCCAGGTAAGCGAAGGAAGGTGTGCATTGTAACGGCAAGCTAGATACAGTTCAACTCAGCCCACAGTGTGAATAAGACACCACAGGCAAAGCAGTTGGAGTGAAGTTTATAGATTCAAGTTTACACATGCCCCAGCAGCACATGCCAGCATGTGAGAAATCAAGGTGTGAAAGTCATCTTTGATGTGCATCGGGAGTTACCATCAAGAGCATGACCAAATGGAATGCTCATCCTTTTGTCTCTTCTTTGAATAATTCAGGTGAATTCCAGGATCTGCGATTGCTGTACATCCAAGAACAAATTTATTTGGGGGCTGAATGATGTTATTTGTGTCAGTTTCAGACAATGGTAAAGCACCATCAGATGGTGCTGATAAGTATCACCACCACACTGATCTCTAAGACTAGATGCATGACAGCCCACAGGGCTGCTACAGGCATATAGCCTCCAGCCTTAAACAATGCCGTTGCTAATGCTGAAGTTCTCCTGAAAGGATACTGTGCAAAGAGAAAAAGACCTCCTTTGGAATGGAACAGAGACTAGTAAAACCAACTCAGAGGCATTGAATGTGATAACCCAGCCCTACCGCTTCCATCATACCACATGCTGCTGGAGAGGAAGCCAGACAATAGGGCAAGGGATACTGGAAATCTTATGGAACACACCCACAAAGTGGAGGAACTCAGCAGGTCAGACAGCATCTATGGTGAGGAATAAACTACAAGATATGTATTCTTCTTAATTCCACCATGGACCTAGCCTGGCTGCAAAAGGACGAGGGTTGGGCACGTGATTGGTAACTTCATTCCAGGAAGAAAATATACAGGTGCAATCAGTGAAGAGTGAACAGGATTAAACTTTCAGGTCAAACAGAACTGGGCAATTTCATCCACCTGAGACATTTACTTTATCCTCTCTCTACAGATGCAGTCTGTCTTACTGAATGTTTCCAGCACTTCATTTTATATCAGCTTCCTATGCTGACTTCCTTCCATACAATTCCCTGAAAACTCTATCAAATTTCCTCTGACAGGATTATCCATCAACTTCAGGCAATCCTTCCTTCACTCACAAACTATCAGCTTAGTAAAAAACATCAGCTGTAATCAACAGTCCTGAATTATCATGGCTCTCTACTGATTTTCCACATGGCGTGCCATTAAACACTACGGGGGGTATTTAACAAGTAGCCCTGTTTTACTGGCATATAGTAGCAGCAGAAAATCTGATATGACCTGTTCTGCCAAACACATGCCTCAAGATTGTCCATCTGTTGAAACTAACGGACAAGAGCTCACAGACTTGAAGTATGAAATGTTTGAAAAAAATTGCTGCTAGGATGTGGCAGGAGGACACCTAGTAATTAAGGGGCCTTTAGAGAAAATGATGAATTTAATACCAAGACTAAAAGTAATGTAGTTCAATCTGACCAAAGCAAAGTAAAAAGGAATTACTTGTGTTTGAGTATGGTAGATTGGGAAACTATTTTAAGAGGTATTGCACTAAAGAAGCAACGGCCAAGTATTAATATGTAGTTTACAAAGAATGTAGCTCCCAAAATCTCAACAGGGAGAGTGATCCAGGTGAAGTTAATAACAGAAATTGAAGATATTATTAGTAGGGGAAAAAAGAAGATTCATAATGTTGTAGCGATGTGCTACACACAGCGCTGAAATAATGACACGCAGTCGGTAAGTCGTTTCGAGACTAGTTTATTCAAACTTCGCGGCGCTGGCATTTAATCCCTAGTGCCCGCCCTCTCCGGGCGGAAATGACGTCAGAGGTGCATTACCAAAGTCTCCCCCCGTGCGCTGGCTATTTGTGAGCCGGTTCGCCTGCGCAGAAAGTGGGTCGCCACATAACCCCCCCCCCCCACAGAACCGGCGATACACCCCCCAATGTCCACAGTCTGGATCAGCCTCTGTCTGGGAGGTCTGCCTCTGCGCCGCGGTGCCTGAACCTCAACCGGCTGCGCCAAGTCCACATGGGCTGGTTTGAGTCGGTCCACCGTGAAAACCTCCTCTTTCCCCCCAATGTCCAGAACGTACGTGGACCCGTTGTTGTTGATCACCTTGGACGGCCCTTCGTATGGCCACTGTAGCGGTGCCCGGTGTCCGTCCCTTCGTACAAACACAAATTTACAGTTCTGCAGGTCTTTGGGTACATGGGTCGGGGTCTGTCCATGCTGTGAAGTCGGTACAGGGGCCAGGTTACCGAGCCTCTCGCGTAGTCTGCCCAGGACTGCTGCGGGTTCTTCCTCTTGCCCCCTTGGGGCTGGTATGAACTCTCCTGGGATGGCCAGGGGTGCGCTGTACACCAACTCGGCCGACAAGGCGTGCAGATCCTCTTTGGGCGCTGTGCGAATTCCAAGCAGGACCCAGGGAAGCTCGTGCACCCAGTTAGGTCCTCTCAAGTGGGCCATGGGAGCCGACTTCAAGTGACGGTGGAAACGTTCCACTAGTCCGTTCAACTGTGGGTGGTAGGCAGTAGTGTGGTGTAGCTGCGTTCCCAACAGGCTGGCCACAGCCGACCACAGGCTGGAGGTGAACTGGGCACCTCTGTCGGAGGTAATGTGGGCCGGTACCCCGAAGCGTGCTACCCAGGTTGCGATCAGTGCTCGGGCGTAGGAATCGGCAGATGTGTCGGTGAGCGGGACCGCCTCTGGCCACCTCGCGAACCGGTCTACCATAGTTAGGAGGTACCGCGCTCCTCGGGACACTGGTAGGGAGCCCACGATATCCACATGAATGTGGTCGAACCTCCGGTGGGTGGGTTTGAACTGCTGCGGCGGGGCTTTAGTGTGCCGCTGCACCTTGGCTGTTTGGCACTGCACGCACATTCTGGCCCATTCACTGACCTGCTTGCAAAGTCCGTGCCACGCAAACTTGCTGGAGACCAGCCGGACGGTTGTCCTGATAGATGGGTGCGCCAAACCGTGTATGGAGTCGAAAACTCGCCGCCTCCAGGCTGCCAGGACGATGGGGCGAGGTTGGCCGGTAGCCACGTCGCACAGGAGGGTCCTCTCACCTGGGCCTACGAGAAAGTCTTGCAGCTGCAAACCCGAGACTGTGGTCCTGTAGCTGGGCATCTCGTCGTCTGCCTGCTGCGCCTCCGCCAGTGCTGCATAGTCCACCCCCAGGGACAGGGCCTGGACAGCCGGTCTGGAGAGTGCGTCTGCCACGACGTTGTCCTTTCCCGAGACATGCTGGATGTCCATCGTGCACTTGGAGATGTAGGACAGATGTCACTGCTAGCGAGCTGACCGGGGATCAGACACCTTCGTGAATGCAAAGGTTAATGGTTTGTGGTCCGTGAATGCGGTGAACGGCCTACCTTCTAAGAAGTACCTGAAATGCCGGATTGCCAGATACAGTGCCAACAGATCCCGGTCGAAAGCACTGTACCTGAGTTTGGGTGGTTGTAGGTGCTTGCTGAAGAATGCCAGGGGTTGCCAGCGCCCCTCGATGAGCTGCTCCAGCACCCCACCGACTGCTGTGTCGGACGCATCCATTGTGAGGGCGGTTGGAACGTCCATTCTGGGGTGCACCAGCATCGCGGCATCTGCCAAGGCTTCCTTGGCTTTAACGAAAGCAGCCACGGCCTCCTCATCCCAAGTAATGTCCTTGCCTTTACCCGACATCAGGGTGTACAAAGGGCGCATGATACGGGCGGCTGAGGGGAGGAACGGTGGTAGAAGTTCACCATACCAACGAACTCCTGCAGGCCTTTGACCGTGTTGGGCCGGGCAAAGTGGCGGATCGCGTCTACCTTGGCGGGCAGAGGTGTTGCCCCGTCTTTGGTAATCCTTTGGCCCAGGAAGTCGATGGTATCGAGACCGAACTGGCATTTGGCCTGGTTGATCGTGAGGCCAAAATCACTCAGACGGGAGTAGAGCTGGCGGAGGTGGGACAGATGCTCCTGACGACAACTGCTGGCTATAAGGATGTGGTCCAAATAGATGAACGCAAAGTCCAGGTCGCGTCCCACCGCATCCATTAGCCGCTGGAACGTCTGTGCGGCATTCTTCAGGCCAAACGGCATTCGGAGGAACTCAAACAGGCGGAACGGGGTGATAAGTGCTGTTTTGGGGATGGCTTCAGGGTGCACCGGGATTTGATGGTATCCCCGGACGAGGTCTACTTTGGAAAATATTCTTGCCCCATGCAGGTTTGCCGCAAAGTCCTGTATGTGCGGCACGGGGTAGAGGTCTGGAGTTGTAGCCTCGTTCAGTCTGCGGTAGTCGCCGCATGGTCTCCAACCCCCGGCTGCTTTGGGCACCATGTGCAGTGGGGAGGCCCATGGGCTGTCGGACCTACGTACGATCCCCAATTCCTCCATCCTCTTGAACTCCTCCTTCGCCAGGCGGAGCTTTTCCGGGGGGGGGGAGCCTTCGTGCGCGGGCGTGGAGGGGTGGTCCCTGGGTCGGGATGTGGTGCTGTACCCCGTGTCTGGGCATGGCTGCCGTGAACTGTGGTGCCAGAACCGATGGAAAGTCCGCCAGGATTCTGGTGAATTCGTTGTCCGACAGCTTGATGGAGTCCAGGTGTGGGGCCGGCAACTTGGCTTCACCCAGGGAGAACGTCTGGAAAGTCTCGGCATGTACCAGTCTTTTCCCTGGCAAGTCGACCAGCAGGCTGTGAGCTCACAAGAAGTCCGCTCCCAGGAGTGGTTGGGCCACCGCGGCCAGTGTGAAGTCCCACGTGAACCGGCTGGCGCCGATCTGCAGCTGCACTGTGTGGGTGCCGTAGGTCCGTATCGTGCTGCTGTTTGCGCCCTCAGGGTGGGTCCTGGCTTCCTGTTGCGGGTGTCGTTCCCCGTCGGGGGCAAGATGCTGATCTCCGCTCCGGTGTCGACAAAGAAGCGGCGTCCCGACTGTTTGTCACAGACGTACAAGAGGCTGTCCTGGTGGCCAGCCGCCATAGTCAATAGCGGCAGCTGGCCCTGGCCCTGGCCCTTGCAGGGCGGGCGACAACGGCAGGCTTCTGTGCCCCACCGCTGGTGGTAGAAACACCACTGTTCACTGGCCTCCTCACTCCTGCCTCTGTGTTGTGTGCGCCCCCCTGCTGGGCCTGGTCTGGTCCGCTGTTGGGCGCGTGGCCTGGTAACCTGACCGACGGACGCCACGCTCTCCCTCTTGGCTTTCCACAGCACGTCTGCCCGGGCCACCGCCTTCCGGGGGTCGCTGAAATCTTCGTCGGCCAGCAGCAGATGTATGTCCTCGGGCAGTCGCTCTAGGAACGCTTGCTCGAACATGAGGCAGGGCTTGTGTCGGTCAACCAGGGACAGCATCTCGTTCATCAATGCTGACGGCAGTCTGTCTCCCAAACCATCCAGGTGAAGCAGGTGGGCACCCCGCTCACGCTGTGAGAGGCCAAAGGTCCCAATGAGCAGCGCTTTGAATGCTTCATATTTGCCTTCTTCCGGGGGCGACTGTATGAAATCCGCAACCTGGGCGGCCGTCTCCTGGTCAAGGGCGCTCACCACGTGGTAGTAACGCGTGGAATCAGAAGATATCTGCCGAAACTGGAACTGGGCTTCTGCTTGGCTAAACCACACGCGTGGTCGCAGTGTCCAGAAAGTTGGCAGTTTTAGTGAAACTGCGTGAACAGATGAAGAGTCGGTCATCTTTGGTCCAAATCCCGTTTGGACCGTTGGGGTCACCAATGTGGCGATGTGCTACACACAGTGCTAAAATAACGACATGCAGTCGGTAAGTCATTTCGAGACTAATTTATTCAAACTTCGCGGTGCTGGCTTTTAGTCCCTAGCGCCTGCCCTCTCCGGGTGGAAATGACGTCAGAGGTGCATTACCAAAGTCTCTCCCCGCATGCTGGCTATTTGTGAGCCGATTCGCCTGCGCAGAAAGTGGGTCACCACAGTGTAGCATAAAAGGAACAGTCAGCCTGAAAAGTGGGAAAATTTCAGGCTTCAGCAAAGGAGCATCAGGCGTCGATGAGGAAAGAGAGCACAGAATGCACGAACAACTCTAGCCAAAGAGAAAAGGCAGATTCTAAAAGCTTCCATGGGTACGTAAAAAAGAATTACTTCAAGCATTACTGCTGTTCATTTACAGGCTGGGAAAGGAGAAAATATACAAAAGGGTAAGGAAATGGCAGAGCAATCAAATAAATCATTTGTGAGAGAAGCCACGGAAACTAGTGCAGAACAACAGCTATGGAGTAAATTAGAAGCTGAAAGAAGTTAGTATTAGCAAAGAGTTGCATTGGCAAGATTAATTAAATTGAAAGCCAATATAACTCTAGGACCTGATGACTGATGGGGAGAGATTAAACAGAGTAGGTCTCTATTCTCTCGTGTTTAGAAGAATGAGTAGTGATCTTATTAAAACATATGGAACTTGACAGGTAGATACAGGGATGCTATTTCCTCTGGCTGGGATGTCTCAAATCATAGTTTCCAAACAAGGTCAGCTGTTCAGCACTGAGATGATAAGAATTCTCTTCACTCAGAAGAGAGTGAATCTTAAAATTCTCTGCCTGGAGGACTGTGGATGTTCAGTCACTGAATATATTCAAAAATTAAAATTGGCAGATTTTTGGATATTAGGAGAGTCGAGAGAGATGGGGGTTGAGGCAAGTAGCATGATGTGAATGAACAAGCAAGCATAAAAGCTAAAGAGCATACTCCCTTCCTATTTCTGCTGTCCGTATCAACACCAAGATCCTTGATCTTGAATTATGCCATCCTCAGTTTCATTACAAGCGCATGCAAAATCCAACTTTTATTTTACGTCTTGAAAACTGAAGCTGGCTCCCAATCTTTGCATCCTCTTTATAGGAGAAGAAATGTCAAATCTCGGCCTACTTTCCCTTTTTATGAATTAGAAGCCAAACCCACCTTCCTGTGCCCACGGTATGCAGAAGTGTTGCCGCACCATTGGTCAGAAATGATGCGTGGAGCCCGGTGCTCAAAAGGTGTAATAAACTCTTTCTTTTGATGGCGTACCGTGGGCATGGTGTTCTCAGCATCTTTCAGTGCAAGCAGTTAACAAAATGTACTGGCCCTGATTCATGATCAATGGCATCTAGCTCAAGTCGGCGAGATAATGTAGAGAAGGGGATTACAATGACTTTGACACAAAGTGTGAGGGAGCAGTTGAAAGTAATACATATCCAAGGTTATCACTGACTTATGACGCCGATCTTACAGATAAAAGAATGACATTCACAAGGCATGAAGTGCCGCTGCAAGGTGGAGGGAAAGGGGAGCTTCTGTAAAGCAGGGCGAGGAGAGTTCATTAGCGGCACATGCAGCATGTCGGGGGGCGGGGGTTTAACTGGACAGCAACGTTTTCATGAAGAGTGTGTGGTAGCTCCAGAGGCACTGTGCAGGAGACCCCAAAAAACATACTTTGCATTCTGTAAGGATGCGCAGATAAGTTCCATGAAGGCCCTGCTCGCCAAAACCAAAAAGGCTGACTCTTCCAGTTTAGCCAGGTGTATTGAGTGGTTGTAAACAGATATTACACGTGACGAGGGTTCAAAGCTCGAATTTGCATTCAGCCACCAAGGGGAAATGCAGCGCTGAGAAGCAGCAGGCGCTAACAGATACCATGAGTGGTGCACACAGTTTAGATTTTTCTGCATGCCAGTGTAGGCCTTTGGGGAAAATTGGGATTGCCTCTGAGTAAGTGATGAATTCACTGAGCTGCCAAGTGATGGGGACTTAGTAGTGGAAGAGGATGAGAGCAGACAGGGCAATTCATGCAGTGATCAGGTACAGCAATCAGAAAAGGAACTCTATCTAATAGAACTGGCAATGGATGTGGTTAACAAATGACAGTCAGTTGTCTTCTGCTGCTTCTTCAAGTTTTTATAGCTGTTTATTAAAGGCATGACTCTACAGGGGGCCTTCTTGAAAGCAAAATTATTCCGTACAAATCACAATGATCATTAATTCCACGGCAGACTTACTCAGCACGACATTACCGGGATGAATTAATCAACAGCGAGTTTCCAATCATCCTGCTCATTTGCAGGTACCTGAGATGTCCCTAAATATCTTTTGGCTACAATAGATATAATAGACACATTCTGAAGGGCTTTGAATGATTTTTGAACTGGCTGCTGTATCACAACAGAATTTGAAAATGATTTTCTGTATTTTTTAAAATGTTTTCCACCACTTAAAATCAAATTACCTCAAAGGACATGACCTAATATTAAATATTATTCATTGTATTAAACTTCATCAAAAATAATTAACTATTGAATCACTGTTAAATATATCAAAGAATTATTCTTAAAACCCAGCTCATTAAGGTTGCTATAGCTGGGGGTGACTGTAGGGATAAGCAGGCATCTCTGACAACCAAATTCAGATCTTGGCATTCATTTGTGGCTTAGCTATGAAGTCTGGCAGAAGCATTTCTCCTGCAGGTGAAGGGGCAAAGGTGGGTTACTGGAACCTTAAAACCAGTCGCTTCAGGCAAATGGGGCTCATCAGCCAGGTTGGCAACTCACCTAGAAGGAAAACTCTGATCTCAAACCGCCGCTGCCTTGCAGCTATACCCACTCATGAGGAAGGCTTTGGGAGTAAACCCTGAGGAAAAATCTCGAGCTGGAATCCCAACGGCACTCCTACATTGAGGTCAATGCTGACTGCCAACTCCTGATGCCAAACTCTGTCGGTCTCTGCCGTTCCTTTGGGTTCATCAGCTGCGTGGAGAGGGGGAGCTTGCTACATGGGCAACAGCTTGCTCTCCATATCGTACTGCCCTGGCTTGTGTATATAGACAGCTAGAACAGGACTTCCATTGCCAACCCCAGCAAACAGAGGGCTTCAAGATTCTTAACGCCATTGCCTTTTCTAAATCTTGAAATGGTTGTCCACCTGTATTTGCCTATAACCAGATTTTGTTTACTGATATGCATAATCAGTAGGAGTGGACTCTGAGGAGAGGAAAACACACTGCACGAGTAAGATGGAGATAATGGAGTTTGGGACAAAACAGATCGCTACCCCACCATCATCTCATCTATATATACAGCTGTCAGATAGAAGAGCAGAAGTTCAGGCAATGTATTGAACTGATTCATGTTACTGAAGCTCAATCATTCTCCTGTGTCCCAAGTTATTATATCACATTGCTAACATGTGGTATCATAATGTCAACACCAAAACACTTATTTATTGTGCTCTATTATGAATAGGTCATTAGCATCCATGTGAATGGTTGATACAAAAGCTGGCGCTGCACTCAAACCAGCCAAACTGCTGAAGCTTTCTCTTATTAAATGTTTTTCTTTCTATGTTAGACTGCAGCGCTGGCACTCTGCCAAGAGCGGCCAACAGCAGAACCTGCAAGGTTCACTTTATTTCCTTTCAGAAATACCTCCTGCAATTCATGATTCCTAATTGCAGGCTTCAAATGGGGCCTTGTGGAAATTTCTTCAACAATAGGGGGGGGAAAGAATTATTGCCATTCCAAATGACAGCTATTTATAACTAGAATGTGTGGAGATCGTGCATAGTGTCATGGAAATTGAATTATCTTTGTACATTTGTGTTTGTTAAAAAAAAATCTTGAATGTTAGCAGTGATAATTTACATACCAGTGCATGTTCTGCTGAGGGAATTGTACTGATAGCCGCTTTTACAATCACAGCGATAGCTCCCAGGTATGTTCTGACAGACCTGTCCTTCACCACAGCGATGCACTCCATTCTGGCATTCATCAATGTCTGTGCAAAACAAAGGATTATAGGCTTCATTAAAGTGGAAACACTAATTGCACTAGCAACCCTCCTCCCAGAGAAGCAGTAAAACGCATGTTCAAATTTACAAAGCAGCTTGTCTACACATTTCACTGATACGGAAAAAAAGGTTTTCTATATCTAAAAGGTAAAATTGAAACAGCAACTATTTAGATTCACGGTATCATAAAATGTTCTTACCAATGCACTGAGAACCATCAGTACTAGCATGGTATCCCCTTCCACAAGTGATGAAATTTCTCTGGCAGGTGTAAGACCCAACGGTGTTAATGCATTTGAACCCAGGCTTGCAAGCTTGAGTTAATGTAGTGCATTCATTAATGTCTAAAATGAAAATTCATTCAAAAAATTAATCTTTTTGTCCTAAATTACTTACCCCTCAAACACAAAAATCAGTTCACTAACCTTTAAATTGTTTAGAGAAAGGTTGAGCAAAGACTCTCAATAGATGTTCAATTACCAACTGTTGTAAAACTGATCTCATTATAATTCATTTCTAACAGCAAATCTAAATCTTGCTTTTCTTACAAACTGAGATCAGCAGGGTTATTTGTCATGATTTTATAATAGGAGCATAAGCCCATAGGAGCAGAATTAGGCCATTTAGCCCAACGAGTCTACTCCATCATTCCATCATGGTTGATTTATTTTCCCTTTCAACCCTATTCTTCTGCCTTCTCCCCATAACCTTGACAACCTTACTAATAAAGAACCTATCAACCTCCACTTTAACTATACCCATGACTTGGCCTCCACAGCCATCTGTGGCAATTAATTCCACTAATTTGCCACCCCCGGCTATAGAAATTCCTCCTCTTCTCTTTTGTAAAGAGATGTCCTCCTGTGCCCTGTGGTCCTAAACTCCACCAATCTAGGCACCATCACCTCCATGACCACCCTATCTGGGCCTTTCAATATTCAATAGGTTTCAATGAGATCACCCCTTATTCTCCTAAACTACAGTGACTGCAGGCTCAGAGCCATCAAACACTCCTCGTATGTTAAACCTTTCATTCACAGGATCCTTTTCATGAATTTCTGCTAGACCAGGGCTTCCCAATCGTTTTCATGCCAGGGACCCCTATCATTAACAGAGATATCATTAATGGACACCAGGTTGGGAATCCCTGCTCTGGACAATCTTAGATAACGGGCAATACTCCAAACATTGTCTGACCAATACCTGATAAAGCATCAGCATTATGTCCATGTCTTCATATTCTAGTCCCCTGGAAATAATGCTAACATTTCATTTGCTTTCCTTACCACTGACTTAACCTGCAAGTTAACTTTTAGGGAAAATTGCATGAGGACTCACAAGTTCCTTTGCACCCTGGATTTCTGAATTTTCTTCCCTTTAGAAAACAGTCTATGCCTTTATACTGTCCTCCAAAGTGCATGACCGTTTACTTTCCTACACTATATTCCACTTCTTTGCTCATTCTTCTGATCTTTAGACTCCCTGCTTCCTCAACATTACTTTCCCTTCCACCTATCTTTGTATCATCTGCAAACATGGCCTCAAAAGTATCAATTCTGTCATCCAAATCATTGACACATAATATGAATAGAAGCAATCCCAACCCTAAACCCTGCGGAACATCAGCAGCCAAACAGAAGGGGTCCCCTTTATTCCCACTCTGCCTCCTGCCAGTCAGTCAATTTTCTATCCATGCTGGTACCTTTCCTGTAATACTATGTGTGCTCTTATCTTGTTTAACAGCCTCATATGCAGCGCCTTGTCAAAGACCTTCTGAAAATCTAAATAAACATCATCCACTGACTCTTCTTTGTCTATCCTGCCTGTTATTTCATCAATGAATTCCAACAAATTTGTCCGGCAAGATTTCCCTTTAAGGAAAGCATGCTGACTTCAGCCTATTTGATCATGTGCTTCCAAGTATAAAAAACCTAATTCTTAATAAGGGGCTCCAACTTCTTCCCAATCTCTGAAGTCAAGATAACTGGCCTGTAATTTTCTGTCTTTTGTCTCCCTCACTTCTTACTGAGTGGTTTGACATTTGCAATTTTTCCATCACCTGGAATCATTGTAGAATCTAGTGATTCTTGAAAGATCATTACTAAAACTTACTCATTCACTTCAGCTACATCTTTCAGAGCCCTGGGTTGTAGTCCATCTGGTCCAGGTGACCTATCTGCTTTCAGAAATTTCACCTCCCCAAGCACCTTCTCAGTTATCGCAACTACACTAACTTCTGAGCCCCAGTACTCTCAAATTTCTGGCACACTACTGGTGTCTTGCACAGTGATGATTAACACTAAATACTTATTAAGTTCATTTGCCATTTCTTCGTCCCCATTACCAAGTCTCCAGCATCGTTTTCCAGTGGTCTTACCTTTACTCTTTATACAGTATATCTGAAAACCTTTTGGTATCCTCTTTTATTTTATTAGCTACCTTAACATACACATTTCATCTTTTTTCTCCTTATTGTATTTTCAGTTGTCTTCTGTAGGTTTGTAAAAGCTTCTCAATCCTCTAGCTTCCCACCATTTTTTGCTATATTATATGTCCTCTCTTTTGCTTTTATGCTGTCTTTGACTTCCCTTGTCAGCCACAGTGGCTTCATCTTTCTTTTAGAATCTTTGGGATGCACACGTATTTATCTTGCACCTTCAGAGTTGCTCCCAGTAACTCCAGCCACTGCTGTTCTGCTGTCATCCCTGATAGGGTTTTTACTTAAGTTTTAGTTTTATTTTCCTTTCATCGCTCTAGATCACATAACACAATTTATCATTGAGCGTTAATGCTTAGAATGAGGCCATCAAAGTCAACAACTACATTGTAAGTACTATGCTCCAGGCTGGGCAATGCAGTACAAGACATTATGGTTTAAAATCCATAGTCAACAAATAATTTTTTTGCAAGTATCTGCCAGAACAAAGTTCTACTGTGTATGACGTCCAAGTCAAGCAGACGGCATTCGTATGCTTAACGCTAAGACCTTTACTCTAGTACTTAAGTTCTTGTATTCATTATAGAAAATATGTAGTTTTCAGCTCTGACATAATCTCATACACTTAAATGTTGTGCCAAACAATAGAACTTCTCGGCCCACTGACAATTAAGTTCGCTCCAAAATTTTGATTATTTTTGGAAATGTAGATGTAATACATGTGTGTAAAAAAAGTGAGTTACTCCATGGTCTGCCTGCTATTTAATGTGGTAGAATCTAGCTGTGACCATGCATGTGCGTCTCTGGTGGTTAAAAGCTTCACAGCATGAATAAAGTAAATAGTCAAAGGCATAATGTAGCTTCACCTGCTACACATTTCATTTAAAACCATTAGCATGCAATTAAGAACAGATATTTGACCAAATCCATTGTTTTTCTCCACAAGTACCAACGGATGCTGAAGGAATGTTATGATTCATAAAGTGCCTGAAAAAAAAGCATCAAAACTCTCAAGAAATCTGCATGAACAATAACTATGGATTTTTTTTTTATCAGTTGATGATCTACTCACAGCAGATCAACACAACTGTTTCCTACTTTATGCATCAAAGTGCAGTCTGATAGAAAGCCATCCAGACAATGGAAAGTAGGCTTGTTACAAATGATTCAGGAAAAAAATGTAGCTCAGGTGGTTGATAGTTGGGTTGAGTCGTTCTCCGATCTTGGCAAATGGACTGGGCATCAGTGAAAGTTATGGCGCAAGCAAACATGCGGGATGCAAGCAAATTCCTAGAAGTGTGGTTTTCCTCGATCAGTTCTGTAAACAAACACGTAGACCTCGATTCTGTTTATGAGCCAACACGGGCAAACTTCGAGACCACAAAGTTCACCACGCAACCAATCAGCGATGAGATTTCCTCCCCAATGCACAAATGAGTTTCCAAACTAGGGTGCAATCAGCTGATTGATATGTATATAAAGACCAAGCAATTTGAGGACACACCACGATTAACAGCACACTGATGATGTCTCCTCGTATGGTGATGAAATATTTGCAAGTGGATTGCCAAGATTGGAGAACAACTCAACCCAAGCAGACTTGTTAGACCACAACATTTTCTGCACCTTGAATAGAATAGACAAATATAAAATCCTTCCCTCCAAATCAACACATGCTGAATGCAGGTATTATTTGATGCTAGCCCACCCTCCCAACCAAACACAGAACCAAAGTAGCCTGCTGTTGTGAAATGAAAACATGCATAACATTGCTCAGAACTTGACTAGAAGATCTAAATGATGAACTCAACAGATTTCCTTTCATTATTAATAGTAATATTCTTTTCTGTGCCCTAAAAATAATTTCAGAATTTGTTTTAAGCTTTGGGCTTCCATCATCTTTCGGAAGTAATTGCACACATTTTCATGGCAAGCATGTGGTATTAATAAGAATAATCCACACAAACATAGTAGCAAAGTCCTCCATTGTCAAACTAGGCCTCAAATCAGCTACAAAGGCTTGTACATGTGCTGAATGTTTCAGCCTTTTCATTGACAAATTTAATGGAACAAGAGACATACAGTAAGTCAATTTCCAGAGCTCTTAGCCTCAGTAAGATGGCATGCTATTATTGCTTTGAAGAATTTGTTTCCCAATCAAATATGGGTTTTAAAAAAATAATTTTTGTAAAAGGATTATCTGAGTACTCTAATATTAAATCCTACACCTAGGAAGAACAGTGGAGATGTTCCTAACCTTTCCATTCAATTAAAATATTGAGCTTTTAAAAATTAAAACAAGATGAGTAAATATTCTGCAAGAAAGAATTCCAGAAGCATTTATTCACCAAACTAAAAATCTGAAGTGAAGAGTCCTATGAAGTCAAGAGAATAAACAGCTCTCCTCTGTCCTGCTTCAGTATAATTTCCCAATTCAATTTTTAGGAAGGCACAGATTCAAAAATTGTACATAAAGGGTCAGCAGAACCCCCTGCTGCAGGATTTATGTTAACAACCTATGTAGATGCACAATGCCCTGCAAGAAGCATTGATTCAATATTTCATTAATCTTGTTTTTTTTCCATAATATTTCTTATAAAAGCTATTGTTATAAAGTCGATTACCATGGCAGTTCCCTTGTGAGTCCTGCAGAAATCCTTCGGAGCACTGCACTTTTGAAAGACAACGGAATGACCCTGGAGTGTTCTGACATTCATAATTGACCGCACAGTTGTGATTGCCTTGCTCACATTCATTGATATCTGAAAATGGTAAGAGAGCATCAGCACGCACTGCTCTGCAGCAAGCTGATCGCAAAGCGAAGCACGGCCATATTATCTAGTTCATCAGGCAGAGGGATACGAGCTGAAGAATTACTCACTCCTAGCAGAGCATGTCCTTACACAAGCACTGAAGGTAACTCAGAGGCAATTTACCTTCTTCAGAAAAAGCACAAAATCACTATGGATTTTTACAGCTAAAAGTTCTCTGGACTGGAGTTCATCTACTATTTTCCATATTCAAAGGTAATCTAATATTAGCTAGTTGATACTTTCCTTATTATACATTTCTACCTCTAGCAGATATTGGGAACTTTGCAATTTTAAGCATAGTAATCAAATTGACTGTGTTATAGGCAGCAGATTTTTGTGAGGATCATCAATTTTGACCACCACCCTCGGCCCTACCCCACAGAACAATGACCTAATCCTATTCCAGCTCTGTCAGTTGTCAGCACACACAAAATGCTGGAGGAACTCAGCAGGCCAGGCAGCATCTATGGAAAAGACTACGGTCAACATTTCGGGACGAGACCCTGAAGGGCTTCGGCCCGGAACGTCGAGTGTACTCTTTTCCATTGATGCTGCCTGGCCTGCTGAGGCCCTCCGGTATCTTGTGAGTGCAGCTTGCACTTGCAGCATCGCAGATTTTCTCCTGTCTGCCAATTGCTTTTGTAGTTAGGCTATTCAACCACAAGGAGGAGCAAGCATCCTATTTTGAAGGTAAATGTGACTACAGGGTTTCCCGCTAGGGTAATTACTGCCAGTAGAATTGGGATACTGGTTTAAGTAAAATCATTAAATATGTTTCCGGCTGACTGTTGATTATGAAGTCTGGAATGTAGGTGACCAAACTAGGGAATTTAATACTCTGCAACAGCTTTGCTGCTGCATTAAATATTATGCTTCATGACTTACAGCACAATATTTCTGCGTGAGTTTAGGCTGAAATGCTCACATATATCTATGTTTATTTTTACAGTTAATTTCAATAAACTTAAGTGCCCACCATTATGGCAGTCCCAAGCTGCCAAGGGGATAACCCCAGGAAATTAGCCAAAACCTTGTTACCACATGGGAAGAGTTTTAACTTCTCCCACGGAGCAGAAATGAAGCAGGAAGCAGTTAAAATTTGAAGAAGCCCCATTCCCAACAATCCATGGTTTTATCACCACTGGCCATCAGCTGAAACTTCCACAAGGCTCAGGTATTCATGTCAGTCAAGATCCTGTGGAGTCAATAGGACCATGTTGGAACTTTGCTTAAATCCTGCACAGGGGAGGTTCTCCCACTAGGTTGATGCAGGCTCTCAGATTCTGAATTCAGAATCTGATAGGCAATACTACCATTCAGGTTACTAACTGCCTGGGAGGAGAAGACAGACTTCTAGCAAAATACAAATAAAATTCCTGTACAGCCTGGACCCAAGACCCTTGAGAGAATCGGCCTACAGTCATCGTAGTATTATTTTCATATGTGATGAGAAGTCCTCAATGTGACATGTTAACTCTGTTTCCCACTCCACAGATGCTGCTAGTCCTGCTAAGTATCTCCAACCTTTTGTTTCCTATTTCAAATTTTCATAATACCCTCAAATTTCAGGTCTCCGAGCATCTCCTGCATAGTCCGTTTTGGCAAGGTTCCATCACTTAGATGATTATTGGCATTTGTTTGATAGGGACAGTAGGGTTGGATTTACTCTGCTTTTTTGTGGAGAGGACACACTAAACATTCGTGATGCATCAGCATTGCAGGTGATCTGAGATGGATTAGCTGGCTGTGGGGCTAGTTCTGGAGTCAGAGCTGAGATATCTTGGGGCCAGAAAGCTCAGTGGTGCCCTTATCTGATGTCCCAGGGAGTGAATGGAAGCGTGCTGGCAAGGCTCTCGGTATGAGGCTTATGGGAACTTGGCACCTAGGCACTTGGCACCTAGGTTGGAAAAGAGGTGAAACATGTAAATAACGTTTCAGATTGTGGCAAAAAACGTATCACCTCAGAACTACCCATCTTTGAGCTGCTAGATCTGTTCTTCTTATTGGACTTGGCAGAATGCCAATGAGAGACTACACCAGAAAGGATAGACGTCCTCAGTGTTTATGATAAGACTTGCTCGGACAAACTAGGGTATAGAGACTATTCCTACCAAGGCTATCACAGAGAAAACCAGAAACTGCAAGCCCAGTCTGGCAGCCATAGCTTTAGTCAACTCAATCAAATAATGTAATCATCAAGCTAGTCATGGTCATGGGCATCACAATGCTCAGGTGATTGGCACTTTTTGCTCTGGTCCCCAGTAAATATGGTAGGAAGATAATAACCTTTAACTCAATTCAAATCCAGCTTAAGGTTAATATTTATTAGGATTAACCTTGAATTCTCTGGATAATTTCATCCAGGATTCAGGATTAATAATTCATGCAGTACCAACAATAGGGAATATGTATCTGGAAAGAATATGTAAAGTCACAGATTAAGAAAATTAAGTATTAAAGTACTTCATATATATTTCAAACCTTGACAATAATCGTCCATTTGTTCAAAGCCTGGTCCACAAGTAATCATCTTCTGACATTTAAAGGAGCCCACTGTATTTATACATATTTCTCCAAAACTGCACGTCTGGGAGACTGTTAAACACTCATTGATATCTGCAGAAAAACATTATAGAACATTGTTATCATATTGTCAAGATATTGAATTTTAAATCTGCCACATAAATCAATGTCAAATAAATGTGAAACTCGCCAATCAGAATTACATCCCGATATGTTGAAATTATGTGCAATTATGTATCAAAGCCACAAAAACAAAATACTGGAACTCTGAAAGAAAAATTTTGACATTTCATATAAATATTTCATTGAAATCTACTCCAAAGTATGCTAACTCTGCTGCTTTCTCCACAGATGCTGCTGACTTGTTGGGTATCTGCAGATTTCTCTGCTTTTGTTACCGTATCAACAAATGGTAACGTGAATTCTTAAAATCCAACATGGAAATTATTCAAAATGGACACACACAAAACGCTGGAGGAACTCAGCAGAAACAAGAGAAAATTTGCAGATGCTAGAAATCATGAAGGTCCTGATGAAGGGTCTCAGCCCAAAACGTCAACTGCTTGCTCTGTTCCATGAATGCTGCCTGGCCTGCTGAATGCTGTGTGTGTGTTGCATTGGATTTCCAGCATCTGCAGATTTTCTTGTGTTTGTTATTCAGAAGAGAGCTAGCTTACAGTGTGGGAAAACAGATGGCCACTGCATTTCCTGGAATCCTTACTCAACCCTGATGAAATTATTCTAAACATTATGGAACTAAATAACTTAAACAGAATGGTGCAGGATAACTCCATGGTGTGGGTACTAAATGTGTTTCAGTGCTTGCAAGTTTGTTGAAAACAAAAGATGACTTGAGCAAACTATTGCCATCTGCAAGAATGGATCTGCCACCCCCGTGCAATTTTTTGCCGAGATTTCCGAAAGCCCATGAGAATAAAGTGAACATTTCACCATTCAGAAACTTTGGTTTTAAAAAATGTGTTGTTCTGGGCAATGGATTAAGGGTTAATATGGGAATTACATTTTTGGCTGACTGGTAAACTTGATAAACTGCTTCCTGGTGTTTTGAATTATCTAACATATGAGAAGAGATGAAACTCTGTATTTTGAGCAGTCAAAATACATTTATCTATTGATTCAGAAACATCTTCACCATGATGAACTTGTGCTGTAACATAAACAGTGAATGATGGATGGACTCAGAGCAGGCAGCGCCCACAAAAGACCAGCAACATTTAACATTATCTCTGCATCTCTGTACATTGATGTTACCCGACCGAGTTTTTCTGCTTTTTTCTATTTTAAGTTCAGATTTCCGGCAACAACTGTTCTTTTGGATTTCTGGATCAGAAGTAGTGACCATCTCGTACAATTTCTAACTCTATGTAAATAATGATGCATTTCACACGCATGATGCAATAGGATAAATAATCTCACCGTTAAGGTGAACCAAAATGACAGGTCTAAATTCACAAGTCAGGACTGTGTACGAGAACGCTGCAAAAGGTAGCCAAATCAGACATTATGGGCGATTTTCAGCTAAAAAAAACCTCCAGAAATAAATGTGCTCATCCAATTTCTAGGGAATAGCCTGCCTAGAGTTCCATTTATGGTGCTACATCTCCATGATATTGACTTTATATTATAATTATTATATTATAAGAGTTTTATATTTTATTTCTTTCGCTAGAGAGTGGTGAATCTGTGGAATTCATTGCCACAGGTGGCTGTGGAGGCCAAGTCATTGGGAATACGTATTTAAGGCAGAGGCTGATAGATTCTTGATTGGTCAGGGCATGATGGGTTACGGGGAGAAGGCAGGAGATGGGGGCTGAGAGGAAAAATTATCAGCCACGAAGAAATGGCAGAGCAAACTTGATGGGCCAAATGGCCTAATTCTGCTCCTATGCCTTATGGAGTTAAAATCTCTTTTGCACATATATTTACCTTGTGCTTTGGTTCCACACGATGCCTGTTGTGCCACAGAACACGTGTATGTACCTGGAAGGTACACCCAAGCTGTTGCTCTAATTTACGTACTAGATTCAGTCAAAAATAACCAGGCAGAGATAAGGAAGGAACGTAATGTTTTTAAATGAGTTTATGCGTGAATGTGAAGAATGCATCAGTCAGAATGGACTCAGTAAGCGGCCATCTGGTATTAAGATCTCTTCGGGCTGTTTACCTCAAATAATCCAATGATAATGGAGCTTGAGGGTATGCAGGCTGTTGATCAGGTTACTATGTTAAACATTACTGCTTGTCTAACGAAGAAAGGCAGAAAATATAAAATGAAAGGAAATAAACATTCGATCACTGGTCTGTTTGAAGCACAAGCAGGCAAAACCAAAAAGGTTAATATTGACATGTTTACCTATCACAGTCAAGTGTCTAATTCTTGTCCAGTAATTTGTGAAATGAAGAAGCGTGGGTCCCAATTTTCTGTGTGGCTGATAACGAATGCATGTCTCTGAGAGTGCTTTCTGTTATGATTCATTTGTTATTTCTAACCGACCTCGTGTTACACGGAAAGCAACCAAAGCTGCAAGTCATTTCATAGAACAATAAGCTAATAATGGAGCACAAATTTCTCATCCTGCAGCTGAAACAACCACAGAATTAGGTACTTCGCTGCAGCATGGCTTGTTTAAGGAACACAAAACCAGAAAAAAAATTTGTAGCTTGCTGTCATTGAGCTCAGCTGAGATGAATTTAAAATTCAGAGGCAAATGAACCCCTTCACAGTTCCCTTGCAAAGGAATCTGCTGCAAGGCCAGATTGATTAAACCCAGATGGGTGGCCAGAGTACTGCGATTTCCACACCCGTGTGGATGCAGCCATTCCGCCACACGGACTGTAACTCGGATAAACTCTCAACTCCTATAAATGAAGTCAATGCATCTCACTGGCAACCCAGTTAAAACATTTTCCTATACCGAGTATAAGCCCACAGAATACCGCTTCCACCACAAAATGTAAATCCAAAACTCGAACCGGCAAAAGCCACACACAGCGTTTCAGTTCCTTACTCGAGTTCCAGCTACATTTGATTCCTGTTTAGTAATGGGTGAAGTAACGAATCGTTTGTCCTTGTACTGCATATGGTCGACATTTCTGAACCCTCATCTGGTATTAATTAATCAGCCTGGAGTTACAGCAATACTAGAAATTCATTCTTTTACAGAAGTACTTGTGAAGAGATAGTAATGCATGTTACTAATAGGCTGCAGTTCAACCTATACATGATCAGGGTCCTAAGCTTTATCTTTATTTTTGTATAATTTTTACAGTAATTTTAGCATGTTTATAATCAATAGTGCTGCTCAGAATAATACAAATTCCTTTACTTGCAGTTAAGTTAACCCATGTTTAATCATAGAAACATACAACACAGCAATGGACTCTTTCGGTCTTTCTTGACTGTGTTGCCTGGCACCAGTGCACTTATCAGCATCCCTCTACACATTCCCAACCTGGGACCCTTGGTCCATGGCTTAAAAAAGATTGGGAACTCCTGTTCTACACTCATCCTACCAAAAAACATTTCAAAACTGTTGAAATTGTATTAGCCCCTACCACTGCCTCTGGCAGCTCTTTCCAGATGTTCCTTATGCTCTGTGTAAAAAAAATCTGCCCCTGAGCAATCTTGTAAATTCTCATTAAACCTGGTTCAGGACTCCCTGCACATTGGGTGGGTGGGGGGGGTGGGGGGGGTGCGGATTCCCTATTTCTATCCTATCTATTCCCCTCATAATTTAATAAAACTCTATCAAGTCACCCCCCTCAGCCTTCTGCATTCATTGAGAATAAACCCAGCCTACCCAATCTCTCTTTAAGAGTCTCCTCCTTGTTGTCAATCAATTCTGTAAGTAAATATTTATCAGTGAAACATGCACGAAGCTCTCCAAATGTATTTAAATGGCCAATGCACTTACCAATTGATTCAGAGATAAACTCTGTGGTCTCATAAAAATAATACAAGTTGATTGATTAGTCAATCTTACTAATTAAGTTTTGTAGCACAAGGATTGAATAACTGAGTTCTAAAACAATCGTTATACATTCATTAAGTTACAATTTTAAGTTGTTTAGTCATACCATTCACAGAAATGTTTATCATAACTACATTAGAAAGAAAGCCTTGCTATGTAACAGTGTGCAAGATCAAGAAGAGTAGATGAGGAACTACATGTCATATGAGACATGGTAAAACATTGTCAGAGGAAGGCATAATGTTCCATGGTGCAAATTTTTCTCAGGAGTAGATGATATAGGATGGACTGTGCAGCTAAGTAACCAATGGTTCCATCACCATCAGCAGCTACAGTATGGAGGTCAGCTCATTTCTGGCTTCCTCCTGCAACATGAGATAAGCGGACTGGTGGGGGCGTCTGACGCCAGCACTCAAATCTCCCATTCCAGTGTGACGGGGTCAGCACTGGGACCAGAGATGGAGTAGAGCTGAGGGCAGGAAGCACTGAGTATCCAGCACCTCAGCTACATACCAAGGATGGCTGGAGTAGGCAGCACAACTCAAATCATTTCAGTGGTATAGAAACATAACACAGAAACATAGAAATCTACCGCACGCCACAGGCCCTTCAGCCCACAATGTTGTGGGACCGTGTAACCTACTCCAGAAACTGCCTAGAATATCCCTACTGCATAGCCCTCTATTTTTCTAAGCTCCCTGTACCTATCCAAAAGTCTCTTAAAAGACCCTATTGTATCCACCTTTACCACCTTCGCTGACCGTGCATTCCACGCACCCAGCGCTCTCTGGGTAAAAAACTTACCTCTGACATCCCCCTTGTGCCTACTTCCAAGCACCTTAAAACTATGTCCCCTTGTGTCAGCTATTTCAGCCCTGGGAAAAGGCCTCTGACTATCCACATGATCAATCCCTCTCATCATCATCTTATATATCTCTATCAGGTCACCTCTCATCCTCCGTCGCTCCAAGGAGAAAAGGCCAAGTTCACTCAACCTATTCTCATAAGGCACGCTCCCCAATCCAGGCAACACCCTTGTAAATCTTCTCTGCACGCTCTCTATAGCACCCACATTCTTCCTGTAATGAGGTGACAAGAACTGAACACAGTACTCCAAGTGGGGTCTGACTATGGCCTTATGTAAAAGGCACCATCAAAATAAACTGAAAAGGAACCTAAAATATTAATGGATCCCAGTACAACAAGCTGGACTCTTGACCTCACAACCTACTCCAACATGATCTTGCACCTTATTGATTACCTGTACTTTTTCTGTAACTGTTAAATTTTAACCCAGACTATTATTTAGGGAGACAGCAGACCCCTCTAGTCCCACAAGCCTGCACCAACCAATTACACCCATGTGACCACTTAACTTATTAACCACACCTCTGAACTCTGAACATCCTCTACATAGCATTATGGAAAACTCTGAACATCCTCTACATAGCACCATCCAGAGACAGAGAAGCAGTTTCAGCGACAGGTTACTATCGATGCAATGCTCCTCAGACAGGATGAAGAGGTCAATACTCCCCAATGCCATTAGGCTTTACAATTCAACCGCCAGGACTTAAGAACTTTTTAAAAGCTATTATTAATGCTTTTTGAGATAGTGATTTAGATGCATATCATATTTTTTACTGAGTTAAGTATTGTATGTAATTAGTTTTGCTACAACAAGTGTATGGGACATTGGAAAAAAAGTTGAATTTCCCCATGGGGATGAATAAAGTATCTATCTATCTATCTATCTATGGAATGTGACCAATTAACCACACCTCTATGGTACGCGACCTATTAACCTGTTAACCATACCTCTATGAATTGTGACCAATTAACCACACCTCTATGGTATGTGACCAATTAACATTTTAACCATACCTTTATGGAATGTGGGGAGAAACCCAGTTTAATTTTACCTAATGACTTTCTAACAGTTATTATTTTTTTAAATGTATTTAAACCTTTTTGAACTAATTCTCAATGTCTCCAATCATTAGCAAGCGGTTATCCGGTGACCTGATGGCTGGGGCCGAGAGCCCCAGTTGCTGCTCACGGATTTCGCGGTTATCTGAGATAACCGAGGCAGTGAGGTCAAGGACAGCTGGACCCGTCCGGGGAAAGCCATGAGAAAACCATGCAGGTCAGATACTATCTGGAGGAGACTGAGCATTAGGCCGTGTAAAGTATTCTCAGTCGATAGGACACTGAGGCACTTAAACCATTATCTGTGGTCGGTCTTACATTAGGTCATATGCAGTAATACCAGGTTTCACAAGCTTAAAATGCCCAAACGATTAGTGTGGAGAGGTTATCAGAGTAAAATGTTTCTGATGCTAGAGTCCAAAAGTGGAGCCTACAAGTCCTTTGGCTGGATTGAGGAACAGTGCTTGCCAGTAAAACTGTCAAAGCAATCCCCAGTCTTCGGGAAGGTAAAGCAAGAAAGGTCTTTTCTCTTTGGAGCCAAGGAGTCTGAGAGGTAATTTGATAGATGTGTACAGGAGGCATTGATAGAGTGGACAGCCGGTGCCTTTATCCTAGGGGGGAAATGGCTAACACAGAAAAGCATGATTTTGAGGCGATTGGAGGAAAGCATGGGAGGGGGTTGTTTAAGATCATTTTTTGTCTTACACAGGAGTGGTGGGGGGTAGAGGCAAATGCATTAAGGACATTTACAAGATTCTTCGATAGGCACATGGATGAAAGAAAAATGGAGGGCTATGCGGGAAAGAAGCATTAGATTCATCTTGGACTAGGTTAAAAGGTCACCGAAGGACCTGTACTGTGCTGTACTGTTCTATGTTCTACACTGCCAGTGGCTAAAGAAACTAAGGAAAGCTTAATACAGCATCCTAAATTAGCACAGGCTGAGTGCAGCAGTAGGTGGTGAAGATTCAGGATAAGGAGAAAGGTATTTAGAAAACAGATGAGGATTATCCCAAGGAAGACTTGGGAGTCCGAGAATGCGGGTCTAACTTCAGGTAAGCTTACTTACTGTAAGCGAGTGTGCCCTATCATGTGGTAGCAAGAATGTTTGATCTATTATGTATAGATATATATAGATATAAATACACACACACACACACACACACACACACACACACGATGATTACTCAAATATATATATCGATGCAGTTATAAAGAGGCAAGACAGCGAACTATACTTCATTAGGAGTTTGAAGAGATTTGGTATGTCAACAGATACACTCAAAAACTTCTATAGTTGTACTGTGGAGAGCATTCTGACAGGCTGCATCACTGTCTGGTATGGAGGGGCTACTGCACAGGACCGAAAGAAGCTGCAGAGGGTTGTAAATCTAGTCAGCTCCATCTTGGGTACTAACCTACAAAGTACCCAGGACATCTTTAAGGAGTGGTGTCTCAGAAAGGCAGCGTTCATTATTAAAGACATCCAGCACCCAGGGTATGTCCTTTTCTCACTGGTAGGAGATACAAAAGTCTGAAGGCACACAATCAGTGATTCAGAAACAGCTTCTTCCCCTCTGTCATCTGATTCCTTAATGGATATTTCCTAAATGAACATTTGAACACTACCTCACTTTTTAAATATATATTATTTTTGGCTTTTGCACGATGTTTAATCTATTCAATATATGTATACTGTAATTGATTTACTTATTTATTTATTATTGCTATTGTTTTACTTTTTTCCTTCTATATTATGTATTGCATTGAACTGCTGCTGCTAAGTTAACAAATTTCACGACACACATGCCGGTGATAATAAACCTGATTCTGATTGAAATTTTACTGAAATATTAAATACACAACAAGGATATATTTCCGTCTCAAGGTTATAAATCTTTGGAAATTTCTACCTCAGCTTGGCTGTATATATATCTCTCTCAAATCAACTGATTTTTGAACAGTGAGGGAATCAGGATGAAAGGATCAAGTTGGAAAGTGATGAGGCCCAGGGTCAGCCGTGACCTTACTGACTCTCAGAGCTGTCACGATCTGGAGACACAAGACGCTAGGATCTGTCATCTGTTACGGATCTTGCTATCTTGTGATCTCTTGTCAGAGCTAACAGCTGAAAAGGAACAGGAGTGGCCAAGATACCACAACAAGCCATTCACACAACAGCTCCAACAACCTCAGGCTCTTTCAGATGTTTCACATTCACTAAAATGTAATCATTGTTGTAGCACAGGGTAATTAGACCTAGAAGGAAACAAACTCATTATCTCTGCACTGCCTAACATAATGTGTTGTTGGGAATTCTATCCATTATCACAGTAATTTACAGCCACTTAGTCTACAGCAGAGGGTTGGGATAACCCCTGCAGAAATTCCAGACAGCCTGGTAATTACTGAAGAGAAGACATTTCAATGGCAGGATAAACAAAAGAAAGGACTTCTGGTCTTACCAACACACTTGTTGAATGCATTCGCGACAAAGCCATTCTCACAAGTAATTATTGGGATGCACTGGAATGAGCCTTGAGTATTCTCACAGGATTCTCCTCTGGAGCAGTTGTGTGTGCCCAGTACACACTCATTCACATCTAAATCACAAATCATCAGAGAAAAATTAATGAAATTTAAGTATGTTTAAATGATTACAAAGAAGATATTGCCATAATCTTTCTTTCCAATACATAGTCTACCTTTGGAGCATCCACCAAAGAAGAGGCCAGCATTAAAGGTGAGTAAACTTTCAGCATGCAAAAATTATGGAATGGAGCCACGTTTCCCAAGAGCAGCATCAGTGTGATTGGACCACGTTCTACTTTGCAAAGTAGATTCATGAACTAAGCTGCCTAGTCAGCTAACATGGAGGAAACTCTTAACATGGCAGATCATCAGCTTTGGGACAGCTGTAGCATTGATTGTCAAAGGTGGCCATTTTGGTGGAGGAGGCGGGGTGGGGCAGTAAACAGCTGATGGGGGACATTCACCTTCAGGTTTCAGGATGGCCAGTGGGACAAAGGAAAGTGATTATGTGGAACTTCAGCCAATGTGTTTGCTACTTTAATTTGATGAGTAAACCTAACTGAAAACATCACAAACCTGGCTAGCTCTGTACTGTCTGTAATAACCTTGTTGGGAATCCCATCCACTATCACAATCATTTACGGCCATTTAGTCTAGGGCAAAAGATTGGGACGACCCTTGCAGAAATTCTGGACAGCCTCATAATTACTGAAGAGCAGATACTTGAGTGGATATTAGTTAAAGGCCTTATCGACTGTTTAACGTCATTCATAAACCGCCTATGCCAGAAGCAAAAATATACAAGTGACATTAATTATATGTTTCTCATTGACTAACTTCATTGCACATATCTAGTGGTCTCACAGACACCATGAATTGGTACTCAAAATACTTCATTTTGTTTCGTAAATATGCCTTTAATAAAATTTGATGATGGGACATTCATTGCACTCATAGAATTCCAGGGAACTTGGACATCAAATTAACTAAAGTTATCTGTCCTTTTTTTCACATTTTGCAGATGGCAAACGTACAAGTTACCTTCACACGAGGTCTGATCTGTCATCAGTCTGTAACCAGAGAAACAGGAGCAAATAATATCCTTCCCGACTTGATTGCAGTAATGCATGCATGGACTGGCATCTGTGATAAAGAAGCTTCGTTTTAACAGTAGGTCAGACACACCGCCATAAACTACAACCATCATCAGAATTACTCAAAGGAAAACGTTCTTCTGCTAGGAGAAGGAAGTTCTGTTAGGAAAACTTTCTTCTGCCTGGGATGGTGGTAGAGGCAGATACTTTAGAGACTTTTAAGAGACGTGAGGAATGTGAGGAAAATGGAAGGATATGGACATTGTGTAGGCAGAGGGGATTATAGTGGTTAGCCACTTGATGACTAATTTAATTGTAATTAGTCAGTCATTGTCGGTCAAAGGGCCTTTTCGTGTGATGTACTGCTCTATGTTCTGGGTCAAATCTATGACACACTGTAACAATAGTTGTGCGCACGGATGGGTGGTTTCTCACTGGGAACAAATATGTGAGAATACAAATTAGTATTTCTGGACATTTTCAAGATATCTTATGGAAGTTTAAGCCCTGATTTTAAGTTAAGGCCTAAGTTTGTCGTGGAGACTCTGGAATGGATATGAAGCTCCCATGTGAAGCTCAGTGGTGGGTCACTGCTAAACAACAGGATCCAGATGTTAGACAGTGCACAATTACTGGCAGAAACAGTCCTTATCCATTAGGCAGGTCAAAAATAAAAAGAGTGAGCATGGAGATTATGATTACTTGCCCAACATGATAATCAAAGTTAGGCTTTCTTAACATCTACTGGATGTGTTAGGCATTAGTAGTGGGTCATAACACACTTAAATTATGCTGGGGACCTTTATATATCAAAGAATTCACCTTTTACACACCATGACTGCCAGTTAAAGTACTGGCAGATGAACATGGCACAAAAATGATGTTTACACCAAACATGGGAAAAAGAATGCTTGTTTAACTGTCCACTGAACCATTCTCAACAGATGAGATGATAAAATAATAGTCCCTTCACAGAAATATAAAAAGCCTACAGCACAATACAGGCCCTTCGGCCCACAAAGTTGTGCCGAACATGTCCCTACCTTAGAAATTACTAGGCTTACCCATAGTCCTCTATTTTTTTCAAGCTCTATGTACGTATCTAAGTCTCTTGAAAGACCCTATCCTATCCGCCTCCACCACTGTTGCTGGCAGTCCATTCCATGCCTATTCCAGCCCATTCCTGAAATCTTCCATTCTTGCAGGCACGTAAAAATTTGATTTATGTGTTTCTGCTGCATTGGTTACATTTTTGAATGTTCAATTACTGCCGAGTTGGGGGGAGATGGTGTATAGCTGCCAAGAAGAAGGGATTGGGTGGAAGACAACACGTCAAAATAAAGTGATAGATAGCAATGCCAGGAGAAACTTCCCTTGCTTAACATGTGCAGTTTTAATATAAAACACTGAGAGTTAAAGGTTTTTCTATGCCCACAAAAGTACGCATTACACCCCCAAGTTCGTGGTGTTAACGCCGCAGATTGTTAATATCCTAGGGCCAGCATATAGATGCAGCCATGAAGGCAGAATGCCAGCACTACTTCCTTACACATTTAAAGAGGCTCAGCAGGTTATCAAGGAGTCTGTTAAACTTCTCAGAGGTTCCGTGGAAAGTTTTCTGACTGGATGCATCGAGGCTGGTATGGAAACTCAAATGACGGGAATGCAAGAGGCTACAGAGTGTGTTGGACTTGGCTAGCTACATCACAGTTACACCTCTCCCACTATCAAGGATATCTACAACAGGAAGGCAGCATCCAGCATCAGAGAACCCCACCATCCAGGCCAAACCCTCATCTCAATGCTGCCGTCAGGAGGGAGGTACCCCGAAGACCTGCACATCAGGGTTCAGCAACAACTTTGTCCCAGCTACAACCAGGTTCTTCAACCGAGCTGAAAAAACCCCAACACTACATCGGACTGTATTTCGTTTTTTCTCTCACTTTGCACGAGTGTCATTATCGCAAACACAAGAGATTCCAGCATCTCTCTGTTTCTGATTTGCTGCTCCATTGTGAAGTCTCGACAAGCTATGCCTGCCCCGAACAAATGTAAAATCTTCTCTTTGACGGGAGTTCAGCGCTCTCCCCCTGTGAACTCTGTGACCATGGGCTCACTCAAACTCACTACAACTATATTCCTGCACCTCTGCCCTCACCCCCACCCTCCTGCTGCCAAAACAGAGATAGCTTTCTCCTTGTCATTACCCATTACCCTATGAGCCTTTCTATCCAGTATATCATTCACTTTCCAGAAGGGGCTCAGTGACCTTGGCTTCACTAGAAGAGACATCAAATCAACCAGCAGGGCCGTAGCTGAGGCAGGGGAGACAGGATCATCATGGGTGTGGACTAAGTGCGCCCAGAGGGGCAGATAGTCGGACAGTGTATCCATCATTTGCAAACCCTTCAGTAGTTGCATAGACACCTGAAGAGTAGACTATCTGTTGGATGGAAGTGACCAACAACTCTCATGGAGGCAGATGCCAAGTTGTTAAGCTCATCAGTGGGAGGTGGTGCTTCAGCACTGCTGGCCCAGCACCCCGAGGGAGTCCTGATCGTAAGTGGGCCGAAACTCCTGAAGACAGGTGGCAGATCAACTGATGATCCCACTGGTGATAGCACAGGACAGTTAACATCTTTGGCCAAGTGTATTTTCAATTCTATCATTCTCTGGAACTTCTGCCATCCACAAGTGCATCCTAACACTAAGCATCTTTCCCTCCCTCTTACCCCTCACCCTCCAATTCCTGTAGGGATTTCTCTCCACGTGACCCCATTATCCACAAGCCCTTTCCACCAATCTCCCTCCGGCACTTACCCCTGCAAGTGAAGCAAACGCCACACCTGCCCCTACACTTTCTCCCTAACCACCATTCAGAGCCCCAGTCAGTCCCTCCAGGTGTGGCAACACTTCACCTGAACGTCTGTTGGGGTCATCTACTACATCCAGTGCTCCCGGTATGGCATCCTCTACATCAGTGAAACCCGTCATAGATTGGGAGATGACTTCATTCATCCAAGATGGCGGCGCGACGCAGCTTGCAGCGGCCACTCCAGAACTGATTATCTGTTATCTGTGAAGTGGGGTGCCGTGCGCAATCATAATCGATTGAAAACGGACGTGGAAGCACGGAGAAACATCAATAAATTCCAGGAAGACCTTCTTCGTTGCTGCTGCTGCTGTGAGGTCCGGGACTCTGCTGGGAAGAACAGGCCCCCAGTCCTCAGGGTCATGTTGCCGATGGCCATGGGCGGGGCCGTCTTAATACGCTCGGCAGAGGATGGTGCTCAGAGAAGCTGTGCTGGAGGGGATGGTCGTCAGCTCGGAGGTTCGACAGACTCGGAGTTCTTTTGACGGACTCAGGTCGCTTTCGGTGTGTGCTGCGTCTGCGAGGTTGAGTCGGGCAACGCCGCGGAAGTCCATAGCGGGGGTATTCCCTTCTGCCGCCAGCGTGGGATGACGAGTCTGTCGGGACCCTGGGGACTTGTGGAAACTGTGGTGATGTCTTTTGAACTTACAGTCTTTTAACATCCTGGACTATTTTTACTGTGCCCATAGTCTGTTTTTTTTTAATCAATTATGCTATTGTTTGCACTGTTGTAACTATGTGGTTTTGTGCAGGTCTTGTCACTTTAGTTTTTGGTCTTGTTTTTTGTCTGGTGGATTTGGAGCTCCTTTCTGGGGAACGCGCTAAGACAGTAGCGCGATATTAATACGCAGCAGCCTCTCCGGACTCTGGATTGGGGATTGCCAAACATTATGTGGATTTTCTGGTGTAGTCTGTTTTGTCATATGCTTTTGTGATATCATTCTGGGGGAATGTTGTCTCATTTTTTAACTGCATTGCATTTGTGGTTTCTAAATGACAATAAACTGAATCTGAATCTGAATCAAGCACCTTCCCTCTGTGTGCCACAAGAGGCCAGATTTCCTGGAGGCAACCTATTCACTTCAACTTCCCATTCTGATTCTAACATGTTGGTCAATGCCCCGTTCAGCACCACAAAATGGCCACACATGGGTTGGAAGAGAAACACCTCATATTCCATCTGAATAGCCTCCAACCTGATGGCACGAACATCAATTTCTCTGACCTCCAGTAATTTCTCCGCCTCCTCTCTTTTTCCAGACACCATTCTGGTTCCCCTCTCACCCTTTCTCTTTTCCCCACCTGCCTATCTCCTCCCTTTGGTGCCCCTCCCCCTTTCCTTTCTTCCATGGACCACGGTCTTCTCCTATCATGTTCCTTCTTCTCCAGCCTTTCTTCACCGCTTCCACCTGTCCCCTCCCCCACCCACCCACCTTCCCCCTCAGCTGGTTTCACCCTATCACCTGCACCTTGTACTCCTTCCCCTCCCTCACATTCTTATCGATGCCATCTGCCACCTTCCTTTGCAGTCCTGATGAAGGGTCTCAAGCATCAACTATTTATTTCCCTCCATAGATGGTGCCTGACTTGCTGAGTTCCTCCAGCACTTGAGGTCATTATTTTTATTGTGTCAAGCAAGTTATGTCAATTTAAGTTATGCTGGTAATGTAATGTACTGCTGCTGTTAAAAGCTCACTTTAAAGCATTTGTAGTCTGTGTACAGATGTCCCCCGCTTTACCAAAGTTTGCTTTACGCCACTTCGCTTTAACGAAAGACCTACGTTAGTACCTGTTTTCGCTAACCGAAAGAAATCCAGAGGATTTTCGCTTTTACGAAAAAAGGCGCCCACTTTAAACTTGTGTTTACCCCGAGAAAGACTACCATGACCGTGAAGCCTTGTGCCGGCAGGTGTGTGCGCAAGCGTGTACGTGCCGATTTTTTTTACTACAAATCGGTTTTGGCTAAATCTTCTCGATTCTGGTAAGTGAAACTACACTGTACATACATTATTTCTACTTTATATAGGCTGTGTATTGATCATATCATTCCTGCTTTTACTATATGTTAGTGTTATTTTAGGTTTAATGTGTTATTTGGTATGATTTGGTAGGTTATTTTTTGGGTCTGGGAACGCTCAAAAATTTTTCCCATATAAATTAATGGTAATTGCTTCTTCGCTTTACGCCATTTTGGCTTACGAAAGGTTTCATAGGAATGCTCTACCTTCGGATAGCGGGGGAAACCTGCATATACATATATCTATGACAATGATCTTGAACTTAAATTTGAAAATGATTTTTCATCATATTCCACGTATCCAATTTTCATATACGCACTATAGAGAGCATCCTATCCAGACGTATCACAGCTTAGTATGCAACTGCTCTACTGCTCAGTGCAAGAAATTGTAGAGAGTTGTGGTCACTAAGATAGAGTCATGAAGAGAGCTTTTGGAACGTTGGCTTCATAAATCAGAGTACTGAGTACAGGAGTTGGGATACTATGTTGAAGTTGTATAAGACATTGGTGAGGCTAAGTTTGGAGTATTGTGTGCAGTTCCACAGAAAGGATATCAATAAAATTGAAAGAGTGCAGGGAAAAACCTTGACAAAATCGAGCATCCCACAATGGAAGGACAAAGATGATATTCCAATTTAACAGACAAAAAACTGCTGGGGGACGCAGCAGGTCAGGAAGCATCTATGCACATGAATAAAAAGTTGACGTTTTGGGCCAAGATCCTTCTTCAGGACTGGAAAAGAGATGTGATGCCAGAATTAAAAGAATGGGGGGGAGGGAGGTAAAGAAGACCAGCTGGAAAATGATAGGTGAGGCTAGTTGGGTGGGAAAGGTAAAGGTCTGGAGAAAAAGGAATCTGACAGGAGAAGCGAGCGAATGGACCATAGGAGAAGGAGGAGGAGGAGACCCAGGGGAAGTGATAGGCAGGAAAGAAGAAGTAAAAGGCCAGAGTGGAGAATACAGGAAGGAGGGGATTGTTTTTTTAAACTGGAGGGAGAAATCAATAATAAAAATGGAATGAAATTCCACTTTTGTGTGTTATTTTTCCATTCGTAGTTGGAACTTCTAAAGACTACTTTGTTTTACACACATCCTTCCTGCATCCTCCATGTATATTTTAATTCCTAATGGCCATCATGGCCATTACGTTGGCTGCTAGCTGCAACTCAAGAGTGTTTCTCCAGCTGCCAAGAGCAAAGCACTGCTGATGATAAAAGCATACCTTTGCAGCGATCCACGTCATCAAATGTCACAGTCTGCGTTGCCTCAGAAGGCTGTACCTCCATAAAACTTCTCGCTTGCGTTTCATATTCTGTTTCAAAACATAAACAGATAAAATATCAGTCCCCTTAATGTCATTCTATACAGAAGCTGCAAACGTCAATTATCTGCAAAGGAAATGAATGCTTCAAAATTCTATTCTTCCTTGGATCCAGTACACCACATGACTAAGGGTCATTTTAACTAAGTGGGATATGTGTGGAGTTGGGAGTAAGTTGAAAATAGAGCCCTAAGGCACAGTGCAGGCCATTCAGCCCATGATGCTGTGCCACCTGATAACCTCCTCTATAATCAATCTAACTCCTCCTTTCTACCAAGCCCTCCATTTTTCTATCATCCATGTGCATATCTAAGAATTTCTTAAATGCCCCTATTGTACCATTACCATTGGTTCCACACACTCACCACTCTTTGTTGTGTAAAAGAAACACTTACTTCTGATACCTCTCCTATACTTTCCTCCAATCACTTTAAAATTATGCTTCCCTGGTACCAGCCTTTTCCACTGAGAAAAAAAATGTCTTGACTATCCACTCAATCTATGCCTCTTATTATCTTGTACACCTCTATCGAGTCATCTCTCATCCTCCTTCAGTCCAAAGAGAAAAGCTGTAGCTTGCCCAACTTATCCTGATGAGCATGCTCTCTAATCCTGGCAGCATTCGGGTAAATCTCCTCCGCATCTGCCCTAAAGCTTCAGCACCCTTCCTATAATGAGGCAAATAAAACACTGCAATATTACAATTATAATCTAACTAGAGTTTTATAGAGCTGCGTTATCCTCACAGCTCTTGAACTTAATCAATTGACTACTGAAGGTCAACCCAACATATGCCTTCTTAACCGCCTTATCAACTTGCATGGCAACTTTGAGGGATCTATGGATATGGGCCCCAAGATCTCTCTGTTCCTCCACACTGCTAAAAATCCTGCCAGTAACCCGGTATTCTGCCTTCAAATTCAACCTTCAAAAGTGAATCACTTCACTTTTCCTGGTTGAATTCCATCTGCCTCTTCACAGCCCAGCTCTGCATCCTATCAATGTCCCATTGAAGCAAGAACTAAACACACGTTCTTGCAATTTTAGCTCTCAGCTTTCAGCTGTGTGCCCCCATAAATCTAATTTTCAAAACAGGCCAGGAAAGGGTGAGTGATGTGCTGATCAGACCAGAGCTCCATCTACATCTGTCTGGAATCCATCTTGAAAGGTGTCTTCACAATGTATTCAGAACAACCAATCACATTACAAGATGGCAAGATCCAGGCAGAACACTGAAAATTACCCAGAGAGAATTAATTGTAAATTAGATTAATAGATTAACAATTATAATAACAAGATCCTTCCACCTTTGTAAATAGTACATAAATGGCAATCTGATTTACACTAATGATCACAAACTCAAGAAAATCTGCATATATTGGAAATCCAAAGCAACCTACACAAAATACTAGGGGAAGTCAGCAAATCAGGCAGCATCTATGGAAAGGAATAAACAGTTGACATTTCAGACCAAGACCCTTCATGAGGAGTCAGTAGTGCATGTTTACACTTATTATATTAAAGTCAAAGATCGACCAAATAAAAGCAAAAAATATACCATATAAGATTCAGGATATTGAAAAACAGATGGAAACTGCTTAGAAAATATGAGTCATTATTACAATAGTTTCGGAATGAAGAACAATATTCCTCCATCTATGTATTCTCCCAGATGACTATGAGGGGAAACTCCAAAATTACAAGACTTTGCAAGCAGTTCCAAAAGTTCATGTACATAGTGTTCCAATGCTTGACCTTAATACCAAATTGGTCTGCATAAAGATTATCAAACCGGTTTCCAGTAAGGATATTGAGTTTATTATTAGATACACAAATGATTCTTCACGATGGCCCGTACCCAAAGTCAAGACATGGTGTACATGCAGTCCCCACCACATCAGTACTTTTTAAATAAATTCATTGTTTGGAAATCTAGTTATTACTGGTCATTCTTTGTATTGTGAAAAATTTGTAATATTCTTAGAAGGAATTTTTTTCTGGTTGAAGCCTATTCTACAGAGTCATAGAAAATCACCTTTATGGCACAGAGAAGACATTCAGCCCGTTCTGCTCATGGCAAAAATTAATCTTCTCTGATTTATCCATTTTTCCATCCTCCAGGTCCATAGCCTTGAAGGTTATGCATCCAAAAAGTATTCAGGATTTTTTTTTAAAGGTAGTGATGTTTTCTACCTTTGGAGTTCCCTTTCATGAATTGTGAATTTCAGGAACTGGATGTTCACTCTAATCCAAGCAACCATGCAAGCAGCTTGTGAATGAAGCTGCCATCCCCTTGACGGACGTTGACTGGCTGATTGATCATCAGTACTTGGGTCAGCGATGTGACCAAATCCTGTAGGTTCTCATGATAGCCAGAAAGGAGAAGAACTGAATCTTCCATAGGCTGTGACAGATAGTGCAGCCTGACATTATGACATATTCTGCTGGTAAATCAAAAGTTTCTCTTTGACATCTGTGTTGATGTGGTCAGGCTTTTAACTGCATCATGCAATCTTGAGTTCTTTCCCTCAGGAATTATCTGGTTTTATAATTTGCGATTGGCAATAGAGACGCAACCAAGTGGCAGACATTCTATGTACTTTGGCATCAACTTTTACTTCATTAAGCATGAAGGGATAGGCTGTTACATGAGGTAAAACACACACTTTCGATTGTTACCATCTGTCTGGCAATGTTACAGATATTATTTCTAGTGGGTAGCCAGTTCTGCATTTTCTAAATCTTGGAAGGATCAAAGTTGTTGAATTCTATACTAACTTGCATTAAATTTACAGCCTCACCTATGATTGTGGAAAAATGAAGGCAGAAAATGAAGTTGCCAGATACTCAAATTCAAAGATTCAAAGTATATTTATTATCAACGTATGTATACAGAATACAACTCTGAGATTTGCCCTCCCACAGGCACTCACGAAACAAAGAAACACCATGGAGCCCATTCAAGAAAGCATCAAACACCAAATGCGCAAGAAGAAAAGAACAAATTGTGCAAGTGGCAGAAAGCAAGGAAACATCACATATCAAACATCCATTCACCCACTGAGTTCACCCATTATTTCTCCTGTAAGTTTTTAATGGGTTCAGTGAAAGTACAAAGTCCTAATACATATAATACCATACAGCTCCTTCTTTCATTATCACTTCACTTGCTGTGATTAAAATCAGATAATAGAAAGGGAGTATAGGAACCACCTAGGGCTCTGCTTGTCAGAAGGACAATGTTTATGAAAGATGCACTTTGCAAAAGAACCCATTACTGCTTTTTGCCAAATTCTTCAATTTGAAATGTGACTCATCTCCATAGGCACTTGGCAGTGCACTATTAATGAGAGTTTTCAAAAAAGTATTCAGTATAAATTAACTAAAGGATATAGTTTGCTTGAATACAATTGGACATTTAAAATATTTTTTAAAAATTAAAAATGGAAATACAAAGCAAGTCATGAAATATTTATGGAAAGGCACAAGTTAATGTTTCAGGTTAATGAATTTCAGAACCACTGATTGAAGGAGTTACAAATCACACCTACATGGTTGTTATTTTCCTGTCACCTCATTACAAGTCTCACCAAAATTGTTAGAGCACTCATTGGTATAGTGGAGTTGTGTTCAAACTGTCTGCTAACATCATTAAACTTTTTTGAGGCACTAGTTTATGATGTACGCCGATAAAGCAATGCTGTTAAATGCCCCACCTTCCTCCTCACATCAAACACTTTGCTATCCCCTTTGGACTGTGATCTCTCCAGAACAAGTAACCCAGCCTTTCTCCTCAGCCGAACCTCATCAAAAAAGCACACCCACTGAGATAAAAAAAGATCTCAGCTCGGTGTGGAAAGAATATGGCAGATGGAATACAATGTGGAAAACTGAGAGGCCATCTACTTTGGTACACAAAACAGAAAAATAGCAGTGAGCAACTGTGAAATGTTCATGTTCAAAGGGACTTTTTTTTTTAAAATAGTGACTGACTGTGAAATAAATGTTGGTGTTCAAAGGGGTATTGTGCCCTTGTGCAAAAGTCACTGAAAGTTAAATACAGGCACGAACAACTAAGATAAAAGGCAATGTTGGAGTTGGGATTGGTCTATTATTGTCACATGTACCAAATGCAATGAAAAGACTGTCTTGCACACAGATAATACATTATAACAGTACATTGCAGTAGACAAGGTAAGCCAATAACAGAATGCACACTGAAGTGTAACAGCTGCAGAGAAAGTACAATGTAGGTAGGCAATTAGGAGCAAGATCGTAACGAGCTAAATTTGAAAGGTCAACAGCCCACCTTCTGGTAGGAGGATATAAGTCTTGGGTGGGGTCTTTGATTATCTTAACAGCATTGCAGAGGTGGTGAGAGGTGTAGACAGAGACAAGGAGGGGAGGCTGATTTGTGTGATGTGCTGGACTGCGTCCACAACACCCTGCCGTCTCCTGCATTCCTGGGCAGAGCAGTTGCCATGTCAAGCAGTGATGGAAGGTTTCTATAGCACATCGAAATTTGTAAGGTCAATGAGGACACATCAGATTTCTTTAGCATTTGTGTTGGGAATAAATTACTACAAGAGAACCTGAGTACTGATGTCTCACGGTATTATGTAGGAATATAGTGGAACCAGAATCTGTATTGTATACAGTTTTGTTCTCCTCAGATGACAAAGGATAGATAGATAGCTTTAGAACAGGGGTTCCCATCATTTTTTATGTCATGGACCTCACCAGTAATCTAGGGGTCCGTACACACCAGATTGGAAACCCCTGCTTTAGGCTGAGTTTCATTAGATTGATCCCTGAATGAGCTTGTCACATAAGGAGAGATTGAATAAGCAGACATGTGCATTGTAAAGTTTAGTACAATGAAAGATGACCTTATTGAATACTCCACAAAATAATCCCTATCTCTTTAGGATGGATGTGGGGAAGTTTTCTCCTTCCTGGAGAGTTTAGAACCAGACTCAACATAAGAGGCAGACTTTTTCAATCTGAGATAAAGAGAAATTTCTTCACACAGAGAACAGTTAATAACTGGGATTTTCAACCCTGGAGCACTATGCTGGATCAGTCAATGAGTTCATTCAAAAGAGAGAATGGTAATAGATTCCTGACATTACGGGACTGAAGGGAAACTGGAATAGTAGGAAAATGGTGCTCACATAGAAAATTAGCCGAGTGGTAGAGCAAGCCTGAACAGCTGAATGACTTCTCCTGCTCCCACCTCCCAAGTTATATTCTCATCCTCCAGCAAATTCTACAGATATCCCTCAGGAGAATAAGTTTAACATTGTGAGCCAAAGCAATTACTGCTGATCTGGCCCCATTGACCTGATGTTCGACTTCAAATGCAGCAGCGGGAAAAAAGGGGGCAATAAAAATCACATTCATTATGGAAAATACACAAGTTAGTGCACCTGCAAAAGTTCAGGAACACTGAAAAATTGAAAATGTCACCAAGAAGGGAGAGAGGCAGAAGAGAAAGGAAACTATCGGCCAGTTAGTCTGACCTCAGTAGTTGGGAAGATGTTGGACTCAATTATTGAGGATGAGGTTTCCGGGTACTTGGAGGCCACTGTTGGCATGGTTTCTTCAAGGGAAGATCTTGCCTGAAAAATCTGTTGGAATTCTTCGAAGGGTAAACAAAGGAGAATCGGTTGATGTTGCATCAGAAGGCCTTTGACAAGGTGCCACATACGAGGCAGCTTAACAATCTACGAGCCCATGGTAGATCTAACGTGGTATTACAGGAAAGATTCTAGCATGGATAACGCAGTGGCTGACTGGCAGGTGGCAAAGAGTGGAAATAAAGGGAGCCTTTTCTGGCTGGCTGCCGGTGACTAACGGTGCTCCACAGGGGTGGATGACAGAATTAATGGCTTTGGTGCAATGTTTGCAGATGGTAAGAACATAGGTGCAGGGGCAGGTAGTTTTGAAGGAAGTAGAGAGGCTGCAGAAGGACTTAGACATACAAGGAGAATGGACAAAGAATTGCAGATGGAATGTAGTGTCAGGAAGTGTATGATCATGTACTTTGGTAGATGGAAAGGAAACACAAGAAACTGATTTCCAAAGGGACTCAGGAGTCCTAGTGCAGAATTCCCTGAAGGTTAAATTGCAGGCTGAGCCTGTGGTGAGGGCTAGAATATAAAAGCAAAGATGTAACGTTGAAACTTTATAAAGCGCTGGTGAGGCCTCACTTGGAGTATTGTGAGCAGGTTTAGGCCTTGTATCTTAGAAAGGATGTGCTGAAACTGGAGAAGGTTCAAAAGAGGTTCACGAAAATGATTCCAGGCTTGGCATATGCAGAACATATGATGGCTCTGGGCCTGTACTCACTAGAATTCAAAAGAATGAGGGGTGGCCTTATTGAAACCTATGAAATGGTGAAAGGACCCGATAGAGTGGATGTGGAGGGGATGTTTCCTTTGGTAGGAGAGTCTAAGACCAGCAGATACTGCCTCAGTATAGACGGGCGTCCTTTTAGAATGGAGATGAGGAGGAATTTCTTTGGCTAGAGAGCAGTGAATCTGTGGAATTCTTTGCCACAGGCAGCTGTGAAGGCCAAGTCTTTATGTATATTTAAGGCAGAGGTTGATAGATTTTTGATTGGTCAGGGCATGACAGGATACAGAGAGAAGGTAGGAAATTGGGACTGAGAGGGAATGGATCAGCCATAATGAAATGGTGGAACAGACTCAATGGGCCAAATGGCCTAATTCTGCTCCTACATCTTGTGGTCTTATGGTCAAAGTGCCGGTGGAACTCAGCAAGGCATGTAGCATCTGTGGTGGGGAATAAACAGTTAACACTTCTGGACAAGACCCTTTGATGGGTCTGGACCTGAAACATCAACTGTTTATTCCTCTCAGTAAAAGCTGCCTGACTTACTGAGTTCCTCCAGAGCTTTGTGTGTGTTGCTCAAGATTTCCAGCGTCTGCCAATTTACAGTTAGCCCGCCTAATTGCCATCCTCCTAAATTATATTCTGCTGTGGTCTGGCTCCAATATATTTATTCCCTTCATAAGATATTGCCACCACTGGTATAACCAATTTTTACTGCTGGTGACTTTTTGGTCTCTGGCAAGCCTATTTTTGAACTATTGTAGTCCATCTGTAGGTGCACAGTGTTATGGGTAGGGTCTAACTGGCAACGATGGACCGGTGATTTATTTCTAATATATCTGCCTGGTCAGGTAACAAATCACCAAATGCCAAAGTTGAGATAAACTGATCAAATGAGCTTCGATCAAATAATGGAACATAAATGACATATCTGTTATGAAATCCTTACTTGTAAGGCATGATTTTTCGTACCGCTGAAGACATGGCTTTAATGATAATTTGGCAAGATAACTTTGAGATCAGTCGTTCCTCTCACCTGATTTGCAGCTGCGTCCATCAGCCTGCAATGTATATCCAGGGAAACATGTGCACTCATACGATTCCAACGTTTTGATGCAGAAGTGCTGGCAAATTAGTCCGGGATACATCGTACATTCACTAAGTTCATTGTCCGTTATGAAGTTAAATGCTGTGTCTGCTTCACTCAGTGAATGAGCTTCCTTAACATTTTCTGATTCCAAAACTGAAACAAAATGCACATTCAATTATTTACGTATTCCATAAAAGTCATCTAATAAAATGCGAGAACTTAAAACTGGAACCAACAAATTTGTAGGGTTCTTGTGAAACTCTGAACAACACTTGCAACAACATCTCTGAACAAGCAACCACAATTTAGAACATTATTTTCATATACTGTACGTTTATATATGAATTTACCAAGCACCAAGAGAGCATATATGAAGGATGCAGAGATGGCTATTATAAATTATATCTAGTTAACAAATGTTAAAAAGCATGGTTTATATATGCAATGGTGTGAACAACAAATATTTTTTGATTCAGCATGTGTTGCATAGTGATGCATGATTTTTTTAAGCACCTTTTGTTTGAAACTAGCACTTGTCCAATTATCTGTGGTCTAAAGCACTGTACAATATCCACCAACAGCATATCTCAGCCTCATCTTTAGGTGAACAGCAGTGTGACATTTTCCACTCAGTCTGCCCGTTATCCAGTGGACACAGATTATTACTAGCAATTTAATTCTGCTTGTTGATGTAGTCAAGTCAGGTTTTCCTTTTGTTCTGGATCCATGCCTTCTTCAAAATGTGGAGAAAGGAACTTCAACTCTCTCTGCTTTGTAGAAACAGAACAAGTGACCTATTAAAAGGCAACTGTTCTATTTCCAACTGTGATCTCAGACTTAAGTTTTGATTTTGGGTGAGTAACTGGCAGACTCGGGCTTTGAATCTAAAAGGGATGCTATGGAGTCAATAGGTCAACAGTCATACTTTGTCAAGGCCTGAGTCATGTCAAGCAGAAGCAAAATGGTAGAAAATGAAAACTTCATTGGTATTGGTATGTTATTGTCACATGCACCGAGGTACAATGAACAGATTGTCTTGCATACTGTTCATACAGATCAAATCATTACATAGTGCATCGAGGTACAATACTGTGCAAAAATCTTAGGCACATACAGTGCCTATAAAAAATATTCACCCTCCTCAGTTTTCTTGTTTTATAACATTGAATCACAGTGGATTAAATATGGCTTTTTTTTGACAATGATTAATAGAAGATTCTTTTGTGTTAAAGTGAAAGATCTCTACAAAGTGATCTAAATTAATTACAAATATAAAACTCAAAATAATCGATTGTACAAGTGTTCACCCCCTTTAATATGACGCACCAAATCATCACTGATGAGTCAATTGGTTTTAGAAGTCACATAATTGTTTAAATGGAGATCACCTCTGTGCAGTCACGGTGTTTCAATTGATTGTAGTAAAAATACACCTGTATCTGGAAGGTCCAACTGCTGGTGAGTCAGTATCCTGGCAACGACGACACCAAATGCAGCAAAATACAGGGAAATCCTGGAGGAAAACCTGATGCAGTCTGCAAGAGAACTGCGACTTGGGAGATATGTTTTTTAGCAAGACAATGACCCCAAGCAAAAAGCCAAAGCTGGAGCCCTGGGACTCGGGCAAGGTTTAATTGCATGGTTTGTAGATTGAACTCTCTAATTCATGTTATGGGGTGCTTCTGCTTTCTCATCACTCCTCTTTTGTGCAGTTTTGACTGGGGAGGACTAGAATCTGCAGCTTGAGTTAATGAGCTATACAGCACTAATTTGAACTAAACTAAGGTAAAACGAATATTCCTGGACTCTTTCAATCTCAGGGTTGTGCACTGCATACACGCTTTCACATTAAATGTACTTTGAATCTTTGAACTAATTTGGGCAATCAGCCATTTCACTCACATAGCTCGCCTTTCCAGCATTTATTTTACTTTCTCTCTCCTTTTCTGATATTTCAGATTTCATACATCTCCTCATAATGGGGTATATAGGAAAAGTCTTATAAAAACAGTTAGTATGACAAAAATGAGAAAGCCTGGGCCAACAGAATTGAATAGAATTCCTAATCCTTTTATAGCTATACTGTAAAAGAAAGGTTGCTGGGATTGAATAGATCTCCTCAGAGAAATGTCAAGTGATGCAGTATATGAAGGGGACTTAATGAATACTTCACATCAATATTCACCAGGGAGAAAGTCGGGAGGATGGAGAGCAGGGGAAAGTGTCTGCTGATGGTCTGGAGCATTTGTGTATCAGGAAAGAGAAAATGTTAAAGATATCGACACACATTAAGGTGTACAAATCCCCGGGGCTTAACTAAATCTATCCTAGTTGTCATATGAAGCAGGGGAAGAGATTGATGGGCTCTTGCAGAGATTATTGGATCATCTTTAGCCACAAGTAAGTTGTTGGAAGACTGGAGGTTGGACAATGCTGTTCCCATTTTCAACAAGGGCAGAAGGGATAAGCCAAGGATCAATAGGCCAGCAATGAGAACATGGGTAGAGAGTAACAGGTGAGTGTTGTATAATTGGATTGCCAGGAGGATGCACAGTTGGGGGTATGTGCTGGCGTGGATACAAGATTGGTTCATGAAGTTGGGATAAATGGGTCTTCCTTTGGCTGGCAATCAGTGGCAAGCAGAGGTTGGTACTGGGCACGCAAATATTCATGACATACATTCCTCACTTGGAAGAGGAGGCTGAGTGTAACACATCTAATTTTGCTGATGGCACTAAACTGAATGGAATAACAAATTGTGCAGAGGATGCAGAGAGATATAGGCAGGTCAAGTGAATTGGCATAGGTCTGGTAGGTGGAGTACAATGTTCGTAAATGTGAGGTCATCCACTTTGAAAGGGAAAATGGAAGACTTATTATTTAATTGATGAAAGATTGCAGCATACAGTAGTCTGGGATACTTGGGAATGCTTGTTCGTGAATTGTAATAGGGTGCCTAACAGCTACAACAGGTTATCAAGAAAGCAAATGGAATGTTAGCAGTTCTTGTTAGAGGGATTACATTTAAGAGCAGAGAGCTGCAACTATACATAGTGCTGGTGAGACCTCACCTGGAGTACTGCAGTTCTAGCCTCCTTACTTGAGGAAAAGCTTATTGGCTTTGTGGTGGTGTAGAGCATGTTCAGAAGTTTGATTCTAGAGGTGAGCGGTTGGCCTATGAAGAGAGATTGATTTGGCTAGGAAGATGCTTACTGGAATGAGAAAGAATCTGACAGAAACATGTCAAGTTATGAAAGGGGCAAATAAGATAGAGCAGGAAAATTGTTTCCACTGGGAAGTGAGACTAGAACTAGGGACTAAGACTGAAGGAATAGATTTAGGAAAGAGATGATGAGGAATTGATCTTCCCAGATTCGTGAATCTGTGGAATTCTCTGCCCAAAAAGCAGTCAAAGAAACCTCATGAAATATATTTAATAAGAGTATATTTAACAGTTAGATATGACTAAAGGCAAGTAGGTGGAACTGTCCACAGTTACGTTTTTAATGAATAACGGAACAGGGTCAGCAAACCAGATGCTCCTATTTTGTATCTTCTTCTCAATACAGAAAATTGGGCCAACTGTGTGGGCTCCATGGTCAGCATGGACTCATTGTGCAGAAGGGCCCGTATCTGTGATGTATTGTTCTATGACTACGATGTTGCCTGGAATGGAGTGCCTTACTTAAATGGAGAGATTGGATGGACTGGGATTGTTCTCACTGAAGTGCAGGAGGCTAAGGGGTGACCTTTGTGAGGGGCATACATAGATTGTCGGTCTTCTTCCAAGGATAAGGATATCTAAAATTAGAGGACAAAAGTTTAAGTTGAGAGGGAAATATTTAAAGGAGATCTGAGAGGCAGGTCTTTCCCAGGGTAATGTGATGGCAGGTAAATGCACAGAGGAGGTGGTAGCATTTAAAATTATTTTGGATAGGTACATGGAAGGATAGGAACAGAGCGTTATAGACCAAATGAAGAAAACTGTGATAAACATATATAAATATCTTGGTCATCACGGATAACTTTGATTGAAGGGCTTGTTTCGATGCTGTGCAACTCTATAACTCTGTACAAACACAAAATCTGCAGGTGCTGGAAATCCAAGGAACTCAGCATGCCAGGCAGCATCTTCAGAACAGTGTAAACAGTTGATGTTTCAGGCCAAAGCCTGTCATCACCTTTTCTGCTGATGCTGCCTGACCTGCTGAGTTCCTCTATGATTCGTTGGCTCTTTCTCTCTTCCTATTTTCTCCAGCAGCCCCTTGAGTTTGAGGAACTCGAGTTTAGTAGGCTCTCTCTGGGCTCTCTGTTGAGGTGAATGTATTAGCTGCCCCTCCAGACTTGCACTCTGCTATTCACTGACCTTTACTGCCCTTTTTCAGTCGATAGCACTACTGCTCAATTCATCTCAGCTAGTCTCCACCTTGTCACAGGCTTTTCATTGGTACCTCCACATCTCCTCACAGTCTCTGCAACTTAAACTTGTTTTATTTCTAATTTTTCCCAGTTCAGAATGAATTGCTATTAGCTTGAAACCGTTTTTCTATCAACAGATGCAGTTTGCATTAAGTTTTATTCAGTCATTCGCTTATTTTGTTTCACCTGAAATGGTATTTTATCAGCAATGGACATTACTGTTCAGTATACAATATTTTTTAAGATTACATTTAATAACCATGCTTTATATTTTTGCTTTCTCTTTTCATTTATTGAAAGTGTCTTTTCAATAATAGAATCTTGAAGTTTTATGTCTTTAACTTAGCTCCAGGATAATCAAATGAAAACCTTCTCAAAAACTAAGTTATTAATTTTCGCAGTACTTGAGGCCATCTTTTTATCTATGCACTTAAAATACTAGTTTTGAATCATTTTGTTATAAGGCTGGTCAACTTGATTAAATTTTATATTTTCCAAACTTTAAAAGAATCTTGTTCATCGTTTTGCCCCTCTGTTCGTTATATAGTTATCGACACTGCAGGAATGAATGTAAACTACATCAAAGCTTACTTTCCTCTGGCGAATGAAACTTGACAGAAGATCCTGCCAACATGTAGAAATGTTCACTTCCTTTCATTAGCTTCTACCTAACATCACAGCCAATGTATTGTTTCCAACACATTATTTTCCTGGCATCTAAACGAGGGCCATCTGTGTTGTTACTTGTGCCGCCAATTTAATAACTGTAACAGCAGACTTAATATCACTAAAAAGAATTATAACCTCAAATCTTTCTCTTCAGACAGAAATTTCTAGCTTTGTTGAGATGCTTGTAGGAGGAACTCCCTTTATGAACCTTCGCTCTCTTTTCTTCAATTTATTTATTTTGTGATTTATAGTTTTTTTTTATATCTTGCAATGTACTACTGCCACAAAACAACAAATTTTATTACATATCATAGTGATAGTAAACCTGATTTACATTCAGATTCATTAACTTCAGTAAAGACAAATTACAGAGGCAGGGTTCATAATGTAATAATTTTAGTATGTGCAATGGAAATTAATTCCTTGCATTTTAAATTTTTTGTCTCTTTTTAGACCATAAGAGGTTAAGACTTGGAAGTAGAATTCGGCCATTTGGCCCAAGAAGTCTGCTCCACTGTTCCACCATGGCTGATTTATTATCCCTCACAACCCCATTCTCCTGTCTTTTCCCTGTAACGTTTGACACCCTGACTACTCAAGAACCTATCAATCACCACTTCAAGTATATCCAATGACCATGCCACCACAGCCGACTGTGGCAATAAATTCCACGGATTCATCATCCACTTGCAGGAAAAAAAGATTCCTCCACATCTCCGTATAAAAGGTTGTCCTTTTAAACTGAGGCTGTGCCCTCTGGTCCAAGATTCCCCCACTGCTGGAAACATCCTCTCCACGTCCACCCTGTCTAGGCCTTTTAATATTCCATAGGTTTCGATGAAATCCCACCCACACCCCCACAATTCTTCTAAATTTCAATGAGCACAGGCCCAGAGCCATCAAACATTCCTCGTATGTTAACCTTTTCATTCCTGGTATCATTCATGTAAACCTTCTAACCCTCTCCACAGCCAGCACATCTTTTCTTACATAAGGGGCCCAAAACTGCTCACCATATTGCAAGCGTGTTTTCATCAACACCTTATAAATCCTCAGCATTACTTTTTGTGTGAGGGTTTGAAATTCTTTGCAGAGGACAGATATATATGAAGGCTAAATCAACAGAAGTACTTAATGAGGAGATGGTTAGAATTCATGGTGATGGGGAGCAGGAACAGAAGAGGATCTGAGGCCTGGACACATAAGGCACAATTAGAATGAGTAGCAGGACAGGCTTCAGTGGCCTGGGGCCTGGTGACCTCCTCCAATTCCTACTTTCTTGTATTCTTGTGACTGCAGCAATATGCGGAGTGAATTTTCATCTTTGCTGCACTAATGGAATACCAACTGACCATGTTCCCTCAAGTGTAAAACCTATCTACTAAAAATTGCTGTGCAGTTAATAGTGTAATTTAAGTAATTTTCACCATCTCGGCAAATGGAAGCCAATCTTCACACAAGTCACATTCCATTTCAAGATTTTAGTGATTATTATTTTATACACAGAAAGCCGCACTGGGGTAGAGTTACCTTTGGATAACTTCTGGCTTAAAAACTGCTGTGCTGGAGACCAACGCTGTTAACAAAATCTGCCATGCTTCCATGTCCAATTTAACATACATGCCAACTTCCTGCCAGTTGCCTGTTAGCGGACTGCCAAGGAGACCTCCCAAATTAAATTGGGGAATTTTCTTGACACTGAGGTATCAAATACAACTTTTGAACATTCACAAAGATTTAAAAAGACTAAGGTGGTGAAAAGTGAACACAGTTGAAACTATTTAAAAGCCCTGTTCAGTTTTCAGCGTCATGATCTGCTGGTTAAAATCAAACTATTCCATGGCATGGATTGGACCTCCTGATCAAAATACTTTCTCTTTTGTGAACAATCACAATCTTTAGCCACACTAATTAAGTGAAAGCAAGTTATCATACCTAAATGTCATAGAGGCATGACAGGGATAGAGTTTCCAAGTCATCACCCGCTGCCCCACCAGTCTGCACATCATTCTTCGCAGCTTCCACCACCTACAAGAGGATTCCCCCACCAGGCATAACTTCCCCTCCCCTCCCCTTCTCCAGGGATTACTCTTTATGTGGCTCATCCCTCCCTTCCTCCTCAGGCGCTCACTCCTGTAACCATGCAAAGCCCCTACATCTGTTCCCTTGCCACCGTCCACAGTCCTAAGAAGCCCTTTCAGGTAAGGCGACAAAACGCAAGCATCCCAGAGTTATTTATTATACCCAGTGCTCCTCTTACAGTCCCTGCTACATCAGTGACAATGGACACAGATTGGAGAAGCACTTTTTAAGAACCTTTAGTCTATCGGCATGCTAGCTTGGATCTCTCAGTGGTTGGCCATTTCAATACTTTTCCCCATTCGCATGCCATCATATCTGTCCATCTGCTCCTTCACTGCTTGGTCAGGGCAGTGCTACGATGGCGCTAGACAGCAATTTCTTCTAGCTCTTTTGCCTTATCAAGGTGGATGGGGTTCTGTCGAAGGCCCTGACCTAAAGCCTCACTCAAACTTCGGTACTTTATGGTGATGGGACCTGCTTCCAGGGCTCACTGACCAGCCGTTTTTAGGTATCCCAAGGACGCGGCCTAGAAAATGAGCACGCCTTCTTGTTTCTGAAGTTTTGCGGCCATGGGGACGAGACGATTCTATGACAGTGCCATCACCGGAGAAAACAGAACATTACGAACAGCAGATTAGCTGCTAGAGGCTCTGCACTTGGTGAAATGCTCTCTCACTCTCTTTTTCTCTCATTGGTAGGGGAGAGTTTGTTGCCCATTCTTCAGTCAGAGAACTAAGGGAAGAAAGTGAGACGTGCCAGACACCGTAGATCAGTGAGTGTTCTTGTTTTGTCTTGTTAGTCTCTCCCCGCAGTGTGTGACAGCTGCCTCTTTACTAGGGAGAGGGAGAGAGCCTGTGGTATGTCGAACTGTTGGGTGAATGATTAGATTTTGTTGTACTGCAGGTCACAGTCTCTCTTGGAGGGCTTTGCTATCACTTTCTTGGTGGGTGGTGGGTGCTGATGCTTTTTGTTGAAATAAGTGAAGGGGGGTGAAGGTTGTTGCTCTGCTCCGGGGGGGGGGGGGGGAGGAGTAGGGGGTCTTTGGGTTTCTAATGTTTTACAGTCACTCACTCTTTGGGGCACTCTTCTGCTTTCATGGATGTCTGTGAAGAACAAGAATTTCAGGTTGTATATTGTATACATTCTGGTATCAAACAGAACTATTGAACAGAAGTTAGAGGAAAAGCACTCCATATTCCACCTGGGAAGTTGCCAACCAAGTGGCAAGAACACTGAATTCTCAAGTCTTCTGGTAACTGTTCCCCTTCTGTCCCTTTCACCCTGATGTTTCTTTTCTCTCTCCTCCTTATCCTCTTACCCATTCCTCAGACTCTTACATTTCATTCTTCCCATTGCCTACAAAACCCCTCCACTAGCTACCCTCCCCACCTCCCTCCCTTTAAACCAGGGGTTCCTGACCTTTTTTTGTGTCATCGACCAATACCTTTGGAGCCCAAGGTGAATTGAATTGACTTTATTGCTTACATCCTTCATACACACAAGTAAAAATCTTTACGTTATGTCTCTGACTAAATGTTCAATGTGCAATTAACAGTAGTTTGTAATAAATAGTATGTACAACAGGACAGTCAATATAACATAGAAATACAATTATATCAGCATGAATTAATCAGTCTGATGGCCTGGTGGAAGAAGCTGTCCCGGAGCCTGTTGGTCCTGGCTTTTATGCTGCGGTACTGTTTCCCAGATGGTAGCAGCTGGAACAGTTTGTGGTTGGAGTTACTCAGGTCCCCAAAGATCCTTCAGGCCCTTGTTATACACAAGTCTAAATGTCCTGATTAGCGGGAAGTTCACATCTACTGATGCACTGAGCTATCCGCACCACTCTCCCGACCTAGGCACTGATACAGCCAGTCAGGATGCCCTCAATTGTGCCCCTGTAGAAAGTTCTTAGGATCTGAAGACTCATGCCAAACTTCTTCAACTGTCTGAGGTGCAAGAGCTGCTGTTGTGCTTTTTTTCACCATACAGCCGGTATGTACAAAACATCTGAGATCTTCAGTGATGTGTATGCCAAGGAACTTAAAGCTGTTCACCCTCTCAACCCAAGAGTCATTGCTGTCAATGGGAGTTAGCCTGTCTCCATTCCTCCTGTAGTCTGCAACCAGCTCCTTTGTTTTGTGACATTGGGGGCCCCAGCTTTAAACCATCCTCTCCGACCAGTTTCCATTGATTTCAGTCCTTTGTCACTTTCACATTGCCTCCCAGATTGTGACATCATTCCCACACTCTTCCTTCCCTCATCTGTCTCACTTACCTACCACCTGCCAACTCTTGCTCCCCCCTTCTCTCCACCTACTGAATATAAACAAGCTATCTCCCCTCTTCCTTTCCAGTCAAGATGAAGGGTCTCAACCTGTAACATTAACCGTGTATTTCCCTGCAAAGATGCAGCCTAACCTCCTAAGTTCCTCCAGCTCTTTTTGTGTTGGTCCAGATTCCAGCATCTGTTTTCTCTTGTGTCTCCTTCAAGAGCGCCTTATTGCATTTCTATTTGTGAGCACTCTGATTTGAGGAAACGATCAACACAATTTCTGCCCAAACTGCACTCAGTTTTCAAATTGCAAATTCCACATCCCAAATAGTACAGCTGGCTGTGATCTTTATGTAAGATCTCAATTTAAGAAAAAATGCAAACATGAATATAAGATTACTCGTTTTTCCCTTCCCTCAATCACTTACTTTTTCTAAATTGTAAATATTCTATTTTTCCATTTCTGGTTTGATATTTTAGCCGTTTGTATATTTCTCTATGAACTACTCACTTGTACTTTGCAGAACGCATTCCTGGCATGTCCTGGATTTGTTGCCATGAAAATGATGCAGCACCAGATGTTTGGAACTAACTGAGGCAATGCATTTTTAAACTCAAAGTCCTTTGTGTTGCTTAAGATTTATTCACTTTTAACCTCATCTACTTGCATGTACACCAGTAACACATCAGAGATCTACAAGAAAATTTATCGGTACAACATAGCTGTAAATCTCCTGATTATTAACATAATTGACTATTCTGGTTTTTCTCATTAATGGTACCTGCACTAATTTGTTTGGTACTTTCCTCAAGATACCCTAGAACCTTACTTTATGACAGCTCCATTTATTTCAGTAACACAGAAGATATTCAAGAAAAATAGCACAACTAAAACCACATATTGCCTCTTTTTGTGTGTGTGAATGTGCAGAACACTTTGGCGACTCTGCAAAGATAATAAACTGATTTTTACAAAAGATCAAAATAATTGAGATACAGTGCAGAACAGACCCTCAAGATGAGCCACCCAGCAATCCCGAGTTAATCCTGGCCTAATCATGGGACAATTCACAATGACCAATTAACCTACCAACTGATGCGTCTTTGGACTGTGGGAGGAAACCGGAGCTCCCGGAGGAACCCAGACAGTCATGGGGAGAACATACAAACTCCTTACAGGCAGCAGCAGGAATTGAACCCAGTTCACCTGTACTGTGAGGCTACATCCACACTAGACCGGATAAATCCGTAACCGAAGCTTTTTCTCTTCATTTCGACCCTCCGTCCACACGGAAATGGTGTTTTCCTCCCCCGAAAACAGAGCTTTTCTAAAATGCCGTCCAGAGTGTGTATATTTGAAAACACCAGATTGGGCAGAGCAATGTGGATGGGGTAACCAGATATTTTTAAAAACACTGTCGTGACTTGTCAGAATAGATGGCGGCATTTCACTGTTTTCTTAAACGCAACCCACACACAACCTAACAATTTCAGAACAGACAGCAATGAGACTGAAGCCAGAAGAGTTAGAAATGTACTCACCACATACTTTGACCCATAACTTACTGAATAAATAAGTATACCCACTTTGCCCTGTTCTATGTCCTTGCTTATATGAAGGTGGTTTACCTATTTATGCAAGTACTTCTGAAATACAAGATAACACTGATGGAGACATGTTTTATACATTTAACAAGGTGCTTTATTAATGCAACAGTGTTCGTCAGTTTTTCAATGTTCGTCGTCAGCCGGGTCATACTGTCTGTGAACTCCCTGTCGGTTGCCTCCATACACACCAGTATTTGTGTTTTTTTTTAAGTTTTAAGTCCTCCTGTGCGAGAGCCAACAGCTGTCCGTTGTTTGGAAATTTCCTTTTGAGCTTTTCTGGTCTGTAACTGCACAAACGCGCACTTTCACAGCAAGATTCGACACTAAACATGTGGCTTGTTTTCTGTAGATGTGTCCTGCGCATGCCCAATAGGAGGAGATTCGCCCAAATACCATTTTAATCTGGACAGAGGTATTTACAAAGACACGTGGTGTGGACGCCTATCGTTTTTACGCAAAACCAGCATTTTCAAAATTATCCGGTCTAGTGTGGACGTAGCCTGAAGCGTTGTGCTAACCACTACACTACCACGTCGCCCTGTTTCTAAAACTTCCCTGAGGTGGCTCCAAGCTCTTGCCTGAGGAATCAGAATTTCAACTTAAAGGTGTCACAGCAACTCTAGGATGTTGAATAATGAGAGCAGCAGCTGATGGTGATGCTCCTTCACAGCTCAAACTACATGGGTTCAGCCTCAGGTGCTGTCTGTGTGGATACTGCACGTTCGCCCTGTGACTGTCTGGGTTTCATGTGCTCTGGTAATCACCCTCATCTGATGGACATCGAATCAGTTTTTGTTACTGTAGAATATGCCTGGTGTGAGTGAAGTTAAAATAGTGGGGAGTTAATGGACATATGAGAGAGACTAGCTTACTGAGAAATAAGTGGGTGAACAGCGTAGATGGGAATAATCATCCAGATAAGCCAATGGCTTCCTTTCATGTTGCAAGAGACATGAGAATAGTTTGCAAACTAACTGATTTAGGTAAACTGGATAAGTAAAATAACCAGGTATTGCTTTGAAGGTATGACTTAAGCCTTGTTCAAACACAAATATTTCTTTAACTGCTTATAAAGACAAATATTTAATTATAGTAATGTTCATTAATAATACATTTGCTGGTATTCATATATTTCTGGCTCCAAGTCCTCAAATATAGTGACAATGAATCATAACAACATTTCAACAGCCTTTCATTTTGCCAAACTGCTGCAGAAAGTTGTTTTTTTTTAAAATTATATCTTTGCTCCATCATGGGCACTAGCCTCCGTAGTATCCAAGATATCTTCAAGGATCGCTGCTTCAAAAAACAGCCCCCACCACCCAGGACATGCCCTCTTCTCATTGTTACCATTGGTAACAGGAAAGAGGTACAGAAGCCTGAAGGCATATACTCAGCGGTTCAGGAACAGCGTCTTCCTGCTTTTCATAATGTATGGCATCATTGCCGCAAAGTTAACAAATTTCACTGCTTATGCTGGCGATTTAAATCTGTTTCCGAAATGCAACAAATAGACTGTTGTAGTATATTACTTACTAGCCTCAGAATGTAAATTACAGTCGCGCAATGAAGGCCTTTACTGGTCCTTCCCACCACTGTGGGATACAAAATCAAACCTCTTTCAGTGGTAATCACTCCTTTCCAGCACTACAGTGACAGTCTGGAGAGAATGCAGGATTCTGCAGAGTGAAGCTGTTACTATGGCTTAAATTATTGAGTGAATCAACAAAGTGCGGTGAAAGAGCTGACTTCCGTGTCAAACACAGGAAGAAAAGTGATCGGGCGGGCAGCCTGCTGACTTTGATGAGATACTGTAGCCAGTTTCAAGGGAAGGCCATGCAATTATAACGTGCAAACTCCACTGCTCAATCACACTATTTAGAATCAGGGTACTGAAAGGGCTTTAAGAGTGAAAGAAACAAATGGAATTGCAGTAGTTCCTCCACAGAGCATTGATATATCCAAAAGATTGGGTGCCTTTTAGCAATTTAACTATGGTGAAGGAGATCATTCAGCCCATTGAGCCTATGCTAGTTGTAACTAGAGCAATACTACCCGAACCACATTTCCGCCTTATTCCCAGAGCCATGCTCTCTTAAATGCCTCTCCAATTTCCCTTTAATGGCACTGCCCACTTCAGTTTCTATGCAATGCCTTTAAAATCATCTCTGCATTAAAAAAATATTGTTCTCACATTTCAGTCCCAATTTTTAAATCTATTTTGTTGGCTTATGGACCATCCAGTGATGGTTCCAATAATAGTTTTCTTCTAATTACCCTCTTTAAATCTTGACATCCCATCAAATCTCCTCTCAAACTCTTTGCTGCAAGTCGAACAATCCCAGCTTGTATTGTCTAATCCTTCAAAATTTGAACTGCTCTGGTCAGTCTATTCTGCACCATTATTAGGTACCTGAAAGCCCAGGAGATGAGAGCTTGTGATTTGTCCATTTTACCCTGGATGTTGAAGTCAGACTATTATGGCTACCCAATTGTTCTCGATAGGAGACCAATTAAAGGCTTGACTCAAGTCAGCAAATGAGGGTACAGTGTCCTCAATCACCGGTTCTGATTTTCTTCAGGCAGGAAATATGCAGTGGGCAGTCAAAAACCTTCAAGAAAGTGTTTTCCAGCTACTGAGGCAAATAGCACAGCATTTAATCTTTTTTTATGATAAATCTAATTGTAAAATGATTCTGTACCTCGTTCAGGAATGGAGGTCGTCTCGGGGAATGGCTTTGACTGGAGCCACCGACTCACAGGAAGATGACCAAGATCTTCAGCTCCCTCACAACAGCTTAAAAATGCCTGACTACAGGGGTAGCCCAGACTTGGCTTTGCTTTGCACCCTTTGAACTGGCTCCAAAATAGAATTCCTAACGTACAGCAGTCACAACATTTCTGGAAGGAGAACCAAATTAGAATAGATAAAAACAAGTCATTACAATGTAAAACAAATAGTGAAATAGAACATCTCGTTAGTATTCCTATCCAGATTAAGAATCCTAAATCTCCAGATTACATTATTGATCCTGTTTAGGATCCTGATTAAACTCTACAAGGTGAAGTGGCAAGTCATACAGGTACCCCCAAGCCATCAGCCTCCTTAGGCTTCAGGAACTTCATCTCATTTTCCTTCTAAGAAGAAGCATGAACATAGCATGTCCTTTAATGATTGGTTCCTTGGCCTACATATAGTTGGGTGAGTTTGCTTGACTGGACGGTTTCGCTGTCAGTAGCATCTGCTGATTCTTCTCATTTGGTACATCTAGAAGTGCAGTGGTTCATAGATAACTCAACATCATAGGCTTTATTAAAATATTAACTACAGGTTGTATTTATACAGTTGGCATTAACATCCCAAGGGTACTTCAAAATAAAATTTGACATTGAGTCACTACAGAATACATTCACCGACCAAATGATGGCATAAGGAGGTAGGTTTTGAGAAGCCCTTTAATGGAGGGAGTAGGAATGGAGTGGGAATTCCAGAATTTAGGCCATGTCAACTTGAGGACTGACTTGAGTTTCAAACTTGGGGAGGCAGACTTGCTGGAGTGGATATCTCAGAAGGCTGTGGCAAAGTAGATTTCAGGAATTAGAGAGGAAGAGATTTGAAAGCAGAATTGAATTCTAAAACAGAAGCATTATTGATGCAGCAGATAATTTAGGTTCAAGTTATTGTCATTTGACGGTGTATACAACCAAATGAAGCAACGTGCTTCCAGACGACAGTGCACCCACACAACACAGAGTATATCTCACACAGCACATAAACCAAAATATTATACCTTAAGTTAAAGTATAATTCAAGATGCATATAGTAAAGTGTAGCACTTGTAAACAGTAAACGACTCACTGACCTAGTGTCAAGACCTCAGTGGTGGCATGGTATTCATTAGTCTCAGAGACTTATGGAAGAAACTGTACGCAGTCTGGCAGTCTTAATTTTGATACTTCTGTAGCTTAATCCTGACATTAGTGGGTCACAAGATTGTGAGGTGGGTGGTAAGGATCCTCAACAATGTTTTGTGCCCTTCCTCTGCAATCCTCCCAAGACCCCTATGACCCTCTTGGCAGTTTTTCCGTAAGGTCTCATGTTCCGATGCCTTGCAACTTCCATACCATGCAATGATGCAACCAAACAGGGCATTCTCAATGGTGCTCCTGTAGAAAGTTGTTAGAAAGGGGGTGGGGAGCCTTGCATACCTCAGTCTCCTCAGAAAGAGTAGACACTCCTGTGTCTTCTTGATGAGGAGGCGTTGTGGGTCCAGTTTAGATCGTCCATTATCTGCACACCAAGGAATTTTGTGCTCTTCACTCTCTCCACGGCAGAGCCATTGAACTTAGATTAATAAACACATGGGTGATGAACGATTGGGATTTGTTCAAGTTAGGACATTGGAAATGGATTGTGTTTTTATTTTGTAGATACAAAAGACTGTAAATGATGGAGGCTCTTATTTATTTTAGGGGTCTGAGTGTCACTGGCAAGACTATTCTGATTGCCCTTGAGATGTGGTGGCTGACTGTCTTTTTGAATCACTCTGAGTGTTGTTAGGTTGAAGGACCCTCAACATATTTTCAAGTCAAGACGGTGTGCTAAGGTCAACTTGTAAGCCTTGCATTGTATGACTGTGGTGAATGAAGATGAGAAGAAATGCAAATGTCATTGGGACAAACATGAACTAGGTCTCATGGATAAGCTTAGGGAAAACGTGACCGGAGAAAAAAAAAGAAACTTGATAAAGATTTGAGAAATTCCCAGGCAATTATACCACCAAGAAGCTACTTCACAGGTGTTGAAGATACCATTGCCACCAATGTTGTACAATTGACCACAAGTCCTCCATTTCATTTTGAATTGTTAGTCTGGGGTATTGTCTGGAAGCCATCTCACTAAATATTACTCAATGACACAAGATCCAATACCATTTAAATTTGATCCCAACTCCTTCAAGGTGGGCGACTTTCCTAATATTCCTGAATTTAAACAAAATGAGAGGCAGCATCTTGGCTGTGTGCCATTTGGGTGAGGAAGGATAAATCTTAGGCTTTAACTTTGCTAGGATTTGTTTTGTCAACATCCTCATTATAATCTAACTGAAACAAATTTTATTATATAAAACATCATATTACGGACCAGATACAACAAACTACACAAGTTTATACAAAGCGATTCTAGGTGCTTTTTTTTAAAGCAAACTATCTAATTTAACTCAGGAGTAAGGTGAGCGTTTTAGCCAACTGTTTTAGTCGTAGCTTTAGTTAACAGAGCACATATTTTTCTTGTATTTCAGGGTGAGAGGTTCAATCCATTATGGATTTGAGCTACACTCCAGCATCAGAATGCAGGTGGTAGGAGGAAATGGGTTTCACTTCATTCACTGGGCTAGGATCAGACCCCAGAGATAATCGAGCAGTACTCTGATCCAATACCCAGAAAAACTTGCCGGAAATGTCGATAATTTATTTCCTTCCATAGATGTTACCTGACGGGCTGAGTTCCTCCAGCATCTTGAGTGTATTGCCTCTTCAAATAACCAGATATATTGACCAGTGAATAGTGTCATGAATCACATAATGTATTTTTTAATGAAAGACATTAGCACAAACTCTAGAGTAAGGATTTTTATAGTTTAGATCTGGTAAGCTTTTCAGAAAGACGTGAAGACAAGAGGGCATCCAGACCCGCTCTCATGTGTGTCATCATTCAATTATTGCAACACCAACCTTTAACAAATAAGAAGAAACCATCTGGCCATTGAGTCGATGCTGCCTCCTTGGAGCAATCCCATTGGACCCATTTCCCCTCTTCTTATTTCCCTGTACTCATGCCCATCAACTCCCTTTTCAATTTTTCTTTGCCATTGAACTTCATAATGGGGTAATTTAAAACAGTCAAATAACCTACTAGCAAGCACATTGGATGTGGGAGGAAAGCATTTAGAAGAAACCCACACAGTCCCAGTAAAAACTGCACAGACAGCACTCGGCACCAGGACGGAACTCAGGACTCCAGTGCTGTAGGGAAGTAGCATTAACTCCTGCACCACCACGCTGCCCCGTTAATTTGTTATTGATCTGTGTCTTAGCCCCATCTAACCACTTTGGTGTATGAGTCCATAGCACCATAGCCTAATCCAATAATTTACAGTGTTCATTTTTTTTCAGTTACCATAGCCTCAGCAAATTACTGGGAGAAAGAATTCCAGATTTTCACTACACTTTGCATGAAATTATTTCTGGCATTATCCAAAATGGGCTTGCTCTACTTTTAAGACAAAATCCTCTGTGTTATAATAAGAGGCAGCCAAGCTTTCTCCTCATGCATTAATAAAGCAGTGAAGCCACTTCTTACAGGGTGTATCTCCCAAACAGTCATCCAAGTCTTTAGACAATAGATTATACACAACACTGCATAAAGTAGCCTTCGGTTGAATGTCATTATTTTCATGAAAGGGTTCAATCCAAAAGTCTTAAGTTTTTTCTGTAAGAGGCATGGAACATATTCAACAACAGTCTGCCAAATACAACATGAACTCTTTAGTAGCACTTCATTATATTTTGTTGACTTTGAACCAGTTTGGGCATTCTGTGGTTATACATGTGGCATTTTAACTTCTACATCAAACTAAAGTATTTCAGGGTATTTGGGCATTGCCATGTTGCAGTCTGTCTTCGCACAAGGACAATAAATAGTTTCTGTATAGTACTTGCCTTGTATATGTCAGCTGGACAATAAATAGCTTCTGTATAGCACTTGCCTTGTATATGTCAGCTCCACAGACATCATTTGGGTTGGCGTAGCAGTCCTCACCTTCCTTTGCGAAGTTCATACCCACTATGCAGCTTTGTTCCTCCAGGTATGAGATACAACACTGCTTCTGAGCAATTCTGTTACAAAATGCATGCATTTTAAAGTCCGGGCAGTGTCTTAATTGCATTATGATGCAAATAAAAATTAACAAAACTATCATACCAATCAAGTTATTGCATAAATCCTCATGAGCTTTGAAATTTCAAAAGAACAATTTTGAATTTTAAATAGATCGTAGACAAGATATTCTAACACTGGCCTCATAGCAGCAACAAGAAGAGTACTGTTCAAAAGTTTTAACCACCAAAGCTGTTACATTTCAACTCGTGTGTTTTCAGCTAAAACTGTCCCATTAGGACTTCACCAAATTGAACAGACCCACAGCAATCAGCAGAGACCACATTTAGTATTCCTGAAATAATGAACACAACTGAAACAATGGACTGGCATTTTACTAAACATCTACAGATGTATTGCTTTGGGCAGAAAGTTATTAGTTACATATAGTATGATTTGTTGAGATATGCTCTCCCTTTTCAACTGACAGTTACAGTCACAATACTTGCATATCAAAATTTGGTTAAAATTATCACTGATTGATTTACTGTTATAGTTGAAATGCACAATGTAACAACATCTTTTGCCAAGCAAATATGGCAGACATATCTATGATTCTTTATTTAACAATTACATAATTTGCTATATCCTGTAAAGGAATGAATTACCAGCAGAGAATTCACTCAAATTATCCAATTGGGATTGCTGGACTTTTGCTAAAACCAACTTATTAGTATAGTATTAGACTTGCAGTAACTTTTTATATCCAAACACATCTTGTATTTTCCAAAAGAATTAAGTTGTCATCAAGGCAAAATAAAGAAACTAAAATACAAAACACTACTTATAATTTGACATGGGCAGAAGATACTGGAAATGTACAGAAGATGAGTCAGGTTTTTGGAGAGAGAACAGAATCAACATTTCAGTTTCACAACATTTCACTTTAATTCTCCTTCCCTCTTCATTCTGATTTAACAAAGTCAATGTAAGTGCAATATTTTATGACATTAATTGCATGTTTCCCTCTCCACAGAAGCTACCTGATGTGCTTGGCATTTTATACAATCTTTTTTTTATTTCAGCTTTCGAGCATTTGTACCTATACCTCAAAGCTCCAGTTTTATTTTCTCTTAGTTGCCTTCTATTTAAAATTCTGCAGGTTAGATCAATGACAATTAATAAGCCTTTACCACCTATCCTCTATTAGAGATAAGATTTGAGCTTTTAAAAGTGCAGGTGCTCTTGTTTGAACGTTTCATACCACACCTAAACAGGCTCTTCACCCACCGTGTCTACATCCTCCAAGAAGCACCCATGTGCACACTCAACTCACCCACCTCCACTCACACGCCAGGTGCATTTTACAGAGGGATCTAGGAATACAGATACAAAATTCCCTAAAAGTGGCATCACAGGTAGATAGGGTCATAAAGAGAGCTTTTGGTACATTGGCCTTTATAAATCAAAGTATTGAGTATAAGAGTTGGAATGTTATGGTGAGGTTGTATAAGGCATTGGTGAGGCCAAATTTGGAGTATTCTGTGCAGTTTTGGTCACCAAATTACAGGAAGTATATTAATAAGGTTGAAAGAGTGCAGAGAAGGTTTACAAGGATGTTGCCGGGACTTGAGAAACTGAGTTACCAAGAAAGGTTGAATAGGTTAGGACTTTATTCCCTGGAGCGTAGAAAAATGAGGGGAGACTGTTGATAGAGGTATATAAAATTATGAAGGGTATAGATAGAGTGAATGCAAGCAGGCTTTTTCCACTGAGGCTGGGGGAGAAAAAAACCAGAGGTCATAGGTTAAGAGTGAAGGGGGGGAAGTTTAAAGAGAACTTTACGGGGAGCTTCTTCACAGAGAGTGCTGGGAGTGTGGAATGAGCTGCCAGATGAAGTGGGTAAATGCGGGCTCACTTTTAACACTTAAGAAAAACTTGGACAGGTACATGGATGAGAGGTGTATGGAGGGATATGGGTCAGGTGCAGGTCAGTGGGACTAGGCAGAAAAATGGTCCGGCGCAGCCAAGAAGGGCCAAAAGGCCTGTTTCTGTGCTGTAATGTTCTATGGTTCTACAGTGCTGAATTAACCTACTAACCTGCACATGTTTGGGAAGTGAGGGGAAAACGGAAGACTCTAAGGGGTCCAGGTAGAACATGGGTCACTGGAGATGTGAGGCAGCAGCTCTCCTCTGCACCACTCTGATCTCTCTGCTTAATAACGCAGGTGAGTGAAGTTGCAGAGGTATAAAGCACGGTACTTTGTACATAGTCTCATTCTGATGGTGTCATTACCAACACAAATAAATCTATGAAAAGGTATTGTTGTTGGTCTGAGTTGTGCCAAAAACCATGTGATCCACTTTACCAATTCTTTCGATCCCCGCTGTGAAAACAATGGAAGACGTGCTGAAAATTGTCCGTTTGGTACTGGCTTCTAGGGGTTTTGGCTCAGTCTGCAACTCAGCAGGAGTTCTAAGTGGATACTAAGTATTTTGTTTGCTGAGAACAATATCGGGCAAATACAGAATTCATGAACCCAGCAAAGAAAAACAAGTCACCTTTTGTACAAAAGTCAGTCCAAAGTATCATTTGTTATTACTGTTTCAAAAACACTGCAGTGCGTTGGTCATTCAGTTTATGCAAAAGTGAATGTTGAAAGGAAAAGAATGTGAAGGCAATTCCACAGACTCTTATCATTTCCCTTCTCAGAACAGTATTGTTTTCTCCACTGGGGAAATTGATTCCAAATTTGAAAGCCATTCATAATCTTGTACTTCAGTTGTGTTTTTCCTACAGCTTGTTCTCAGGACGTACAAGATGTACTTATGGCATTACTTGATAAAGGAATGTGCTTACATGTGGCACACTTCGCTACCGCAGAATCAAAGTGTTTTCTGGGACTGTTCACTCAGTTTAAGCCATGCATGATGCAGAGTATGGAAATCTGTTTCTGAATGCAAACCCAATGGTAAAACCGTCTGCGTCCCATTGTCTGCATAGTACTATAGATAACTTTCCAGAACACGTGTATTAAAATGCTGCTCAGAAACAGACAACACAAACAACGTGAACTTTCAAAATATTTCACCATTAGTAAAATTCACCATTGATTGAATTTCAAAACCTGCCCATCTCCTCCCTCTGGTGCCCCTCCTCCGTCCCTTCGTCCCATGGTCCGCACTCCTATCAGATTCCTTCTTCTCCAGCCTTTACCTCTTCCACCTGTCACCTCCCAGCTTCCCACTTTATCCCCATGCCCCACCAATGTACTTTGCTTCTCACTTGGCTTCACCTATCACCTTCCGGTCTGTACTCCTTTCCCCTCCCCTCCACCTTCTTATTCTGGCTTCCGCCACTTTCTTTCCAGTCCTGATGAAGGGTCTCAGCCCACAACTTCGACACTGTTTTCCTCTCCATAGATGCTGCCTGATCTGTGGAGTTCCTCCGGCATTTTGTGTGTGTTGCACCAGCTACAGCTTTCCTTTTATTTCAAAGGAAGAGATCGCCAACCCTTGGTTAGGAGGTTCTTTCCCCTTCACATCTAGCCTTCTAGAGAAATAATCTAAAGAACAGTTAAGGGTTCTCCCAAGGTGGCCGAACATCTAACTCAATGACCGTATTTAAGGATGGCCCTCCAAATTCTGTCCTGTTATTCAGAGATAGTTCTACCATACAGATGTATGTTTCAGCTTGGAAACCCCAGTAATGTGTCCAATCAAAGATGGAATCTCATAGAAGCCCCCCAGTCCTCAGCAAAGAACAACTGATTTCCTTCCCAAGTATGGTACATCACTGAAAGAGTTGTTTATCTGAGGCAACTGTTTTTATTTATTCTCCAACTGGCATGATGATACTTCAAGTCACATTTTCTAGATTACTAGACCCTATCAGTGGATTAGCAAACCCTGTAACATAAACCACTATTAGTGCCAAACAACAAAAAAAAGATATTGATAAGATATCTCGCCATTATGCTATCACTGCAGAAATCTCCATTCCTGCAAATGACTTCAATTAAAGGCATTTAATCATTTAAATACTAGACATTGATTGTTATTTTCTCAGATGGATCTGTTGCAAATGTCTTAAATGTTCAGGAGTCAAAAATGTAAGAAAAGCATTTATCCCATTTAGTCAACCCCTTCCACAATCTATGCATGAATACCTGTTAAGAGAAAGGAATAGGGATTGACTGTGCAGTTTGACCACAGCTGATCTGGTCCTTGCAACTAATCTACTCTCCTATCCATTCTCCATTTCCCTTGATTCCCCTGTACTTCAAAAATCAATTTGACGCTTGAGCATAGCTAATGATTCAGCCCTCTGGAGTAAAGTCTTCCAAAGAGCCACAATGCTCCGAGAGATGAAATTCCACCTCATTTACGTCTTGAGGCATACCCCTTATCCTGAGAATGTGTTCCCTGTTCAAGACTTTCTCACCAGGAGAAATATCTTAATGGCAGGATAGAAATCATCAGGTCCCTCACATTCTTACATTTCACTGAAATAATCTCATAAGTGTTTTAAATTTCAGGATTTCTCAGCCCAATCTGCTTATTTTTCCTTATGTGATAATATCAATAGTGAACGCCCATGCCTCCTGAAGAACCTTCACTGTGTTGAAACAGTGTTGGAGTAATCTTAGCCACAACCACCTTTCCCAGCTGCAATTGATCAGTTCACATATACAGTTTGCAGCATGAAAAACTGCTTAGAAATTTCTTGCACAGGTCAAAGTTCATTAAGTTATCTTACAGCACAAGAATTTTACTTATCTGCAAGAAATACAATTTCCTGAAAGCCACCCTTGCTTGTTGTGATGCTGGATAACTCTACATTTCAAATGTTAATTGGAATTTATTTCATTATTCTTTTCTCGAGTGAACGCTCCTTTGAATTCTTAATTACATTGTTTAACATGAGAAAGGCAACCTGCATTCAGTGAAGTCATTGACAGAGGAGCCCATTTTCAAAATTCTAGTTCAAAATGCAGACCAATATATTATTCCTTGAGAATTTATGCATTAAAAATTATTTGCATGAAATTTTTGTTCCAAAATTATGCCCTTTTCTAAATCAATTAAAAATCACTAAGTTTGAATGCTATTGGCAGTCTAACTTCAGGTTATTTTCCAACCTATTAATCTGCTTTAATTATTTCACTGCATCAAGTGTTCTACAGTTCTTATTGTGATGCCTTGTCAAGGAATGTAATAAATCACTGATTGCTAGATAATTCAGATTCATTATACCACAGGAAATAAATCTTTTATTATCAGATGATTTTTTTAAACTTACCAACTGAGACCCTATTGATTTCAGAAAATAAAATACTTATCCTATGATACAGCAGAGCCTAATGTTGACACTGGGAGCTGACAACGATAACAGAGCCAAGTAAAGAATGGAGGTTTTGGAAAACATTCCAACTAGGTCCATTAACCCAATGAGTTTGTCAAATAAATGTTCACGAGTGAGGACAACGCAATAAAGCCGTATTTATTGCAACCAGCAGGCTCCCTAAAGAAGTTAAGGAGGCCAAATTGAACTTTACAGCACATGGCCAAGGATTTTCCAAATTACAATTCAGTCTTGTATCTTAGTTATTTGGATTTGCTAGATCTGAGACTGTAGAGCCTTGCTCTTTTGTAAAGTAGCAGTTTACCCACCACCATACTTGGCTACATATTGCAGGACATTTGCTCTAAACTGGCATTAATTCATTGCTTGCAGTGCCTGCCACATCAATCTATAGCCTGCTTTTGTTAGTATTTTCTTGGAGGTAGCCGGGTGTGACCATCTTTGTAGGGTGTGGCTTTTGGCACCAGGCAACATTCAAAATTCTCCAAGCTCGATACCGATTGAGGAATGGGCATCTTCTCATGTCTTTGAAGCAGTATACAGTCATGTTGATGGACCTGAGTGCCACACAAATCTCCTGTCGGCATCAGTGAAGATATCACAGTACACAACAGAAGATGTCCTCACTGCTTAGAAGAATGTTTGCCTTCTCTAAGGCTGTGTAGTAGTCCCACCATTCAATGGCGTGGAAAGGGACAAATCAGGTTGGTGAAAACAGGATGAAAAAAAAAATCTTTTCCAACAGTTTTCTCACTGCCCAGATTTCTTCACTTACCCTGTATTCCATACCTTGCTTTCCTCACAGCTTCGTCCATGTATAACATAGAAGAAAGAGTGTTGATAAGATGTACTTTCATTTCACATGGTCACAATTAAGGGTTCACACTACTTTACTGTAAACCTTTAGCTTCTCCTGATAGAGGGGACAACAAAGACCTCAGACCTGCCTGGAATGCTGGCTGATTTTTTAAGTAGTCCACACTGGACATCTCTGGTGGCCCTATTCCCTTCATTGTTTCCATCCCTCCCCATCTTTTCCAAAGTGAAACTAACTTGCTTTCCCAGTCTTGATTTAAGGAACTTGCCTGAAATGTTAATTCTATTTCTCTTTCTATGGATGATGCTTAACCTACTGAGTATTTCAAGCATTTTTGTTCTCTGTGCTTTAAGTACTCCAGCATCCGCAGTGTTTTATTTTTCAATAGAATAGTCAGTTGTTACTTGAGTGCTGTCCTAAGTAGTTCTCCTTCTCTGGCAGATCACTGACAGGCATTGGTGAAGAAGGGTTAATCACAATTAAGATTGGCTTGGATAAAATCAAATAGATTACTGGAAAATATTACTGAACTTTACATGTCAACGATGTAGTGTGGGGCTGTGATCATTTGCACAAGGTTCACAGAAGGTTGATGACTCATTTTTCTTGAAATTCATTGCTGAGCCAGCTAAGGCAATCCAGAACATTTGTTATACTCTTAGACCATAACTATAAGATCAAAAGACAGAGGAGAATTAGGTCGTTCAGCATATCAAGTCTGCTCTGCCATTCCATCAAGGTTGATTTATTTTCCCCCTCCACCCATTCTCCTGCCTTCTCCCCATAACCTTTGATGCCCTAACTAATCAATAACCAGCCAACCCCTTGCTTTAAACATACCCAATGACTTGACCTTCACAGCAGTCTATGACAACAAATTCCACAGAATCGCTACCCTTTGGCTAAAGAAATTCCTCCTCATCTCTGTTCTAAAAGGACATCTCTCTATTCTGAGGCTGTGACCTCTGGTCCTACACTCACCCACTATAGGAAACATCCTCTCCACATCCACTCTAACCAGGCCTTTCAATATTTCCTAGGTTGCAATGAGATTTCACCCCCCACCCCCCATTCTTCTAAACTCCAGCAATACAGCTATCAAATGCTCCTCCGTACTTTAACCTTTTCATTGCTGGAATCAGTCTTATGACCCTCTCCAATGCCAGCACATCACAATACTCCAACAGCAGTCTGACTAATCTGTGTAAGGCCTCAGCACTGCATTTTTGCTTTTGTATTCCAGTCCTCTGGAGCTGAATGCTGACATTGCATTTTCCTTGCTCACCACAGGCTCAACCTGCAAATTAACCTTTAGGGAATCCAACATGAGGGCTCCCAAGTCTCTTTTGCTCCTCTGATTTTTGAATTTTTCCCATTTAGAAAACAGTCTATGCCTTTATTCCTTCTACCAAGTGCATGACCATATACTTCCCTACATTCCATCTGAAACTTCTTTGCCCATTTTCCCAATCTGTCTAAGTCCATCTGCAGACTCCCTGCATCCTCAAAGCTACTGGCTTCTCCACCTATCTTCACATCGATGACAAACTGAGCCACAAACCCATAAATTCTTTTATCTAAATCATTGACATATAACGTGAAAAGAAGCTGTCCCAACACTGACCCCCGCGGAATACAACTAGACACTGACAGCCAACCGGAAAAGGCCCCCTTTATTCCCACTCTTTGCCTCCTGTCAGTCAGCTAATCTCTTATCCATGCTAATACCTTTTTGATAATAAGTTCTTATCTTTTTGCAGCCTATGTGCAGCACTTAGTCAAAGGCCATATGAAAATCCAAGTAAATAACATCCACTGACTCTCCTTTGTCCATATCCTTGTTCTATCCTCAGAGAATTCCAAAAGATTTGTCAGGCAAGATTCCCCTTGAGGAAACCATGCTGACTTTGGCCTATTTTTTCATGTGTCTCCATGTACCCTGAAACATGATCCTTAGTAATGGACTCCAACATCTTCCCAACAACTGAAGTCATGCTGACTGGCCTATAATTTTGTTTCTTCTGCCTCCTTCCCTTCTTAAAGAAATATAGAAAACCTACAGCACAATACAGGGACTTCAGCCCACAATGCTATGCCCAATATGTACTTACTTTAGAAATTACCCAAGGTTACCCATAGCCCTCTATTTTTCTAAGCTCCATGTACCTATCCAGGAGTCTCTTAAAAGACCCTATCACATCTGCCTCCACCACCATTGCCAGCAATCCATTCCTCGCTCTTACCATTCTCTGCGTAAAAAACTTACCCCAACATCTCCTCTGTGCCTACTTCCAAACTCCTAAAAACTGTGTCCTCTCCTGTTAGCCGTTTCAGCCCTGGGAAAAAGCCTCTGACTATCCACATGATCAATGCCTCTCATCATCTTATACACCTCTATCAGGTCACTTCTCATCCTCCGTTGCTCCAAGGAGAAAAGGCCGAGTTCACTCAACCTATTCTCATAAGGCACGCTCCCCAATCCAAGCAACAGTGGAGTGACATTTATAATTCTCCAGTCCTCCTCCTTTTTCTGTGCTCACTCCAAATTAATAGTTTTCGAGAATTCAAATTGACATTAGTTCCGAAAACCTGGTTTGTCTGGTCCAGTATTGTGATGACAAGATTATCATGCCTTTTATTTCTGCCCACTTTGGTACATATGAACCAAGAGAGTTCACCAGCTTAGTTTAACAATTGTAGATCACCAGCCAGCCGAATGAAAAATACCATCCTGTGACTTTCTCTGGAATCCTGTCGGTGACATTCTAATGACTTAAATTTAATCAATCAGGATTGTTTGTAAATGTAAACCCCATAAAAGAAAGCACATACATACTGCTACATTTATGAATAAATAATAATGTTTATGAGTGATAGTTCCATGCAGATAATTGCTGTTGAAATATTCTTCTTCTCTCATATCCTTTAAAGCAGAGTGAGGCATTCATTTAATATAATTTGTGCAGTGCAGGAACACACTTACCTGCAGGGGAGAGTGTGAAGGCCCTTCACAGAAATATCAAAGCACTGGCCATTATCTGCAGCCCATTCTTGTCCAGCATTGCAGCAGTTTTCAATCACATCTGCAGAAGCTAAAGGGAGAAGTGGATTTTTGATTCATCCTTTTAATCACATTCTTTTCTATCAATTATAAAGCAATAGATTTCATTATTACACTGTTTTAAATTGCTTTATAGGTCATGCTGTTCTTGGGTTGAGATGCTGTACCCAGGGACTTACTGACTTGCCAAGGCAAATTGGCTGGTTGATTGTTGTCACAGTAACAACCTTGCATACAACACGAATTGACCATTGAATTGATTGTGGACCTCAGGGAAGGGAAGTCAAGGGAACACTCACAAGCCTTCATCAAGAGATCAGCAGTGGAATGTGTGAGCAGTATCAAGTTCCCGGGTGTCAACATCTCTGAGGATCTATCTTGGACCCAACATATTGATGCAATTCTGAAGAAGGCATGACTTCTAGTATATTTCATTAGGAGTTTGAGGAGATATGGTATGTCGTCAAAGATTCTAGCAAATTTCTACAGATGGAAAGCATTCTAACTGGTTGCATTGTTGTTTAGTATGAAGGGGCCACTGCACAGGATCGGGGGGGGGGGGGGACCCGCAGAACGTTACATACTCACCCAGCTCCATCATGGGCACTAACCTCTCCATCATCAAGGACATCTTCAAAATGCAATGCCTCACAAAAGGCAGCATTCAACATTAAGGAACCCCACCACCCTTGACATGCCCTCTTCTCATTACTACCATCAGAGAGTAGGTACAGGAGCCCGAAGAAACTCAATGTTTTAGGAACAGCTTTTTCCCTTCTGCCAACAGATTTCCAAACAGACAATGAAACTATGGACACCACCTCACTGCTTTTGATCTCTTTTTGCACTATTTATTTAACGTTTAATCCATATTTCTTATTATCATTTCTAGTATATTTTATGCATTACACTGTACTGCTGCCACAAAGAAACAAATTTCATGACATATATCAGTAATAAGAAACCTAGTTCTGATTCTGAATGTAGTAGGTGTGTCATCAGAGTGTGAATGAGTTTATCTCCAATTTCCTTTTGCTCCTTTCCCTGTGAGAAAGCACCCTGGCTTCTACTTCCTGACTCTCCACTTGGACAACAAAGACTTCATTAAAATACTACTGGAAAATCTTTTTTGTATAGTTTCAATAGTTGGCAAAGTAGAGGTACTGAAAAATCTGCTCTGAGGAAGAGAAGTTTCCAATGATACTAATACAACACTTCCAATTGAATAAATGTTCCCAGATACCTAGAAAAATGCAGTAGTTTGGCAGTATGCAAGATCTTATGTTTGACCATGGGAGGTCACAGCTGGGGGGGGGGGGGGTTGCGGGGGTGGCCTGTGAAAAAAGTGACTCACTGTTGATATTGCTGTTTCTTAGAACATTGCTGCTTGGTGGCGGAGTTTCAGTTTTCAGCATTTTAACCCTACCCACCCCCATCCATTCTTGCCTCAGAATGGAGGGACTGCTGAGAGAAGATGAGGAACTGAAATCAAGCCTCAATGTTCAGTGAAACCAGCATCCTACTGTGACACCATTTGGAGCCTGGAGGAACAATTGCACATCAATACAGCAGGAGCCAAATAACTTCCAACTTATATCTAAATATAGTTACTTTTAACATTTTACTTGCTTACTAGTCTAAATATCATTACAGCCATTCCTGTTCTGCCTTGTAGATAATTTTGTTAGTTTATTTGGGCCCAGATGTATAATATAATCTGTTTTTCCCAAGTTTGATTCTGTTTTTCAAAAAGCATATGGAAAAGATAATTATTTAATAACCTTCGATGTTCTGCACAATCCATTAAAAACATTATTTTATCCGGTTCAGGAGAGAAACAAGAAGGCAGCAACACTGGAACAGATCTAATACCCCACTCTACATATGCCCAAGGGAAACAGGGTAGTTTCTGTGGACTTGTTATGAATCCACCTTCTGCAACCAGTCGTCAGAATGTGAACCTTCAGAAGCAACGTTTCTTCCTCACTCAGCTAAAGCAAAGCAACGAAGTGCCAAATTCATGTGGTCTAGGCGACTAAGATTTCCACCCAAAATGGAAGTTCCTTGCTAGTGAGTATTCAACAAAGCTCCCCACATTTATCATGATCACATTTATGCAGTCTCATAAAACTGTTAAAATATGCAAGAATATCTTCACAAGTCACAGTACCTGTAGCACAGAAAAGGAAACACAAAGCCCAAGTAATATTTATAGCAGTGGAATAATCCATATCTCCTGTAATTTAGACTCTTAAAATCCTAATACCGAGCAATGACGATGATCGAGAGTCAATTGCAGCACTTCTGCATTCTGCTACTTCTTAGGGAAAAGCTGCATTTTCTGCCACTGACCGTGCACCACTTCCAACTACTGCACCTTAGTCCTTGCGTGGAAAAGCCACAATACAATCATGAAACTGAAAACAACATTTGCAACTATACCACTTGTGACTGCTAATTAGGGCCCATAGAGGGGGAACAGGAGTTCAAAAGACTCTTACTGGTTACATCAGACGCATCACCTCGTACTGAATTCTTCCAAAAAAAACAGTTGAAATGTTGAACTACTTCTGGTTACTAGTTGCAGATCAGCAGAAATCGTCTCTGAAAATACTCGGAGTTTGCACTAACAGTGTTTTGGTAAGCTTTCGAGTGGCTGGGAGTTTGATATTCTGCTGTAGCAACACAAATTTGGAAAGAAATTGACCTTACTTTATTTTTGGCTAAAGACATTGGATTCAACATTTCAACAGTGCAAGCCATGCCAAAGTATAGATCTGATAGTCATTGTACCAACTTTTTTTGGAAGAAACAAGATTTTTGCTGGTTATATATTCATAGCTGTTGGTTACATATTATACATAATAAAATTACTTAAAACCTTGACTTCCCAAAGGCAATCAATTACAGATTAATTCTGGCAAGGAATCACAAAGCAAAGTTAACACATTGAATGAACTAGAGCAAAATGCAGGGACGTGCATAACAAAACTACTGATCAAGCAAGGAAGTAATAGCTTCTCTCCATTTATGGCAAGCCTCAACAGGATCAGGACCTTGACCCTTGGAGTTGGGTTCTTCTTTATGGGGAACCCAGATTTCTGAACTTGCATTTTACCCAACGTATCTCACAGTTCCTAAACAAGGACGTTGCCCGTTCCATTAGTTAAGGTTGAAACTTGTTTTGAATCCCTGAACCATCTATATACCGGTTTGATTTGCCGGAAGAAAGATAATTAAAATCACTGGACACTGTCAGTCCAGTAAGTTAAGTATAAGTTAAACCTGGTGTCGGGGGCCTGAATTTTTGCAGCACTCTGGAGCTTACTTTAACATGTGGGATTTTTGACTGCTTTTAGTCTCTTTGTTTTAGAGCATGCTAGAAACACAAAGTAGTTGTTCACCAGTGTGGAAGGTGAAATCAGACCATGCTCTGTGGCCTTCTTTGGGTATTGCAAACATTTCTCTGATCCAGGCTGCTTTGAAGCATGGTTCTTCAATGAAAACACAGGATCAATATTTTCATTGCAGTATCCTTATGACTTTTGACACATTTACCAATATATAATTCAACATTTACTTATATCATTATATTAAAACATTTAATGGCCATCCATTGATGTTATATTTTGTTATAATTTCTAAAACCTGCACATTTCAACAAGTCATCAAGGACCTCCATATCTACGGTTCACTGATGCAGTGTCATTTATCAATTATTTTATTTACATCTGAATACACTTTTAATGATGCATAATAACAGGAAAATTGGAACTGGAAGGAAGATTTTCCTTTCATGATCCCGATATGAGACGCAGCCAGTGAAGCTGCTATGTTGGCATTCATAGCAAAAGGATTTGAGTACAGGAGCAGGGAGGTTCTACTGCAGTTGTACAAGGCCTTGGTGAGACCGCACCTAGAATATTGTGTGCAGTTTTGGTCCCCTAATCTGAGGAAAGACATTCTTGCCATAGAGGGAGTACAGAGAAGGTTCACCAGATTGATTCCTGGGATGGCAGGACTTTCATATGAAGAAAGACTGGATCGACTAGGCTTATACTCACTGGAATTTAGAAGATTGAGGGGGGATCTTATTGAAATGTATAAAATTCTAAAGGGATTGGACAGGCTAGATGCAGGAAGATTGTTTCCGATGTTGGGGAAGTCCAGAACGAGGGGTCACAGTTTAAGGATAAAGGGGAAGCCTTTTAGGACCGAGATGAGGAAAAACTTCTTCACACAGAGAGTGGTGAATCTGTGGAATTCTCTGCCACAGGAAACAGTTGAGGCCGGTTCATTGGCTATATTTAAAAGGAAGTTAGATATGGCCCTTGTGGCTAAAGGGATCAGGGGGTATGGAGAGAAAGCAGATACAGGGTTCTGAGTTGGATGATCAGCCATGATCATACTGAATGGTGGTGCAGGCTCAAAGGGCCGAAGGGCCTACTCCTGCACCTATTTTCTATGTTTCTATGTTTCTAAGCTGATTTTGAAGTACATCCAGCATTCTCAAGGATAATGTAACTAATCTGCAGAGCAAGCTCCAACCGACAAACATCTGATAATAAGCAGAAGGACTGTTTTGATGATGTTGATTGTGTTTAAATGTTGGCCCAAGGACATGAACGATGGAATCTGAAGTGTAAATTAGAAGTTATTTTGGCTAACATTTTCATTCCCTTTCTCTTATGGTCTCCTGGTACCGTTGCGTTTTGATGATGTCAGATTTCCAAGTGCCAGAACCTTTGTAATCTATTCCCAAATGTCATGTTTCATGTGTAACCCAGGGCAGGGAGGCAACATGATTTACTCCAGCTATGCGTCATCTACTGTTGAAGCACTTGAACAAGAGCTTGTGATTATCGATCATTAGTGACAGCCTCTGTGCTCATTTTCCATTCTGAAGTCCAGCGACACATTGGTCCAGTGAGTGATTTAGCTAGTAGAACCAAGAAAGTAACTGAAACCGAAGACCTTCCAGCCATTACTTGGGCCCTGATCCTACAGTCAGCACTGAGGTAAAGGCACTTGTCGTTAGCCTGAAAGAAAGCTTCCAGCAAAAATCTCTATAGTGCAGATATTAACCTTTCCCCAACAGTCTTGCCATCAGGCACCTACTGAAGGAATCTCTGCCATTTGACAACAGTAACATTATCAAGCTGGCTTCGCTGTTCATCAAACGGAAAAAATTATCACGAACAGGGAGCAGAAAGTTCTAAACAAATGTTTTGAACATTCCAAGGGCACAAATGAAAGAATAGACGATACATATTATGATCTGAACACAGAACATGAAATATTAAACTAGTTATAAAATAAAATGAAAACAATTTATTCTGTCAAACTGTAATAAATCATTAGCTGCACCATGAAAAATTTGCTTTCACCTCACAAGGTAGAAATGTATGCCTTGAAGGTGAGGAGGATAGGTTCAAAGGGGATGTGAGGGACAGGTTTTTTACTCAGAGAGTGGTGAATGCCTGGATTGTGCTGCCTGGTATGGTGGTAGAAGCAAATACATTAGAGGCTTTTAAGAGACGTTTAGATAAGCACATGAATCTGAGGAAGATGATGAGACATGGACATTGTGTAGAAAGGAGGGATTAGTTTTTGGAGTTTTTTTTTAATGTTAATTTTTAACTAGTTGAGCACAACATTGTGGGTGGAAGGACATGCTCCTGCACTGTACTATTCTATGTTCTAAAACACAATAACATCAGATTCTTTCACTGGAGAACATTGCTCATAAATATCAGAAATCCGTTCATTTATGAAGATTGCACTGGGCAAGGTTATAACTTTGTGGAAGAAATAGAGCAGCTCCTGACTTGAGGCATCTCATTATGCTCTTGTGTACCCAGGAGCTTGATGAGTTTCACTGTGCAGTGAGATTGGCAGCTTTGCCTGATCTAATCTCATAGTATATAATTATAGAACCATAGAGCTGTAACAGTGCAAAGGAATCCAATCCAGTTAATCCCATTTATTGGCTATTTTCCCAGCCTGCAATGTTTCCCCTTCATGTACTTATTCAAGTCCTATAGTCCCACATCAACATGGTTGATTTTAAATTACTTCCTAAAGTGGTCAAACAAGCAATTGAATCGTATCAACCTCCTACAGAAAATAAACATGAACAGATCATTCAGCCACAACTTAAGCATTATGTGGGAACTTCACAAAGCTCATCTGATTGTCAAGGGTGCTGCAGCAAACCCGTAAGTTCTTACATCTCAAAAGACATGCAGAAACTGCAGGGGAACAGCATCCACTTCAAGTTATACAGAACCATTATATGACACACACATTTGCTTCATTGTCCAGGTCAACACCCTGAAACTGCTTATCTACTGGTACTGCATTGGATGAAATGGTTAAAGATTGGGACCATCACCTTCTTCTCCACATACCAGGATTGGCCTATCAGCAACAGCTGTATCTCAAAATCCCTTGCAAATTTTAAGGTGGTTTATTGCCATTTTTCAGTTCAAGCCAAAAGTTTCAGACACTCTCTAGTACAAAAGAAGTCGACTTCACCCATTCCTGGTCCCAAGTAGGCATTTTCTCATAATTCCATATGATCAATAGTTGCATAGGTATGTTCAGAATCAGATTGATAATCAAAGTGTTACATGACATCAAATATGTTATGTTGCAGTAGCAGTACAGACCGAAGATGTAAAATTACTTCAAATTACAAAGTAAATCAATTGTGTAAAGATCCTGCAACCTTTTGCAGCCTCTGGTGATCCTGTGTATTGAAGCCACCAGACCAAGCTTTGATGCAACCAATCCACCATGCGCCTATAAAAAAACTGACAGGGCAGCGATCAAAAAGCAGGCTACTCGCCTCGGGACTTCTCATCCGTGATCCTGACCGCAGTTTGCATACTGCCAATTATGAGCAAGCACTTGCAAAACTGCACTATGCTGTCTGGAGGCAAGAAACAGCTCAACCTGACGCATTTCAACTTATAATTGGCGACTTTAACCAGGCCTGTTTGAAGAAAACCCTGCCCAATTATACCAGCACATAACCTGGTGCACCAGAGGTCCCAACATACTAGACCACTACTACACTATGATAAGGAATGCCTATCATTCCTTCCAGAGATCGCACTTTGGCAAATTGGATCACTTGGCTGTACTCTTGCTACCTGCATACAGACGGAGCCTAAAGAGCAAAACTCCAGAGATCAAGACAAGTAAGTGTTGGTCGCAGGAGGCTGAGGAGCGGTTACAGGCTTGCCTTGAGTCAGTGGACTGGGCCATGTTCACAAACTCATTTGAGGACCTGAATGACTACACCAGGGTTGTTACAGACTTTATTAAAACAGCTATGGATGAGTGTGTCCCCACAAAATCATTCAGGATTTTCCCCCAACCCTGGATGAACAATGAAATCCCATGAAATCTGTTGAGATCCAGATCAGAGGCATTCAAGTCTGGAGATCAAGAATGCTACAAGTGGTGTAGGTATGATTTCTGGAAAGCCATCTCTCAGGCAAAGTGGAGATTCCATACCAGACTGGAATCAACGAGGGATGTTCGACCGCTATGGCAGGATTTGATTGCCATAGCCTCCTACAAAGATAAATCTTGTGACTTAGGGGACAGCAGAGCTTCCAGATGAGCTCAATGACTTCTATGCTCGCTTTGACCACCAGAATAGGGAGGAATCATCGCAAACGCCTCCTGATGATACTTTGGTATCGGTATCTGAAGATGACCAACAGGCTGCCTTCGAGAGAATGAATCCAAGGAAAGCATCCGGTCTGGTTGGAGTCCCTGGCTGAGTACTGAAGACCTGTGCCAACCAACTTGCTGGTGTAGTCCGGATAGCTTCAACCTCTCTCTCTGGCAGTGTGTGGTACCCACCTGCTTCAAGCAGGCTTTAATTGTATCGGTACCCAAGAAGAGTGTGGTAATGGTCTAAATGACTATCGCCCAGTAGCACTTACATCCACAGTGATGAAGTATTTTGAGAGGCTGGTGTTGAATCACATCAGCTCCTGTATGAGTGATAACTTAGATCCACTCCAGTTTGCTGACCGAAGCAGCAAGTCTACAGGACGTACTATTTTATTGGCTCTTCATACAACCCTGGATCATCTGGACAGCAAAGATGTATACATCAGAATGCTCTTTATCGATTACAGCTCGGCATTTAACACCATCATCACCTCAAAACTAATGAGAAAAACTCCAAGACCTGGGCCTCAATACCCCCTGGTGCAATTGGATCTTGGATTTCCTCACTTGTAGAGCCTAGTCAGTTTGGATTGGCAAAAACATCTCCTCCACAGTCTGCATTAGCACAGGAGCACTTCAGGGATGTGAGCTAGACCCTGCTTTAGTCAGTTTACACCAATGACTGTGCGGCTAAGTACAGCTCCAACACCATACACAAGTTTGCTGATGGCACCACTGTTTTGGGTTGTAGTAATAACAGTGACCACTCACTCAATGTCAATAAGACCAAAGAACTGATTGAAGACTTCAGAAGAAGGAAACCAGAGGTCCATGAGCCAGTAATCATTGGAGGACCAGAAGTGGAGAGGGTCAGTAACTTTAAATTCCTGGGTGTTACTATCTCAGAGGACCTGTCCTGGACCCATCATATAAATATAATCGTGAAGAAAGCATGACAGTACCATGCATGGCGGAAAGGGTGCTGACTAGCTGCATTACAGCCTGGTATGGAAACACCACGGCCTTTGAGCAGAAAATCCTACAAAAGGTAGTGGATTCAGCCCAGTACATCACAGGGAAAACCCTCCCAACCACTGAGTGCACCTACGTGAAACATTGCCATAGAAAATCAGCATCCATCACTAAAGATCCTCACCACCCAGGCCATGCTCTTTTCTCATTGCTGCCATCAGGTAAAAGGTACAGGTGCGTCAGGACTCACACCAACAGATTCAAGGACAGTTACTACACTTTAACCATCAGACTCTTGACAAAAGGGGATAACTACATTCATTTAATGGCTATGTTATATTGTTATTTCATGTTTGTTATTTATATCTGCATTGGCACAGTTTGTTGTCTACTGATCTTGTTTACAGTTACTGTTCTATAAATTTGCTGAGTACGCCCGCAGAAAACGAATCACTGAGTTGTATGTGGTGACATGTATGTGCTCTGATAGTAAATTTAATTTGAACTTTGAAGTTTAAAATTTGCTGTGTCTCTCCTTCATGCTCCTGCTTCTAAAAGTTTATTCCTGCAAGGTGTCGCTTAGAAAAGAACGAGTGGAGTATTGTTGAAAGGATTCCTGAGAAAACTTAAAAGGATGATGTGGTGGCAAGATAGCGTAACAGCCAGTGTAACCCTTTACAGTGCCAGTGACCCAGCTTCCATTCCCTCTGTAAGGAGTTTGTACCTTCTCCACTTTGATTGCATGGGTTTCCTCCAGGTGCTCCAGTTTCCTCCCACATTCCAGAGTCACATGGGTGTAATTGGGCAACCCAGATTAGATGGGCCGAAGAGCTTGTTACCCAGCTCCATCTCTAAATAAATCTGTGACTGAGAAACTGCTGAGCCAAAGCAACCACCTTCCAGCATCCTTGGCCAGAGTCCCCAAGACATCAGATATCTAAAACCTGTTCAATTGCTGGCAAGAGAACTCTAAGGGGAGACAACGTTCTCACCAAAGTAATCAGGGACAGAATGAACCCAATCAAGTTTTGAAAACACTCTCAAAGTGCCTCTTACAAAACAACTTTTCAAGCAATGGAAACTGGTGTGCAGGAAATCATCGTAGACACTAATAGTCTGCCCTGGCATCATATGTTGTGACAACTTCAGTATCCAAGCATGGGCTACTAACAATCTTTACATTCTTCTTAGAATGTGGGAGGCGCTAGAAATCTCTCAGCCTACTCTACACATTCTGATGCAAGTCCCAAGAAACATCCTGCAATGAACAAAGATATCCATAGAAGCAATTACTTTTATCCGCTGACCAAGGCTGTTTTGAAGATCTGATCACTGATTTTGGATGACGCAATGAACGATGTTGCCATTGAGGATTCCCACCCCCCCAAGGAACAGGCAACAGGCACCCTGTCTGGCCACAGCTGAGATGAAGAGAATGCAAGCCAGGGTAAACCCATGTGAAGCTGTGGGAGCCAGACAACATACCTGGTCAGGTGCTGTTGGATCGTGTGGCCCAGCTGACAGAGGTTTTAACAGACATCTTTAATATCTCTTTGAAACAGTCCACTGTCCCTGCAGGCTACAAGGAAGCCATAAGCATTCCAGTGCCCAAGAGAGCAAGGTGAACTGGCCTAAATAAGTACCTCCCAATGGTACTGACTTTTACAATCATGAAGTGCTTTGAACAGCTGGTAATCGATCATATAAAATCCCATTTTCCAGCTACATTGGAGCCTTTCCAGTTCATCTACCTCTCAAACCACTCCACTGATGAAGCCATTGCCTCAGACCTCCACTCCAATCTTGTCCAACCTAGAAAACAACACCTTAGAGTCCAAGAAGTTGCTCATTAACTTCAGCTTGGTGTTTAACACAATCATCTCTCAGAGGCTGGTGGGTAGAATGTCCTCAATCGGACTCAATACCCCTCTCTGTAACTTCTGGACACAAAGACCAAAGTCAGTCTGAGTTGAAGTAACATCTCAAGCTCTATCTCACTGAGCACTGGTGCAGAATCATCGGGACTAGGACTACCAGCTTCTTTCCTCAGGCTGTGAGACTAATGAATATTCTGCCACCACCAAGGTCTCGTCACTAGGAGAGCGAACTGTTTACTGTTTAAAGTTTGCCTGTGCTGTGCACTACATATAATTTCAATTACATTTTATTAACTTATTTATGGTAATATTTTGTTTAATGTGCTGTGTATGATGTATATTGTTACGTATTCAGGCAACAATAAATATAGATGAGCTAGGCAAAGGTTTAACAACAAATAACATGTTTATTAAACACTGAAACAAACCCCCTCAAAAGTAAACAAACCCAAACGTAACCGGAAAACAGCTGCTGTGCAACACATTCACAGTTCTTAATAGCTTTGCAGTCCCAAACAGTCTTTAAAGCGGTATTGGGAAAAAACAGTTCTTTAGAACGATATGCCGAAAGTTCAAAAGCTCACGGTACTTTTAAAAGGAGAGACTTTTTTAAAGCGATGTAAATTCTCTTCCACGTCGATGTCCTTCGATTCCCCGGCGTCGAACTTTCCCACGAAGAATTTTATTAAATATAACGGCTTAAAAGGTACTGACCTTTCTTCCATACTATTCTCAATCTCCCGCTATTTCCAGCGGAGACTAACACGAGAATAGTAAACGAAATCCTTCCGAATGAGGATCAAACAAGGTCGAACTTTTCCACCTTCGAAAATCGATTCTCCTCGATCTTTACCTTCCAAACTTTTGTTCACTCTCCATCAGCAAAGAAACCGTTGGCAGTGACCTTTTAAACTTTAGGCATTATATAAAACTTCATTTTTAACTAAACTGCGTCATCACATTAAATCACGCAGTGACATGAAGTCATCTTAGCAAATTCCGCCACGAACTGCCCCACCTGACAGGGTGGGTCTTCCTTTTATACCCTGTAGAAAAAACCTGTCACATGACCTCTACTGGCGGGAAAATGACCTCACTCCACCATCACAAAACCATTACCTCATGTCCAGTATAACTTCAACCCCAATCACGTGACAAGGGTACCACTGTCACGTGTCACGGGTACGTAACAATATCGTGTGTATACCATGGTCTGGAGGAACAATCTTTCGTTTGGTTGTATAAATGTACAATCAGGAGACAATAAACTGGACACCAAGAATGACTGAGGAGATATTCAAGGATCTCACTACACAGGTTTCCCCGATACAGTACTGGACATATCAATAGAGGAAATGCAAAGTGGGAGAGATACAAGCACCAGCAGATGTTCGAAAGATATGTGAAAATTGTGGATTGGCCTCGTCAAGGCAGTAATGCAAGACTTTAAATCAGCTTACCTATGTTGTCAATATCACTTCATGTACTATAGCTGGCAACATTCACCAATGTGAAATGCTGCTCCATTCACTGCGCCCCGTGACACACCTCCCCCACTCAGGACCTAAACCACTCATACACTGCTTCCACACTCACTCACTCGCATTGCTCCTGTTACGTACCGAGCCTGCACACGCTACCAGCTAATCATCAATCTAAATGATCTGGATACACTCACAGCCTGCTCCTACCTCTCACCTAGAGTAGCTGCAACTTGCATTAGCCAATTAAGCTCACCACACATCTTTGGGTTGTGTGGGGAAGCCAGGGCACCCACACAGTTATGAGAAAAATCTGCAAACTCCACACAGAAGAATGTGGAGTTTCCTTTTCAGCTGCTGGGGTGGGCGGGGTTGGAAAATTATCTCAGCCCCTCAAACCAGTTCTTTCACTCTCCCAAATGACCGGATTCATTCTGGTCACTCACCTCAGATCCAAAACCCGTGGCCTTACTTTCCTTTGACCTTTCCAACAGCCCATGACTTCACTTGTCCTAAATTTCACCTCTCCTCAAACTTCAAGCCATTGAAGTAACACTTGAGCACTTAAAGACATTAAGGAAAGCTGGCAAGAAACTGAGACAGACACAGTGGGAATCAAAGTTTTAAAAAAACATTAACGATTTTTCCAATAATTTCAAAGCCAACTATTTTACCATCCACATATGTTGCCATATGTTATTAGATCAAAGTTTTATACTGTTGGTGGCATCCAGAGAAAATTCGTCATTAAGAAAACAGTATTTCTGAACTGGGCTATATTTATTCTGTTTGAGGTTAAGTATAGAAAGAAAACTTACAAAACCAGGGAGATTTTCCTGACCTCAGCCCATGGGCCAGTCTCGACCTGCAGTCCCAGTCTGTGCTGCCCGTCATTAGATGCAGAAAGCTGGAAGAGCTAGCTCTCTACGTCCCGCCGGTTCAGAAAGATGGAACAAGCTCCTAAGTGTAATAAGGCCTTATGGTTCATAGCCTGACTCTTCTTTAACCATGAACCCTGATGGTCTTTGAAGCCTGAACGCAATTAGAAAATGCTAGAAGCATTCAGGGGGTCTGCCAGTGTCCGTGGAAAGAGAAACACTTATGATTTTGGGTCCAGAAACTCTTTTCACAAACTGTTTCTGATGGCAAGCCCCAGACCCGAAACATTTACTATTTCTCTTTCCACGGATGCTGCCTGACCCAGCTGAATGTTTCCAGCAATTTCTGCCTTTGCTTCAGATTTCCAGCATCTGTGGTTTTGTTTTTATTATTTTCCAGCCTTTGAGCTGAACGAAACAGTTCTTTCCCTCACGACTTGTGACTTCATTCAGGCGTGCTTGCCGTCTGACCTCCAGCTCATCTTGATCTTCTGTATTTGGCTGCACACAGGCAGAAGTATGAGACACGCTGAGACCAACGTGGCTGGTATCCAAGCGTTTCCTCTGGAACCATCAGCTCTCAGTCAGCGTGATTCTACCCATTGATCACAAAAGCATGATACTGCAGATGCTGGAAATCTAACAAAAGGTCAAAAAAATATTGGAAACGCCAACACGTCATGAGGGCAGAGAAACAGAGATGACATTTCAGATGAATGATCTTACTTCAGAATATTTATGATGGAAACTCATTCAGATAATCACCCAGAGTTGTTAACTCTGCTCGGCCTGCAGTTGCCTCCAAGCCTGTAGAGAATCTGCACTTTTTCCCCCTCCTTCCCTTTTGGCATCTTACGTCCAATTCATCTTGAAGCCCTGTATTTGTCTACATGAGCTTGTTTGAGATGCTAAGATCAAAGTGGCTGAGAGCGAAAGCTCCCTACGCTTCGATTTCATTTGAAGTCAATAATTGGAAATTCCATACTTGTTAAATCTGACAAACCCTAGATTAGACTGCATGGCCTCGGCCCAAAACGTCAACTGTTTATTCCTCCACACAGATTTTGCCTCACCCGCTGAGTTCCTCCAGTATTTCATGTGTGTTGTACTGCCAAGGTTGTATTTTTTTTCAGACCCCATGGCACATTGTCTCTCAGTAGAAAGAAAGAGTTGACCCAAGGATAAATGTTGCAAATTTGCCTGCTCCTGTTAGAGGGCCCTCTAGTGGTAGCTATCAATATACAAACATTATATACAATACACAACCACCTACAAAGTGTTCGTTTCAGATCGAACCTGTTTTAGGGATTCACCTTTTGTGTACAGCCTATCATTGAACAAGGTCATAATTTCAATAGGAATTCCAAGCTAATCAGCATCTATGTAGAGGTCAGGAACTGCTTGTACATGGAACACTTACTGCTGACCAAGCACTCAATAGAACTTAATTTGTAAGTATTATGCGCTTAATAAATTATATTAGCTCATGCCTGAATTATCCATTATATATCATTAACAAGAATATCTGGCAATAAGATGGAAACATAAACTAACCTTCGACAAGAAATCCAACAAAATTCATTTTAAATGCCCTTGTTAATTAAGCTGAACAGTCACAACATCTAGCTTTGTTGTGAATTGAGACTGTTCCACAGAGGAAGCAAGGGTATGGGTTTCAATTTGACCTCAGGCAGAAGAGTCTGGAGTTTTTTTCTCCTGTTCTAATGCTCAGGCTCGTGAAGCAGGTTTTCAGAACTCCTCAATCACGGTGGCACAAAAATGTTGTGATCTGACTGAATTTTCCAGCCCTGCTGATAGGTTGGCTGCTGCCATATTTCCAGTTCCAGTTTTTCTGCTGGAAAAGTTCCTGATAAGGATAGAATTTCAGCTGAATTTCCCAAACATAGAAAATCACATCTGTTGCCTTGCCTATATGGCTTTTTCCCCCACAGGAAATGCAAATATCATCCTACTGTGCAATGGCAAGGATGACTGGAGAGTGAGGAACGACCAATAGGCCTTCTCACAACTTGCTAAGAAAACCTTTGCCTGATTCATCTGAAAGGCTTCCGCCATGAAGTGACAGAAAATACCTGGAAACGTTATGTGGTTTTGTAGAGACAAACTTTACAACGCATTCCAGTCAGCCTTCGTCAACTTCAAGAAAAGTTAGAAAACAGCAAACCGCATACTATCTTTTTTTTTGGTGAACATCATTAAAGAATTGAAAGCAATGCAAACAAAATGCTGGGGGAACTCAGCAGGAATAAATAGTCAATGTTTCAGGTTGAGACCCTTCTTCAGGACACCAATTGAGGAATTCAACCTATGATTTCTTGGTCTCATTTAATCCTTTCATGACAATTTTCCTGGCCCCATAGAGCTTGACACCCTTACTTAGTCTTGATATGAAGAAGAAGATGAAAAGGAGATTGTGTTTAGACCCTGATTCTGGTTAACTGCTGTTCCTCTGTGATCCTGACTTACATGTTATTAAATAGGCCAAAGTCAGCATGGTTTCCTTAAGGGGAAATCTTGCCTGACATATCTGTTGCATTTCTTTGAGCAAACAGGTGGCAGGAAAGACAATGAATGGTATTTGCTTGGATTTTCAGAAGGCCCGTGACAAGGTGCCGCACATGCGGCTGCTTAACAAGACAACAACCCATGGTATTACAGGAAAAACATTAACATGGATAGACGGTTAGCTGACTCGCAAGAGGCAAAGAGTGGGAATAAAGGGGGTCTTTTCTAGTTGGCTATCGGTGACTAGTGGTGTTCTATGGGGATTGGTGTTGGGACAACAACATGTGCGCACTGAATTTTTAAGTGGAAGTAAACTTAAAACTACTCTAAAGGATAATAAACTACCACATCCAGTTTGTTGTTCATTTTTTAAAAAAATAAAGAACTGTCAATAAGAAATATGATCTCCCCTGGGTTTGATCATTTTCGCTCTCATTCATCTGCATGCTCACAAACATATGTAGCAGGCCTGTAGCGGATAATGAAGGATTTTCTCAACAGAGCTTTTGCACACCGTACATATGTGATTTACTTGCTAAATAATACCTTAAAGAGTCAAGATTCCAAATATCACTCCACTTCTTCTCACTTACAAATTCTCCAGCAACTTTTGCATCGCGACAATGCACGCAGGTAAAGCCAGTTTCTGTATTGTACATAAATGTTTCTTAGTAACATAAAAACATAGAAAATAGGTGCAGGAGTAGGCCATTCGGCCCTTCAAGCCTGCACCGCCATTCAATATGATCATGGCTGATCATCCAACTCAGAACCCTGTACCTGCTTTCTCTCCATACCCCCTGATCCCCTTAGCCACAAGGGCCATATTTAACTTCCTCTTAAATATAGCCAATGAACCGGCCTCAACTGTTTCCTGTGGCAGAGAATTCCACAGATTCACCACTCTCTGTGTGAAGAAGTTTTTCCACATCTTCTTGGAGCTACATGTTCCTGACCTCATGAGCTTTCAGTGTGGCAGATTCTAATGTTTCATTAAACCATTCCACTTTAAATGAACTAGCAGTTCTTTTGCGCTTCACACCCTTTGCTTCTTTGGAATTCGACAGAGTAAATCAATAATTTCTTCAATAAAACCAGTGTAAATAAGCCAGTCCTAAAATCTGCAGACAAACCAGAGGCAGCATGGCACAGCAGCAGCGGCCTTTCAGACCTGGTGTTAAACTTTAATTTAATTTTCTATTTTAAGTTTGATACACAATTTTCGATTAGGGCACAGAGAAGTTATCTACCATCGCCAGATACTACTACAATACAGAGATCGCCCAAAAACAAACCTTATTGTAATGTCTGCATTGTTTTTGTGCACTTTATGCAGTCCTGTGTAAGTCTGTAGTCAAGTGTAGCTTTCTCTGTTGTTTTTTTTTTACGTAGTTCAGTCTAGTTTTTGTACTGTGTCATGTAACACCATGATCCTGAAAAACGTTGTCTCATTTTTACTATGTGCTGTACCAGCATTTATGGTCGAAATGACAATAAAAAGTGATTTGACTTGACTTGACTTGACTTGTCAACACCGTCTGGATCAGAAACTGGAAAAGGAAATGTGATTGTGAACGGTCATGAAAAATACTTAACATGCCAAAGAGAATGGAGAGCAGAATTTAGTCAAGATGGCGCTAAACGGTGACTCCTTTACTTGCATCTTTGGGAACAGCTCTATTTCTATTTTTAATATCTCTATTTTTCCCTTTCAGGGTTCTTTTGAAGACCCTGACCTGGAGTTACACGCTGACTTTCGTTCTTTGTGGGAATGGGACCCGCTCTTGGGGTTTCACTACTGTTCGTTATTTGATATGCCAAGGGCGCGGTCTAAGAGTTCGGCTCGCCTTTGGAGGCCTAGGATCTCGGGGCTCTGGAGACAGGCGGATCGAGGGTCAGTGTCCCAACAGTGTCGTGGGAGCCGGAAGGTCTTCGGCTGTGCACCCAGAGACCCGAGATCTTTGGGCACAGAGCTCGGAAAAAACAACGCAACAGACTTTTAACATCGTTAACCAGCGAGTTGTTTGTTATGTCTCCCCTCTCGCTATGAAACGGAGACACCTCTTTCTCCCTTATTGGGGAGAGAGAGAGAGAGAGCCTGTGGTATGTCGAATACCGGGTGAACGCGTAGTCTTTGGAGTATCGCGTCTGTACCTTTACTGTTGCTTTTGCTGCTTTTGAGTGCTCGGTAGTGGGTGCCGATGCTTTTTTTTGCTGGTGTGAGGAGGGGGGATCGTTGCTTGCTGCCGATATGCGCGGGAGGGAGGGGAGCTGGGGGGGTACTTTGGGGTTCTAACATTTAACTGTCATTCATTCCTTGGGGCAATTCTCTGTCTTCATGGATGTTTGCAAAGAAAAAGAATTTCAGGATGTATATTGTATAAATTTCTCTGACATTAAATGTACCTTTGAAACCTTTGAGGTAGAGGGTGACAACCTTTTGTGCGCAGTTTAAATTCTTTTGTGTATTAGTAGCAAAAGATGTGTGTGCACATGCATACACACACCTTAGAGGGAACATTACTTTAGCTGGAGGTAAACACTACCTGTATAGTATTGCCTTTTTCAGTCATCAAAGGAAAAGCAGTGACATTATGACCTCACCACACCTTTATATCCATACCCATGGGTGGGAGGGCAATGAGAACACCAAGTGAGGCAGATAGCTGCCCCACTGAGAACACAACAGGTTGCAGATAGGTAGTCCACACTGCCCCCTTGTTTCTAATTAGATCATGGCTGACACGATCATTAGTCTTAACACTCTCATAACCCAAAAGAAATCAAATATTAATGTAGAAGTAGAATTCAAACTCACAATTCAATAGTTCAATATTTGAATTTAATATCAGAGAATGTATACAGTATACAACCAGAAATCCTTATTCCTCAGACATCCACGAAACGGGGGGGAACCCAAAGAATGAATGACAGAAAATATTACAACCCAAAGCCCCCCCTCCAATGCACAAGCAGCAGCAAATGCATCAACCCTCCCCCCACTTGCTCCAGCAAAACCATCAATACCCCCACCCACCACGCAAGCAAGATGAAGCCGCCAGAGACCGTGATCTGGAGTCCATCAGAAACAACTGTCCGTCCCAACACTGACATCTCAGACAGGCTCACCCTCTCACTAGCAAGGGAGAGAGATATATCGATCCTGGCACAACGAGAGGGAAGACCAACGGCTCGCTGTTATTGTGTTACAGTCTGACGATGTTACAATTCACAAGCAATGGTGGGGATTAACAGCACTTCAGTGCAATGCTTCAGACCATTCCCCACTCCTAACAACTGCACTAATATCATGTGAATCCGTTTTCTATAATGAGACTACTGGCCTCTTCAAGCTTAATGGCACGGAGCTCTGTATCCTTCTCATGATAGTCCAGAATGACGTACTGTATTTCATTTTTATATCTGACATGAGGAGGAATAGAGTGCACAGGGGCTTAGTTGATGGCAAAATATTGAAGGACGTTCCACATAGAATGATATCAATTCACAATGCAGATACAGGCCACTCGGCCCACTGTTTTCATGCCAGAGCTTTAGGTGAGGGATTTCAGTGTGAGGCACAACAAAACACAGGTGAGTGTAACAGGAAAATAAATCACATCAGAATATGGCCATTGCCTTGACTGCTTTGTAAGACAGTGGAAAAATTTACGCACAGTGACCACATAACCATAAAATTTCATGCAGCTTTGATCAATGGTTTAACAACCCCCCCCCCAGCACTATTTATACTCTATGACACAGTCTCCCCCACATAGATAATAAACTTACTGCCCATATCTAGTCATTAGATTCCTTGCAGATGTTTCCTTATTCCATTTAGTAACTCGCATTCATTGCAAAGCGGGCAGTAATTTAATCTTCATGCCCCTTGCAGAACAAAAACATTGCACCCTGAAATGAAATCTTACATCACACTTATCCAACTGTTCCAACACAGCAATGATTTTAATGAATTGTTTAGATTATATCCACACCCTGGCAGCCACTAGAGGTTCTTTTCAGGTTTCTGAGCTTTAACGCTAGGCTGGAAGCACAAGTCATATATACATTTTAGGATTGCTCACACAAGTAGGCGTGGCACCCTTCATTAATGACGCTGAAGTGATTTTTTTTTTGTAAGCCTGTTCATTATTAGCGTGGCTTGTTTTGCACACGATTTCCAAGAGCTGATGAAGTCTTTGAGGGGGTGACAGCCCAGCAGACTGTGTAGGTTGAACTAGGAAGAGAACTGGACAGAGCAAATGGGCAGCTGACCCAGGGAGGTGGACAGTGATTCGTCGCAGGGGAAGGCAAGGAGAACAGGATGATGGGAAGAGGTCCGTGAAAGGCGGAGAAGTGCAGGGTGAGGTGACAGTACACTGGGTAGGGGGAAGACATGAACAGGCAGGAAAGGAGAAACGGACAGTACGGACTAGAAGGGCCGAGGTGGCCTGTTTCCGTGCTGTAATTGTTATATGGTTAAAACGAGAGGAAACTATGTGGAACACAGTAGTGGGCTCACTATGTCACACCTGCCAAGTTATAACTGCTCTAGAAGATTATCTATCTTATTTCATTTACTACATGCATTAAAATATAACACCTTCAGTCCTTCTTCTCAATTTTAAATTCTTATCCCATTCTGAACGTTCTGTCTTATTCTGCATTCTAGACTCTCCTTTTATTTTATGTGTAATATTCCAAGCTGTTGAATCCACTCCTTATGATTTGGTATAAAGCCCTATCCACAGCCCTTGTTATGGGATTTGCCAGGACCCTAGTCCCAAGATGATTCAGATGGAGCCCATTCCACTAGAACAGCTCACTCCTTACCCAGTACTGGTGCTAATACCCCAAAGGTTCAAACCAACTTCTCCCACACCAATCCTGGAGACGTATTGAACTCTCTGATCTTAATAGCCCTGTGCAAATTTGCATGTGGCTCAGGTAATAATCCAGACATTATTACCTTTTTGGTTCTGTGCTTTAATTTAGTCCCTCACTGCTCAAAAGTTGCTGCAAGTGTGATCACGAGAAAGCACAATGAAGCCGCATCGACCCCAGTGTGAAGCATGGAGAACGAGGTGATTGGTCCATGAAATGTGGAGAGCCAGTGGAGCCAGAAGGACGAAGCAGAAACAAGATACAGTGGTGCTAGAAAGTTTGTGAACCCTTTAGAATTTTCTCTATTTCTGCATAAATATGGCCTAAAATGTGATTAGATCTTCATGCAAGTCCTAAAACTAGATAAAGAGAACCCAGTTAAATAAATAACACAAGAATTATATTTGTTCATTTATTTATTGAGTAAAATGATCCAATATTACAAGTATTTGCAGGACACCTGAATCCTGGAACTGCCACCATACTGTTAGTGTCTTCCACAGTGAAGACTGGTGCAAGATACTCACTCAGTTCATCAGCCATTTTCTTGTCTCCCATTACTACCTCTCCAGCATCGTTTTCCAGTGGGTCAATATCCGCCCTCACTTCTCGTTTACACTTCTGAATAAACTTTTTGGTATCCTCAACCCATCTTTGTCTTTGATCATCCTTAATACCTCCCTATCAAGTGTCCAAGATTCAAAGCAAACAGACAACAAAGAACTAGAAATTTCTACCTCTTCTTTCATGTTGAAATGTTTAGCACCTTCACTCCTGAAAGGGCTGGCCCTTCCCCCACAATATTGTACCAAACTAATCTTTTAATTAAGTGCTTATCTAAACTAGTCCCTTCTCACTATATAATGTCCATATCATTCTGTTCTCTGCACAAACCTGTGCCGATCTAAAAATCTCTTAAATGTCTCTATCGTAATTACCTCCACTACCTTTCAAAATACATTCCAGGTACCCACCACGCTCCTTTGAACTAACACCTTCTCACCTTAAATGCATGCCCTCTAATAGAAAGCCATTTCAACCCTGAAATAAAGATACCAGCTGTCTATCTAAACTCTCATAATCTTAAAAAGCTCAGCTTCCAGCACTCCCGAGAAAGCAACTCAACTTTGTCCAATCATAGCAAATGTCCTCTGATGTCATCCAGGCAGCATCTTGGTAAACCATACCCTGTTTTTTTAATATAATTTCTCCATGATTTTACCTATGAAGCCAACTTACTTCAGTCTATCAGCAGAGCACTCAATTCACAGGCAATATATCCTTCCCAAGACATAGTGTTTAAGTTTGCTCAGAGTTTGCTGAGGTGTAACCTGATTTATTTTAAATGGATATGAGCACTATTGCAATGCCAGCAGATTTTTTCCCCCACCCGTGCTTTTATGAGTAAAGTACTGTGAAATGCTGTTTCCACATGAATTATCTCCACCCTCCATGGACTATGCAGGTACAACAGAACTCTGCAGCTGCTGTATCTATATCTGTGCGATATGTGAAGGACCAGATCTACTTTGAAGATTGAGAACTTCAGAACCAATGGTAGATTCACAATTTCTGCTTGTAAATCATCTTCCCTTGAAATTCTATTGTATGGTTGTATTATCTTGCATATTTAACTGATTTCATTCTCCAATTTTATATTTGATACAATATTTATTGGGGACTTTGATGATAAATTTTGTGAAGAGGGTTTCAAATGATTCAGGGGCAAAACCTCAAATATAACTGCCAAAGCTTTCCAGATTGAACAGAAAATTGTTGATGCTGTCCTAATGCAGCGGGAGACCACACAGCGTGCCAGGCAGAGAAAGTTTTCCTATCTGCAACAGGATGATGCTTTTCTTGATTCCTTATAACATTTCTTAATAAAATTCAAATACAGTATCTCACAGAAAGCAAGCAAACACAGCCCCATATTTAAAATTGTTAAATGAAACATCCAATTTTGAAAAACATGGGATGGTGCAAGGTCTTGAAAAGTACTACAAAAGTTACTGTGTTAATGCAGATGTACAGTATGCTATTAGTTTTAATGCTATGAAATCTTTTCCGTATTTGGCCTAGATTTATGACCCAGCAGGAATCCCACAGGATGAGCAACGTGGTCATCCTTATGCACATCTGTCTCATGCCCTTTGCCAGAATATCTATCTTCATAGACCTAGAATCACTTATGACTTTCAACTACATCTACATCAACGTAGATAATAGAGTCAGTGACTAGTATATACTGAGAGATTCCTGATAAATTCTGAAGAAAAGACATCATTCTGACACTTCATCTTCATTTCTGTCTCCATAAAATGCTGTTTGCCTTGATGCGCAATTCCAAAACTTTTGCTTGTTTTTCATATGTCCCGATGTGTCTCTTGGATTCCTGAGGGAATCTGCAACACTGCCGGTTAAATCCTAAAAATGGAATTAAGACACAAACCAAAGCAAGTAATTTCCAGTGAAATCCTTCCTTCACTGTTTCTCCAAATACAATTTCTTAGTACACAGTGGATACAGATATCTCTCTGTCATTAAAAGTAGGAACTAGATCAATGGGCTGGTGTTAGTAATGTCAAGAACTGACTGCCAATAATAGATTGCATCTGTAAGCTTCCATTATCGTGGCAGTGGACCATCAGACTCATGAAACATTTTGAATAATTGTAATTCCCTATTTCTTTCAGAGGCTGATGAAGTTCAATTGACTCAGCTAATCAACCTAATCAAAATCAAACTCATGATAATATATCCGCATGTCCTTCAGAAGAGCTTCTTCTCAGGTTTGAGATGGGCTACATAGGAGCCTATCAGTTACACTGCCTGTTATCACAATATTTCAAGGCTGATTTTGGCAACATGCTTGCTTATACCTGCCAGTAAATTAAACATGAGTGGAGCTGATGCTGATGGTGACCTGCATCTCACTTGATTATTACTCTAATGTAAAAATATGGAAGATCAGACTGTTCTACATCTCAGCAGGATGCTGGCTTTTCTTCAGCTGGAAAATAATGATAACAATGAAAGACAAGTAAAAAATAAATAGACCTTTAGAAATATCTGAAGCATTTTGACCAAAATGAAAGAAAATGGAGATGAAAATTCATTTTAGACCACTCTGGATAACAGGCACTAATTTATCATTCATCCTCGTACCCACTATTAAGTGTTACACAGATTTACTATAACAGAAATATGAAGATGCATTACAGCACTTAATGCACCATTAAAAACAACAGTTGTAATTTAAGATTTAAAATAATTTTTGCATGCATTTGGGTGCATAAACTATTAGTAGATGAGAGGTGAGTGTAATTATTTAATTCAATAAATTTAAATCAACAGATTTACTTCAGTAACTTTTTGCATTAAATCAACCGTTCTACAGAAATTACTTGAGAAATATATAAACGCCTTGAAGAGACTAGCAGAACAAGAGATGAAAGGGCTGGAAAATATGAAGATAGCAATATGAGGTGATGCACGTTTCGATTGAAGGAAACACCATCACTAACAACCTCAAGTAAGAAATTGGCTAAGGTAGGTAATAGAGAATGGAAGTGATGAAAACATAGCAAGTGAACAAAGCATTGAATATGCTAATATCTTTCTTTAGAGAATTCAAAAGCAGCTATTTTAAATGTGTGCAAGTGCCGGGTCAGGCTACATTTGGAATAGTGAACATGGATCTGATTATGAGGATAAATTTATCTTCAATTATGCTGAAGACAATGAGGATTAATTTTGAAAGCTGAGTTCAAAGCACAGATACAATGGTATTGCGCACTTAGCATTTATGACTGAGATCAGACCTTGTCCTTTCACCCCCAATCCATAAAGGAGAAAGTGTTCAAGAAAAAAACATGTTTCTCAATCAATCCACAAGTCATGAATAATAAAGACTGTGAAACAGCTAGCTAAAGGAATGCTTAGCTTCAGTGAAGGAAAGGAGTCTAATTCACTCCCCTGAGTGCTTTGAACTTCAAAGATTTCCATAAGTTTCTTCTCTTTGATGTACATGCTCATAAAATTGTCTTGTTACTGTAATGTGTTGCTCTGTTCAGCAAAAAATTTTCTCAACCTGCTCTGTCAGACTTTTTGTCCTTCCCAAACAATGATCTTGTATCTCTAATATCTCAAATAATGATGAGTTGGAGTACAGGAAGGAGGTGGAGTGCCTAATGAAATGATGTCTTGACAACAGCTGCTCCCTCAATGTCAGCTAAAACAAAACAGCTGATACTACAGTATCAGGAAGGGAGTTTGGTGCACATGCTCCTGTCTTCATCAACGTGCTGGGGTTGAGAATTTTTTTTATTAAACAAAATATACTTTATTCAATTTTAAGGTCCTCTGAGTGAGCATTACCAATAACCTGTCCTGGTCCAACCACATTCACAAACAGGCCAAATAAGCTCACCACTGCCTCTTCACCCTCAGGAGGAGGACCTCAATATCCTGATGAAAGGTTTCATCCTGAAACGTTGACTGTTTATTCTTATCCATAGATGCTGCCTGGCCTGCTGAGTTCCTCCAGCATTTTGTGTGTATTACTTTGATTTCTAACATATGCAGCTTTTCTCTTGTCTGTTCAGATGTATCTCAGTTTGGTATGACAACTGCTCTGCCAGTGACCACAAAAGACAGCAGAGAGTCGTAGACGCAGCTCAGCATTTCACAGAAACCAGACCTGCAATCCCTCTCCCCCCCCCCCCCCACCCCGTGGATTCTCTCTACGTTTCTTGCTGTCTCAGAAAACCAGCCAACATAATCAAAGTCTCCACCCACCCCAGACACTCTCTCTTTTCTCCCCACCAGGCAGGAGATAGAAAATTCTGAAAGCACATACCACAAGGCTCAAAGACAACTTCTATCACGCTGTTATAAGACTATCAGACAGTTTCCTAGTGCAATAAGATGGACTCCTGATCTCACAATCTGTCTCGTTATGATCCTGCACCTTATTGTCTACCTGTACTGCACTTTCTCAGTAACTGTAACACATTATTCTGCACTCCATTATTGGTTGATCTTGTAGAGACTCCTAGTCAACCAAAGCAGGCCTTTCAGCCCATCTAGTGCATGCCAAACTGTTATTCTACCCAGTCCCATCGACCTAAACGTGGACCACAGCTCTCCATACTCGTCCCACCTGTGTACCAATCCAAACTTCTCTTAAACATTGCAATCGAACCCACATCCACCACTTCCACTGGCTGTTCATTCCACACTCATACTGCCCTCTTAATGAATAAGTTTCTCCCCCCCACCATCTTCCCTTTTACCTTTCACCCTTTATGCAAGAGACACCCAGTTCTAGTCTCACACAACCTCAGTGGAAAAGGCCTGGTTGCAATTATTCTATATATAACCCTCATAATTTTGTATACCTTTATCAAATCTCCCCTCATTCTCCTACGCTCTAGAGAATAAATGGTTAGTTCATTGTCCTATCTCTCTGAACTCTTGTAATTAATTGATCTGTGTGAATAGGATGAAAGGAAGTTTTTTCACTGTACATGTGACTATAATAAATTAATTTACCAACTTTACTTAAAAATTGGGCAACCTTACCTGGGACAATATGGTTCACCTCTCCCACCGAAAACGGACTAGCAAACAGCAACATCATCCACCACTATCCCAACTTTCCCATCCTCACATTAATCAACCCTTTTGGAACTTCATTAATGATTGTTTTCATTTTAATCTATGCTAATTTTTGCAATTATGGTTTTTTTTTAGAAATAAGGTAATTAAAACTGCTGAATGCTTTGGCAGTAATGATTACACAAGAGCTACATGCTGTAAGTTAGATAGGCAAGCAGACTCCCAAGGCATGAGTAGTGACAGTGTAGAACGGACTGAAACAGTGGAATTTGGGAATGGAGTGGCTCTGGCTATGAAATAGTGTTGACAAAGGAATGTTACATTCCTTCCCCCATGATTCAAGCTTTGGTCATAATCACATGTCTATGAAAACTCACAGACATCTAAAGTGAAGATAAAAGATCCAGTAAGATAAAAAGAAAACCATTCCTGCAACTTATATAACCCATTCCAGGTCACATTCAGTCATTTCAGAGAAACATTACATCATTAGAGTAACAAATCATAAACATGAGAAATCCTGCAGATGCTGGAAATCCAAAGAAACACACAAAACTCAACAGGTCAGGCAGCATCTTTGGAAATGAATAAACAACCAGAGTTTCAGGCTGAGACCCTTCATCAGTATTAAAATGGAAGGGGAAGATGGCAGAATGAAAAGGTAGGGGGAGGGGGAAGAGGCTAGCTAAAGGTTGAAAGGTGAAGTCATGGAAGGGAAAGTAATAGGGCTGGAGAAGAAGGAATCTAGCAGGAGAGGACCACAAGAGAAAGGGACTCAGGGAGAAGTGATAGACAGGTGAGAAGAGGTAAAATGCCAGAGTGGGGAATAGAGGGGGAGGGGAAGAAATATAATAATTCCCGAAGCAGCTTCCTCTACATTGGTGAGATCCTTCATAAATTTGGGGACCACTTCACTGAGCACATCTGCTCCTTGCCCCAAAAGCGAGACTCCCTGGTCGCCAAAAATTTAATTCCAATTCCCATTCCGACACGTCAGTCCATGGCCTCCTCTTGTGCCAAGATGAGGCTGCCCTCAGGGTAGAAGAACAACACCTTATATTCCGTCTGGGTAGCCTCCAACCTGATGGCATGTATATTAATTTCTCCTTCCGGTAAAGTTTCTTTCCCTCCCCCTCCCTTTCCTTCTCTTCCCCACTCTGGTCTTTAACCTTTTCCCACCTGCCTATCATCTACCCCGTGTCCCCTCCTCCTTCCCTTTCTCCTATGGTCCACTCTCCTCTCCTATCTTATTCCTTCAACTCCAACCCTTCTCCTTTCCCACCCTCCTGGCTTCTCCTATTGGTATGCTTGTTCTTGATAAATTACAAAATTAAATGCTAACAGTCATGGCTTCCAGCTCCACACGTTAGTGCCTGCTTCCAGTTCACCAACTTCACTTCCAGTTCCAGGTGAACAACCCACATTGCACACTGGGAACTTAAGTTTATTATATGCATATATAATAGCTTATCTTCCCCCTTTTAAAGCAAACAAGCACAATACACAAACCTGCAAGAAACAATAACTCTTTCCAACAAAGATATTTACATTAACTTCTAATGTGATGAGCAAATACAATTCCCATTCACTCATCTACTCTCAATCCATCTCTGTGGTGGCTTAATTATCCCTTTTGGATTGCTTTTTGTTTCCACCGATGTCTGCTTGTTCATTTCTTTCACATCCTTCTGCCGAGATCCTATCAGTTCGTCTCTGTTCTTGTTCCTGCTGTGTGACCATAATTTGCTCCACGTGCCTCATAATGGAGCCCTGAACAACATCCATATGATCAGTGAGTCTTTGCACGAGTTCCGACTCATTCTGTCTCTGTTCACAGAGCTCCTTCTGACCAGCATGTCATAGATAGCAAGTGCTCCAAATGTTTTTGTTGAACTGGTGCTGTTGTTCCGACCTTCAGGATTGCGTCATCACTCCACCTTCCTTTTTATTTTTCCTCTTCAACTTCGGCAAGGACCGTGGAGACATTCTTGATTTCTAGTCTTTAACTGGAATTCGATGAGCGGCAGATTTTGAACCACAATTACATGATGTCGAAGCAAGACTAGCAACTTCTTCATCATGATCACTTTGTTCAGCAAAGGCATCCTAGACTGTCATGCAGCTGTCGCTTATGTCTATGTGAAGTGGAGTTCCTGTGTTTCTCATGCACAATGTCTCCGGATTCCTACCGCTTGCTGTTACAAGCTTCTCTAGTTACATCGGGTAAACTTCCAAGCCTCTCAGAGACAACCACATACTCTTTATTGAGTGTTGCCTGGTCACCTTTGGTCTGTGAAACTACTACATAAACTCTTTCCACCACGTTGAGCCTTTCACATGCAGTCAGAACTAATAATGGCTGTAGCCTCTTCTCATCAATCAGTAGCTGTGCCTTTAGGTGCTGCCCTTTGTGTTTGAAGTTCACTATACAGTCCCTTTTTACCGGAACATTCTCTCCAGTATAGCCTGTCACTTTTAACTTCACTCGGCAAACCTTACTCTTTACTTTGAGAGTCGTGCAATCATCCATGGTTAACAGATTCACCTGGGCTCCACTGTCAAGCTTGAATGGGATGACCGTCTCACTCACAGTCACTGGAATGATCCCCTCTGTTTTACCAGCACCACCAGTCTGAAAAGAATCTACAAAGACTTCTTTCATTTCCTCAACAACTGTGTGCACCTTTCCCTTGGTAGCCCCAACTTTGCAGCACCTAGCAAAATGAATTTTCTTCTCACAATTATTGCAGGACTTTCCATAAGCAGGATATGTCTTTGGGATGTGCCTGTCTCCCACATTTGCTGTTTGAGACTACCTCTTTGCTATGCTGTTGCTTTGGGAAACTCCTTGTACTCTGCCTCCGTTTTCACAGCATGCAGTGGTGTTTCCGCTCTACACAGCTCCTTAGCTTATGATAGTGTGGCCTCTGCTGTCCTACACATACTCACAGCCTTTTCTAGAGTCAGATCTTTTTCATTGAACAAGCTTTCTTTGAGCCCATTATCTGGGATTCCATAAACTATTTTGTCTCACAAACTCACAGGTCTTACTCAGTGTGTGAAGCTCAGCTAAGTACTAGTCAAAGCTAATACCTTGTTTCTGTTCACAGAGAAAGAAATTATACCTTTCAACTGTAACGTTTTTACGTGGGACAAAATACTCCTTAAATCTTGTTATCAAAGTCTCCAATGTCAAAGCTGTCATCAGTTTGAAAGCTGTTGTAGATGTCCAAAGCATATTCACCAATTATGTACAGAAAGATAGATGCTTTCAATTCTTCCTCCACACCACCAGCTCTACTCACTGCTGAATATATACTGAATCACTGTTTGAAGCATTTCCAGTTAGCAGTTCGGTTGCCGGTAAACTGCATAGGTGTTGGATGACTTAGCTTATCCATAAATGAATTTTTTGGGCTTTTCGCACCTGAATCTCTTGGTGAACTTCCAGACACAATCTACTCTGTTGCCTCCTCGGCCGACTTGCTACATCTGTTTTTGTTATCCCCATCAGAACTAGTGTCTCTATCTCAGTCAGTCACAATATTCATTTATGCTCTGTATTTAGACCTCACGGCAACTTGTAACGCCATGTTATGTTTGTTTTTGATGAAAGACAAACTTTGCATCAGTTTAAACACTAGTGCATTTATTAACAGTCATTGCTTCTAGCCCCACACTTCAGCGCGCACTCTCAGTTCAACAAAGTCACTTCCAGTTTCGGGTGAACTGCCAGTATTGCACACTGGGAACTGAAGTTCATTATTATGTACACCTATCACCTTCCAGCTGGCCTCCTTCCCCTCCCCCTGCCCACCTATTTATTCTGGAGTCTTCCTTCCATTTCAGTCCTGAAGAAAGGTCTCGGCCCGAAACATTGACTGTTCATTTCCATAGATGCTACTTAACCTACTGAGTTCCTCCAGTATTTTGTGTGTATCATTAGAGTAAATTCTTTTGGAAAATCATCTGTCTCACTTGTTTCTAAATAACATACAAACAGCAAAGTCTTTCATTATTCAAAACCTTCTCAACTTTACTGCTGACTTTAGGCTGAAGAACATAAAAATGGAATGTGCAATTACAGGTCACAAAGATTTTACAGTGCAGATACAACTGGTGTATATGAGTATTTATGCTGCAAACAAGCCTGCTCCAAAGCCATTTCAGTTAAGCTACCAGAAATCTCTTCTATTCCCATTTTCTGCATCAATTTTTCCTGCTTTTCTTTAACTATTTATGACTCTTGCCTTAGTCAATCCACCTTCTTGCAGGTTTCACAGTGTAACTACCTTTCGTGAAAAGAAGATAGTGAATTTATTTTGACAGTTGTACATTTACAGTTTCCAATTTCAGTTTCCTCCCAAATTAGAAACATCTTCTCCACCTCGACCATTTCAAATCTCCTCATAACCTTGGACCTTTCGAATATCTCTAAATTCTTTTTGCATTATGTACACATTCCGACAGGAAACACTATCAGTTTTATTCAGTTTCTTGCGAAATGATGCAAATATTTCCCTAACAGTGGTCTGTAACATATCTATTCATGTGGCATTGGTCACACTAACTAAAATCATACAGTAGTTTAATTACTTGCATTGAAAAGACATTTATGTTCAAGATAACTGATTTAAAATGAAGGTTCAGCTTCATATGAGAACAACAATTGTCAATTTATGCCCAGTGTCCACTCCTAATTCAGTGTCTCCTATATGTGGATTATTGTGCACATGCAGCTCCTAATTTTCCATCCAATAAAATTAAATTTTAATAGCTGGAAAATTGTAGGTTGCTCACATGCCATTTCTCAAAGTGTTTTCCCGGAGAGTGAGGCTCCATGCAGTTTTAACACAAATGAAATATATACATTCAGATATACAACAGTTACATTGTGCAACTCGGTTCATTGTTTCCATTGAATTCCACATCCTGTTACAGTTTTGAAAGTAAAAATACTAAGTTTCATGGTTCAGTTGAGTGTGACTAAACAATTCATGCCTGAGGTTCTGGGTTCAATTACCAGTCTGTGCTGAAGTAGCCAATCACAGCAAGGGGGGCAGTGAGGGTTTATATAATAAGATCACGAGCAGTAAGATCAAATCAGTATGCAGTAACCCACCCCCTCTTGGAAGATTTAAATAACTGATCATAGAAAGAGAACGGTATCTGCCTTGATATGATTCAGTCAGCATATCAGACCCACTATTATTTACATTCTATTTCATCTTTATACCCTCTAGGCAAGATTTCTGTATGAGAGACGGTTTTAAATGCCGGTACAGCAAATACAAACTGTTTAAAGTGAGTCTAGCTCTGTGCTTTTATATGCTCCATAGCTAATGGCTTCAAGGGCAGTATAGTAAGTAATCTTATATTTTAAAAATCAAACCTTTCATTTACAATTTATATCTTGGAAGTGTGCATGCAGAGCCTAACCAGGGTGCAAGATATATGAGGAATAGATATTTGCAGATACATTCCAAGGACAATTATTTTTCTAACATTCAGGCACTAACTAGAAGGTGGAAGTTTCCCAGCTTTGAAATTAATTGAGCAATGAACATATTATTACTTGAGAGCACTGTCACATGTTTAAAAAGGGGACAAGAGTCTGCATGTGCTGGCACATGGTACAGATTCAAATGAGAACAGGCTAACATAAGTAGAAAATGTAAAAATTGCAAAACGTTATACATCTTTTTGAGTTAATACTTGATTATGACAAGTATATCTGATTCGATTGGGAAAAGTGCACAGTTGCAGTAGCTTGTCATAGAACAAGGCTGCTGGGAAGATTTCAAAAGTGAGGAGTTTCTTTCAGCAGGAGATTTGATTGGGAGAAGTGCACAGACGCAGCAGCTTGTCATCATGCAAGGCCGCTGAGAGGGTTCTGGGATAAAAAGGAGACGCTGCCTAGCAGAGTGGTCATCAGAGTAGTGTGAGTCAGAGTAGTAGGGCTTTGGCTCATCTGGGTTTCAGCAAGGACGGGCCTAGGTGAGGAAAGGATATTGCACATCTCTTTTATCCTCTAACTTAAGAGTAGTGGGTATGACTGCAGGGCCAGTTTTCTGCTCTGGGTATCAGATGTGGGATATCTGGGAGACTTCAAGCTGCAGCTCCTTAGAGACCAAGTTAGGGAACTGGAGCTGCAGCGTGAAGATTTTCGGCTTGTTAGGGAAAGTGAGGAGGTGATCAATAGGAGCTACAGGTAGGTAGTCACACCAGAGATAGATGGGTGACTGTCAGGAAAGGAAAGGGAGGGCATCAGGTAATGGAGAGCACCCCTGTGGCCATCCCCCTTAAAAATAAGTACTCCATTTTGAGTATTTTTGGGGGGAGGGTGGAACAGCCTAACTGGGGGAAGCAACCTACCTCTAGCACTGAGTCTGGCACTGTGGCTCAGAAGGGTAGGGAACAGAAGAGGATACAGTAGTAATAGGGGACTCTATAGTTAGGGAAACAGATAGGCAATTCTGTGGGCACGAATAACAAACATGGATGGTAGTTTACCTCCCAGGTGCCAGGGTTCATGATGTCTCTTAACATGTCCGCAATATCATGAAATGAGAGGGTGAGCAACCAGAGGTTGTAGTACATGTTGGTATCAACAACATAGGTGGAAAAAAGCGAGGAGGCCCTGAAAGCATAATACAGGGAGTTAGGAAGGAAGCTGAGAAGCAGGACCTCAAGGGTAGTAATCTTGGGATTGCTGCCTGTGCCATGTTACAGTGAATATAGAAATAGAATGAAGTGATGGATAAATGCATGGATGCAGGATTGGAGCAGGGGACAGGGATTCAGAACACCGAGACCTCTTTTGGGGCAGATGTGACCTGTACAAAGAGGACGGGTTGCACTTGAATCCCACGGGGACAATATCCTGGCAAGGAGGTTTGCTAATGATATTGGGGTGGGTTTAAACTAGATTTGCAGGTGGAGTGGGAACTGGTGAAGAGGCAGAGGATAGGGCAGTTGGTGAACAAGTAGAGAGCTTGTAGGGAGCTGTAAGGAAGGATAGGCGGATGTTACAGCAAAGATGCACTCAGCCTGATGGATTGAGATGAAGCTATTTTAAAGCAAGGAGTATCATAAACAAGGTGGATGAACTTAGAGCGTGGATCAATACATGAAACTATGATGATGTGGCCATTACAGAGGCTTAGATGCTTCAGGTGCAGGAATGGCTGCTGTGTGTGCCAGATTAGATGTTTCAGAAAAGGACAGGGAAGGAGGCAAAAAAGGTGGAGACTCAGCATTGCTAATCAGGGATAGTGTCATGGCTGCTGAAAAGGAGAAATCTTGGAGGGATTATCTACTGAGTCTGTGTAGGTGGAAGTCAGAAACAGGAAAGGGGCAATAACTCTACTAGGTATTTATTTATAGACCCCCCCCCCCAAGAGTAACAGGGACATCAAAGAGCAGTTAGGGAGACAGATTCTGGAACAGTACAATAATAGGTTTGTTGTGATGGGAGATTTTAACCTCCCCAATATTGACTGGAGAACTCTTAGAGCAAGGTTTAGATGGGGTGGAGTTTGTTAGGAGTGTTCAGGAAGGTTTCTTGTCGCAATGTGTAGAGGAGAAGCTGTACTTGATCTGCTATTGGGAAATGAACCTGGTCAGGTGTCAAATCTCTCAGAGCGCATTTTGGAGGTAGTGATCACAACTCTATCTCTTTACCATAGAACTGGAGAGGGATAGGAGCAGACAATTTGGGAAACCATTTAATTGGGGTAGAGGGAAATATGATGCTTTTAGGCAGGAACTTGGGAACATAAATTGGGATCAAGTGTTCTCAGGGAAATGCACAGCAGATATGTGGCAAATATTCAGGGAACATTTGCATGGCATTCTGCATAGGTATGTTCCATTGAGGCAGGGAAAGGATGGTAGGGTAAAAATTCATGTTGTACAAAGGATGTAGAAAATCTAGTTACGAAGAAAAGAAAAGCTGACAAAAGGTTCAAGAAACTAGTTACTGACAGAGTTACAGAAAATTACAAGGTTGCCAGGAAGGAGCTGAAGAATGAAATTAGGAGAGTTAGAAGGGGCCATGAGAAGGCCATGGTGAGCAGGATTAAGGAAAACCACAAAGCATCCTACCAGCATGTGATGAGCCATGTAAGAATAGGACCAATCAGGTGCGATAGTGGAAATGCGTGCATGGAGTCAGAGGAGGTAGCGGAGGTACTTAATGAATACTTCGCTTCCGTATTCACCAGGGAAAAGGACATTGGCAATTGTGGGGATGACTTACAGCAGACTGAAACGCTTGACCATATAGAAATTAAGAAAGAGGATGTGCTGGAGCTTTAGAAAGCATTAAGTTAGATAAGTCACCGGGACCAGATGAGTTATATCCCAGGCTACTGTAGGAAGCAAGGGAGGAGATTGCTGAACCTCTGGTGATGATCTTTACATCATTAATAAGGACAAAAGAAGTACCTGAGGATTGGAGGGCTGCAAATGTTGCTCCCTTGTTCAAGAAAGGCAGCAGAGATAACCCAGGAAATGATAGACCAGTGAATCTGACTTCAGTGGTGGGCAAATTGATAGAGAAGATCCTGAGAGGCAGGATTTATGAGCATTTGGAGAGACGTCATCTGATTAGGGATCATCGGAATGGCTTTGTCAAGAGCAAATCATGCTTTATGAGCCTGATTGAATTCTTTGAGGATGTAACAAAACACATTGATGAAGGTAGAGCAGTGTATATGGATTTCAGTAAGGCATTTGATAAGGTTCCCCATGCAGGGCTCATTCAGAAAGTAATGAGGCAAGGGATCCAAGGAGACCTTGCTTTGTGGATCCAGAATTGGCTTCCCAACAGAAGGAAAAGGCTGGCTATAGATGGTTTATATTCTGTATGGAAGTCAGTGACCAGTGGTGTTCCACGGGGATTTGTTCTGGGACCCCTCCTCTTTATGATTTTTATAAATGACTTGGAATAAGAAGTAGAAGGGTGGGTTAGTAACTCTGCTGATGACGCAAAGGTTGAGGGTGTTGTGGATAGTCTGGAGGGTTGTCAAAGGTTACAGCAGGACATCGATAGGATGCAGAAATGGACTGAGAAGTGGCAGATGGAGTTCAGCTCAGTTAAGTGTGAGGAGGCTCATTTTGGTAGGTCCAATTTTTAAGACAGTATATAGTATTAATGGTAAGACTCTTGGCATTGTGAAGGATCAGAGAGATCTTGGGGTCTGCTTCCACAGGGCACTTAAAGTTGCTGTACAGGTTGTTAAGAAGTCGTATGGTGTGTTGGCATTCATCAACCATGGGATTGAGTTCAAGAGCCAGGAGATAATGTTACAGCTATACAAGACCTTGGTCAGTCTCCATGGTATTGTGCTCAGTTCTGGTCACCTCACTACAGGAAGGATGTGGATACCATAGAGAGAGTGCTGAGGAGATTTACAAGGATGTTGCCTGGATTAGAGAGCATGCCTTATGCGAATAGGTTGAGTGAAATCGGCCTTTTCTCCTTGGAATGAACGAGGATGAGAGATGACCTGATTGATGTGTATAAGGTGATGAGAGGCATTGATCATGTGGATAGCCAGAGGCTTTATCCCAGGGCTGAAGTAGCTAACATGAGGGGACATAGTTTTAAGGAGGTTGGAAGAAATTACAGAGGGGATGTCAGGGGTAGGTTTTTCCACACAGAATGCACTGCCAGCGACAGTGGTAGAGACCAATACAATTGCGTCTTTTAAGAGACCCTTAGATAGGTACATGGAGCTTATAAAAATAGGGGGCTATGCAATAGGGAAATTCTAGGCAGTTTCTAGAGTAGGTTACATGGTTGGCACAACACAGTGGGCCGAAGGGCTTGTAATGTGCTGTAGGTTTCTATGTTCTGTGTTCTCTTCCATAACTAAAATAGGAGAAAGCAAATGCACATTTGGATTGAGAAAATAAGAGCTGGTAGCCAAATGCAGTTGACTCAAAATATATGTTTTGTGGATGAGATTTGGAAATGAACAATAAAGGTCAGAACAATATTCATCGAGTGATGACTCAGTCCTTGGCATTGGAAGTGAAGTGTTATTGAAACCTCAATTTCCCATGGAGAATATTAGCACAGTTCACATGCTTCCAGCGGGGTTGGGAAAATAATTGTGTGAATCACTTAAATTATTCATAGTGACGAAAAATGAGAGTTCTAGCCACTTTTTAAAATCATACTCTGTCACCTCCGTGCAGTTTCAGTTTTGCTATAACCATGTTGTCTATTTTGCTAGTTTAGCCTTCTGTTAATCCTGATCTTTCTCACTCATGGAATGAGGGCATTGTGACTTCTATCTCTTCCATCTCTGATTACTCCTGAGAAGAGAAACTTGGCCAGAGTCAATTCAGGCTCACTCGCTTATGGACAGGACATCAATAAAGATTCATTGTAACAGTTATCTCAACAACTTAGTCTTTACAATTCCAGAAACTAAATAGTAGTTCTTCTTATCCTCATCCCACCATATTCCACAGTTTACTTAATTGACTGTATTAAATTTAACACTGCTGATGTGCTAGAACTTGAAATCACGTTTCCAGCTCACTGCTGGAATACAAATCGAATGTCTCAAGCATTTGTCTTAATAATCAAATACTGGAAATTATCATTTAGTAACCTCCTTCTTGGAATTTATGTTTTTATCTAACTGTGTTCATCTGCATGAGTGTACAGTATATTCAACATTTTCTTGTGATGGATATTCACTCTCCACGGCCACAGGGTGTTTTTTTTGCCAAGCTCAGCTTTCTAACATAGCAGCTGACACTTGTAGAGATAAAAAAATTGTTTTTGAGAAAGTTAAACTTTTAACCAATATTCGTTGTTCAGCTTCTTGTCATAAACTGCAGCCAGTCTTCAGTTGTTAATGTAAATTATAAGCATTAATCAGTTTGAAGTTAAAAGGACAAACAAACAGCACTATGTATCAAGCACAGAACACTGGCCTACAGCATGGGGCTGACGGTAGTGTAAGGCAATGGGGTTATGTTAATTGGTCTGTTTCAAACTAGACAATGCTGGCTAAGTTATTTAATTCAACGGAGCCTGCAGACCAGATTGATACTATCACTCAGCACACCAAATATCTGATCTATTAATAGTTGGAAGGTTTTTGTGCTCAGAGAGTGAGCTTCACAGCATCAGTTCTGCAGAGGCTTTTACACCTTTATTGTGAAAAGGCATCTGGAAAAAAGTATCACTTGTCTGAAGTCAGCCAAGTGGCAGAAAAACAGTATAAATGTAAGAGAGTAGCCAGTCTTGTTAGGAATGGTCTCGGAAAAGCAAGTATGACAGAAAGACGGAGTGACTAGATGAGGTGAATATTCCACTGTCTTCAATTTCTGCAATGGTTGATTCATTCGTCTGTAACTCGTTCGTAAGTCATTATAGTTTATAGGAATTGTATCTTTGTTTTGGAAATCCTTTGTATTTCAGAAATCATTTGCAGATGCAACAGACATTCCTGCACAGGTCCAACAAAGAGCCTGACAAAGCAGCGAGTTTTTCCAACAGGAGTCGTTGCTTGGAGTACTGCGCAGACGCAACAGGAGCATTCCCGCGCAAGACTGACAAAGACTTACGACAGGAAACCCAATATCTATAAAAGAGAAGTACTGCCTAGTGGAGTGGTCATTGTCAGAGTGGTCCAAGGCAGAGTAGGATGGCTCTGGTTTAAACAGAGTTTCAGCGAGATCAGGTGAAGCCTAGGCATGTTCATTCCTTATTTCTTATTCAACTCAAGAGAGAATAGGTGGTATACCTACGGAGCCAGTGATCTGTTGTGGGTGTCAGATATCAATTTCCAAGAGAGTCCCACCCTCCCCGATGACCAGATCTGCACCCAGTGCATCGAGATGCAGCTCCTTAGAGACCTTGTTAGGGAACTGGAGCTGCAGCTCGAAGACCTTCGGCTTGTTAGAGAAAGTGAGGCGGTCATAGACAGGAGCTCCAGGGAGGTAGTTACCCCAAGGCTACAGGAGACAGATAAATGGGTGACTGTCAGGAGAAGGAAGGGCACGGAGTCTGGCCCTGTGGCTCAGAAGGGTAGGGAACCGAAGAAGGTGACAGCAGTTATAGAGAGACTCTATAGTCAGGGGGACAGATGGGCAATTCTGTGGATGCAAAAAGGAAACACGGATGGTGGTTTGCCTCCCAGGTGCCAGGGTCTGAGATGTTTCTCGATGCATCCACAATATCCTGAAAAGGAAGGGTGAACAGCCAAAAGTTGTCATACATATTGGTACCAGTGACATAGGAAGAAAAAGGGAGGAGATCCTGAAAAAAAAGAATATAGGGAGTTAGGAAGGAAGCTGAGAAGCATGACCTCAAGGGTAGGAGTCTCAGGATTACTGCCTGTGCCATGCGGCAGTGAAGATAGGAATAAAATGAGGTGGTAGATAAATGCATGGCTGAAGATTTGGAGCAGGGGGCAAGGATTCAGATTTCTGGATAATTAGGACCTCTTCTAGGGAGTGGAACCTATACAAAAGGGACGGGTTGCACTTGAATCTGAGGTGGACCAATATTCTTGTGAGCAGATTTACTAGACCTGTTGGGAGTGGTTTAAACTAACATGGCAGGGGGATGGGAACCAGGATGATAGAACTGAGAAAGAGCCAGCAGGGTAACAAGTAGATGATGGGTGTAACATGAATGCAACAAAGGACAAGCCAATGATTGGGTACAAATGCTGATAAAGCAAAGAGTTAAATCGCATCACAGAGGAAAAATTCAAAGGGGTGAAGAATGCAGGACTGAAAGTGCTGTATATGGATGCGTGTAGCATTCGGAAAAAGGTGGACAAACTCATGGCGCAATTAGGGATTGATCGATAAGATGCTGTGGGCATTACAGAATCCTGGCTGAAAGAAGGCCATAGTTGGCAGCTTACCATCAAAGGATATACTTTGTAACTGAAGGACAGGCAGGAAGGCATAGGTGGTGGTGTGGCTCTGTTGGTAAGAGACAGAATCACATCTTTAGAAAGAGGTCAGGGAATGTTGAATCTTCGTAAGTAGGGTTGAAAAAATTGCAAGGGTGAAAAAACCATAATGGGAATCACATGTAGTCCTCCAAATTGTAGCCAAGATGTGGGGTTGAGATTGCAAGGGGAACTGGAAAAGGCATGTAATAAAGGTAATGACACAATTGTAATGGAGGGACTTCAATATGAAAGAGGATTGGGAAAATTAGGTTGATGTCAGATTGCAAGAGAGGGAATTTGTTGAAAGCCTACGAGATGGCTTTTTAGAGCAGCTTGTGCTTGAGCCTACTCAGGGAAAGGCTGATGTGTAATAACCCAGATCTTATTAGTGAGCTTAATATAAAGGAACTCTTAGGAGGCAGTGAAGTTGAATGATTGGGAAGCTCTTAAAGTCCAACAAAAGAAAATTAAAAAAGTAATAAGAAGGGAAAAGATGAAATATGAGGGCAAACTAGCCAATAATATAAAGCAGGATACCAAAAGTTTTTTCAGTTATATAAAAAGGGAGGTGAGAGTTGATATTGGACCACTGGAAAATGATGCTGGTGAGGTAGTAATGGGGGACAAAGAAATGGCAGCTGATCTTAATGGGTACTTTGCATCTGTCTTCACTGTGGAAGACACTAACAGTGTGCCAGAGGTCCATTTGTGTCAGGGAGCAGGAGTTAATGCCATTGCTATTACAAAGGAAAAAGTGCTAGGCAAACTCAAAGGTCTTAAGGTGGATAAGTCACTTGGACAAATGGACTACATCCCAAAGTCCTGAGAGAGGTTGCTGAAGAGATAACAGATGCACTGGTCATGATCTTTCAAGAATCACTTGATTATGGCATGGTTCCAGAGGACTGGAAGATTGCAAATGTCACTCCCATTTTTAAGAAGGGAGGAAGGCAAAAGAAAGGAAATTATAGGCCAGTTAGCCTAACCTCAGAGGTTGGGAAAGTGTTGGAGTCTATTATTAAAGATGAGGTTTCAGAGTAGTTGAAGACTAATGATAAAATAAGTCAAAGTCAGCATGGTTTCTGGAAAGGGAAATCTTGCCTGACAAATCTGTTAGAGTTCTTTGAGGAAATAACAAGCAGGGTAGACATAGGAGAGATAGTGGATTTTATTTACTTGGATTTTCAGAAGGCGTTTAATAAGGTACCACACATGAGGCTGCTTAACAAGAAAAAAATCCTATGGCATTACAGGGAAGACACTGACATGGATAGCGGAATGGTTGACAGGCAGGAGGCAGTGAGTGGGAATAAAAGGGGCCTTTTCTGGTTGGCTGCCAGTGACTAGTGGTGATCCTCAGGGGTCATTATTGGGACCGCTGCTTTTCACATTGTTTGTCAATGATTTAGATAATGGAATTGATGGCTTTTTGCCAAAGTTTACAGATGACACAAAGATAGGTGGAAGGGTAGGTCGTGCTGAGGAAGCAATACAATTGCAGCAGGACTTAGTCAAATTGGAAGAATGGGCAAAAAAGTGGCCGATGGAATAGTGTTGGGAAATGTATGATAATGCATTTTGGTAAAAGGAACAATAGTGTGGAGTATTATCTAAATGGGGAGAAGGTTCAAACATCAGAAGTGCAGAGGGATTTAGGAGACCTCATACAAAACTCCCAGAAGGTTAATTTACAGGATGAATCTGTGGTTTAAAAAAAAAGGCAAGTGCAAAGTTGGCATTTATTTCAAAGGGACTAGAATATAAAAGCAAGGGGATAATGTTGAGCCTTTATAAGACACTAGTCAGGATGCACTTAGAGTATTGTCAACAGTTTTGGGCCCCATATCTCAGAAAGGATGTGTTGTCATTGGAGAGAGTCCAGAGGAGGTTCACGAGAATGATTCTGGGGATGAAGGGGTTAACATATGAGGAGTGTTTGGCAGCTTTGGGCCTGTACTCACTGAAATTTTGAAGAATGCGTGGGGGGGTGGGGGGAATCTCATTGAAACCTACCAAATGTTGAAAGGACTAGAGAGGGTGGAGAAGATGTTTCCTATGGTGGGGGTATCCAGTACTAGGGGGCACAGCCTCAAAATTGAGGGGCGACCCTTTAGAACAGAGGTAAGGAGGAATTTTTTTATCCAGGGAGTAGTAAATCTGTGGAATGCTCTGCCACACACTGCGGTGGAGGCCAAGTCTGTGCTTCTATTTAAAGTGGAAGTTGATTGTTTCCTGTTCAGTCAGGGCAAAGGATATAGTGAGAAGGCAAGTGTATGGGATTAAGTGGGATCCAGGATCAGCCATGCTGGAACGGTGGAGCAGACTCAATGGGTTGAATGGACTAATTCTGCTCCTATGTCTTATGATCTTATGCAAAACTTTTAGACGATAAACAACTTCCAAGTTTTAAATGTGTTTTAAGAACTTTGTCTGCATTGAAATGTATATCACTAAAAATAAATGAACCATGTTTGGACTATTTTGTTAGCTAAACATATCTCCTCCTTGATAGTGAGTGGGGATCCACCACTCATTGAGTGGGTATTGGCAGCTAAACATGCCATGGAGGATAAACAAAGAAGTGAACAAGTCTTTGAAGAGTAGGTGAAACCAGTATAACCTCTCTTTAGTGAGGGTACCCATAGCTATCTATATCAGATGGAGCTTAAGATCTTTGAGCTTAGAACTTTACGGTCAGCAATATATCTGACTTATGGAGCTCTCATTGCATAACCTCTCAAATTAATAGACGGAAAGGCAGATCATATTCATTTTGGGCATTTGATCCTCCAAGTCCAGTAATGATGACCAGGCTCTGGGATGTGGCATTATTATTGAAGAACACTGCAATGTCAGACCAGATCAGTTTCATCTGCATGGTGTCACAGTGCAAATAAATCCATAAAATTTCTAAGTTTTGAATTCACTCCTAAAATTCTTGTCACATGACAGCAAAATAATTTCAAATAATAGCACGAGTGCAGAATTGGAAGATCATATCTCCTTCCATATACAAAATTTCAACAGAGGTACATTCTACCCGTGTTTTCCACTCCCTAAGCAACTAAAAGCTATGTCTGCAAGGGAACACAGCAGATATAAAAATAACAACCGTATGCAGAGTTGATAGCACTCCACTGAAATAAGATGCATTAAGCAAAATAACCTTGCATCTTTTATATGGCTCCAATGTTTTAATGTTATCTCTTTTTCATACAGTTTATTTTGGCATAGTAACAGAGGACTAGTGGGCGCAGCCTCAGTTTAGAAGGATGTCCCTTTGTAACAAAGGTGAGGAGGAATTTCTTTAGACAGAGGATGATGAATCTGTGGAATTTATGGCCACTTTGACTGTGGAGGACAAGTCACTGGGAATATATAGAGTAGTGTTTGTTAAGTTCCTAATTAGTAAGGGCATCAAAGGTTACGTGGAGAAGATAGAAGAACGGGGTTGAGAGGCAAAATAAATGATTGAATTTAAAATGATTGAATGCACAGCAGAGGTGATGAGTGGAATGGCCTAATTCTGCTCCTATATCTTATGATACAGCAGCCAGCCCCATTTAAGTCCCATGGACCAGACACAACCAGTCAGTGCACCTAACATTCAAGCAGACTGACTCTGTCCTACCATCTCATAGACAACTGAGATATGCAATTTCAAATATATTCATCAGTAACAACTGGAAATTCTAAGATTTTTCGATTCGTAGAATCATAAAGCACAGGAAATTGCCCCTTATGCTGACCAATTGACAGTAATCCCATTTACTACCTTTTCATCATTTTTTTTGCATAGTAGGAGAATTAAAGGTTATGAGGAAAAGGCAGGTAGGTAGAGATGAATCCATGGCCAAATCGGCCATGAAATTATCGAATGGTGGAGCAGGCTCGATGGATCAGGTGACCTATTCTTGTTCCTATTTCTTATGTTGCCTTTTATGCCTCAGCAACTTTAGTGTCCACCCATTCACCTTTTCAATGTTGCAATAACACTCAATTCCACCACTTGCTCAGATAGTGCATTCCCGATTCCAACCACTCTTTAAGTAAAAGGAAAAGCTTCCTCAGATCCCTTATAAGTCTCTTGTCCCTTACCTTAGAAGTTGGTTTCTAACCACCTTTGTTATGGAGAAGTTTCCTGCCATTTATCCTATGTTCCTCATTTTTTTAATCCTTCACTCAAGTCCCCCACTTCTCAGCCTATTAAGTCTCTCATAAGTGAAACTAACCCACACAGCATTCTGGTGAATTGCCTTTGCATCCATTCTAGTGCAATCACACCTTCCAATTGTAAGTCAACTAAAAATACACACTATATTCCAGCTGTGACCCAATAAATATTTGTTAAAACTGTACCATAAAGTCCCCACTCTAATATTCAATGCTCCAGCTAATGAAGCCAAGAAAGACAATTCATCACCATCTTATCTACTTCCACTGACACGTCCTTTATTTCACATCTCCTGGAAAATCATGATCAATACATTAAGTTTTACAAGGTTTTAATAAAGGTTATACATGTGAAGCATATACATCAGTGATTTATCTTGTGTAGTTCCATTATTAATAAGACATAGTTATATTGCTGCTAAGCTTATTTTCTATAAAGCTATTAAATCACTAGGTTACAGAGTCATCTAACTATATCAGATGCATTTAACTGGTTCCAAAATCTGTGCATCATTTTACAAATACACCTATCATAGCATAAGAATTTCAACATTAAAAATGCAGAATTCAGGTTTAATCTTGCAAAAACAAAATAAATTAGCAAAGGGCAGAGAACAATAAGTTCCTGTTAGAACCAACAAGGGTCAGTACTGAATTCGATAGGGTTTTTAAAATTTATATTAATAACTTCAATTCCAAAATTGCTTCCAATTGATCAAAAACAAATTCTCCTTTACCTAAGAGTGATTAACAAACAGAAGGTAATTTGAGATTAAGTTACTGTCATGAGAAATGGAATCCCTATGGAAATGTTAAAATTAATACAGATGGAAAGACCTTAACTCATCAGACAATCATTAGATGTAGGAGAACAGTTAGAAAGCACTGGGTATGAGTGAACTTACATTGATTTTTATTCTCCTACACTCTACATGAACTTTAAGTGTTTGACTTCAATACTTACTTGAAAAATTTGTCTCAGATGAATGAAAGGAAATTTGTGACTCATATTTATTTCAGCAAAAACAATTGATTTCTACTTTAAAGCCAGGAAGTTTCTCTGCACAGCATTGCAACAATAGAGTAATTATATCAAATGCCTTTGGCAGCAATATTGCGATACCAGTATAACTGGTAAGTGATTCTGAAACAAAACAAAAAACATATTGTTGTAAAATACAATTTGTCGTATTCTAATATGGAATTTTTAAAACATTTTTGAACTGTTTCTCTATCCATGGTTGGTGAACAAGAGATTAATTATTATTTAAAATTAACAATTCCAGATTTTTCATAATAAAATATAAGAAACAACAGAAATTAGCCATTTGGCCCCTCCTGCCAAATCCTCCATTTACTGTTGATGTCTTATACTGGTACCTTTCACTCATCATTTTTATTGATACATTGATATCTCAAAATCAATCCACAGATCTCCTCCTCGGGTGAAGCAAGTTCTCGCATCTGTCCTGATTGGCTGACTCCTTATTTCGAGATTGTGATCCCTGATTACAGACACCATTTCCACCAGGAACATTAACTCCACACTTACCCTGTGCAACCTCTTAATATTTCCATTAATGTTCCCACTTTCGATTTGGATTTTGAAAAAATCAGAAAATCATCTTCCATTTTGAAGCTCAATGGTGCAAAAGACCTGACCTTGGAAATTCCCATTTCCTGTAAAACCTGGCACTGCACATTGTGACATAACAATACAATATCTTAAAATTTATGCTGATGCAACTTGAAAATTTTTCTTTAACAAGGTACAAATCATTATTTATCCTCTTTTTTGCAGAAGTTTGTAAGTCAGCTCTCATTTCTGTCTCAGAACATCCAATTTGATAGCAAATTAAGATCGATAAACTGCAAGCATTGAAAAACGTAAAATAAATATGAAAGTTGCTGGAAATATGCAGGAGGTCTGGTAACACCAGTGTAAAGAAAAACTGTTAACATTTCAGGTTGAAGACTTCTTCAGAAATGAAATCTTCCCTTTGTCCTATCCGTTCCTCGTCAACCTGTCTCATTTTTTAACTGCATTGCATTTGTGGTTTTTGAATGACAATAAACTGAATCTGAATCTGAATCTGAATCTGAATTTAAAACTAAATTGTTTCACCTCTTTGGCAATTCTGACAGAATCTTTAATCTGAAATATTAGCTCTGTTTCTCTTTCCATGGATGCTGTCTGAGCAACTAGTGTTTCCAGAGTTTTCTCTTCTTACATCCAATTTGACATTTAAGCTTTGTTAACAGACCCTCACTAGTGTGAGTCGATGAACAGAAGACTACCTTGACTTCCTCTAGGTTATCACAAACATGAGAAAATCTGCAAATGCTGGAAATCCGGGCAACACACACAAAATGCTGGAGGAACTCAGCAGGCTAGGCACCATATATAGAAAAGAGTAAACAAGTCCTTAACATCGACTGCTTACCCTTTTCTGTAGATGCTGCCTGGCCTGCTCAGTTCTTCCACTGGGTTTTTCCTGGCAGATTTTGCATGGGAGATTTGTCTCCATTCTCTGGCATTACACAGGTATAAGATTATTGGCTTAAATGTGTAGTCATTTGCTCATGAGTTTAGTTGAAGTCACGAGGAATAAAGGGATGGTTCATGTAATAGCTGGTGGCAGGGAAGGAGAAGGGTTTGAGGAATATATTTACATGGAGCGCTGCCACAAGAAAGCTGCAATCATCAAAGACCCTGTCCATCCAGGCCATGCCTACTTCCAATTGGCAGGAAGTGCAGAATCCTTAGGTGCCACACTACTAAGCTCAGGAACAGTAATTACCCAACAACCATGAGCCTCCTGAACTGGCATGGATAACCATATAACAATACAGCACGGAAACAGGCCATCTCGGTCCTTCTAGTTCATGCTGAACGCTTACTCTCACCTAGTCCCACTTACCTGCACTCAGCCCATAACCCTCCATTCCTTTCCTGTCCATATACCTATCCAATTTTTTTTTAATGATAAAATCGAACCTGCCTCTACCACTTCTACTGGAAGCTCATTCCACACAGCTACCACTCTCTGAGTAAAGAAGTTCCTCCTCATGTTACCCCTAAACTTTTGCCCCTTAACTCTCAACTCATGTCCTCTTGTTTGAATCTCCCCTACTCTCAATGGAAAAAGACTATCCACGTCAACACTATCTATCCTCCTCATAATTTTAAATACCTCTATCAAGTCCCCCTTCAACCTTCTACGCTCCAAAGAATAAAGACCTAACTTGTTCAACCTTTCCCTGTAACTTAGGTGCTGAAACCCAGGTAACATTCTAGTAAATCTCCTCTATACTCTCTCTATTTTATTGACATCTTTCCTATAATTCAGTGACCAGAACTGTACACAATACTCCAAATTTGGCCTCACCAAAGCCTTGTACAATTTTAACATTACATCCCAACTCCTATACTCAATGCTCTGATTTATAAAGGCCAGCATACCAAAAGCTTTCTTCACCACTCTATCCACATGAGATTCCACCTTCAGGGAACTATGCACCATTATTCCTAGATCACTCTGTTCTACTGCATTCCTCAATGCCCTACCATTTACCATGCATGTCCTATTTTGATTAGTCCTACCAAAATGTAGCACCTCACTCTTATCAGCATCAAACTCCATCTGCCATCTTTCAGCCCACTCTTCTAACTGGCCTAAATCTCTCTGCAAGCTTTGAAAACGTACTTCATTATCCACAACGCCACCTACTTTAGTATCATCTGCATACTTACTAATCCAATTTTCCACCCCTAACTTCATCATAACTTCAATCACCACTACTCTGCACTGATTCTACAACCTACAGGCTGACTTTCACCGTTCTTAACAACTCAAGTTCTCAGTATTTTTATTTGCAGTTTCCCTTCTTTTGCACATTGGTCGTTTGTCAGTTTTTATGTAGCTTTTCATAAATTCCATTATATTTCTTTTTTCCATGTAAATGCCTGCAATTAAATTAATCTCAAGATAATATATGGTAACAAAGGAGTACTTTGATAATAACTTTATTTTGAACTTTGAAGACTTGTGTTTTCTAGGGGACTTCTGTCAATTTTCAACAAAAATCTCTCTTGCCTGCTCCTGCTGTCACTGGTGAGAAAAGGATTAGCCCGAGACAAAGGAAACCTAAGCTTTTTTTATGGAAATTGACATTATTGAAGCTAGTAATAAAAAAATTTGAACAAAATAATAAAACAAAGTTATAAGTACCTCTAACCTTTTCCTTCTGTATTGCTAACAAACATTTATTAATGAAATTCTAGAATCTGGCATGATTAGCATTCTATGTATGGGAGATTAAAGTACCTCAACAGGTTAATGTCCTTACTTTTCAGACTATATGTGGTACAAAATATTGCTTTTCTACAAAGATTAATGGATTCAAAGTTATTATTTGACCCCAGTCCCAGAGTTAAATTTAATTTTCTTTTATCAGCTATTTGACAGGCTCTACAACGATGAGATTAACAAGTCTTTGAGAGCACCTGATTAACACAATATCATGTGAATACTGCAGGTTTGAGTTCTGCAAGAATGTGTTATGTGCCTGTCGGCATTAGAGAAATTGTTAATCAGTAGGAGTGTCACAAATTGCTATCTTTTTGTAACAAAACGGGGTATTGCTTTAAGTGTGAAATGTACGTTGCATTTTAAACCAGAGTGAGTGATTGCTGTTTCGAATAAACAGATCCAAGGCATGACATGATGAATGCACACTAATTACATGGGAAGACTAGGGCAAGTAGTTCACTCATACTTGTCCCTTAGTTCTTGCATTAATATTTCAGATGAGCTGGAAGAACTTGTTGCCCTTCTGGTGCCCCTTCAGTATTGACTGCCTGCCCTTAAAAATTATAACTTAGCTGTGCTGATGTCATTGCTTCACCATCTTAACCTCAATCCTAAACAAGAGCCAAAGAGAGACCTTGTTTCACATAATATGTAATTATCATTATATTCAATTCCCTGCTGAGTGGCAGCCCATATTTCTGCTTACAATGTCCCTCCAGCCCTCTAACTCTGCTAAAACGGAATGAATACAGATGCATGGAAGCCTCCCGAACTTCAAATGACTTTAAAACCTTACAAATATTTTAATGACAGCTTTATAAAGGTTTTAGTTGCCATATTGTACAGTTCTTAAGTTTAGCCACTTTATATCAGATTGCTAAGAAAATATCTCTTAGGTAAAGCAAGAGACATGGCTAGGTAAAATAACTGGAGTTTTCTCAATCTAATTTATTTATTCTGCTTCTCATGTTAAACTTGCATACTAACTGTATCAAATTCTAAAACTTGCTAAGAATCTTTGTCATTAATTTCTTAACAATGTACCAAGATAAAGCCATAGTAATTTAACTATATGCAAACATTCTTGTATAACATGCATTTCTCAGTGTTTAGTACAAAGCAAAGGCAAAACATTCCAGAAAACTACTGGCTGATTTTGCAAATCTTTATGACTCCTTCTCCCAAAATAATGTGTTGTCAATATATGAAGCACCATTTGGAACAATGAACAAACACCTCGTCCGGATTAATGGTAATTACTAGCTGCATTTTGTTGAGTCGGATAAGACCTCATGGACTATTGTCCAGATCTAATTTGCTGAACCGTCATTTCAATAAACAGATGTTTGGCAGCGATGTGAAAGAAAACTTGGCAAGTTTGTAAAACAACCAGGAAGTAAAATTTCTAAACCTTGGCTTTACTGTGAAGAGCTCAAATATCATGAAACCAACTATGTTCTAAGATAGGTAACAAATATACAGTTCTGGTTCATTGAGGAAAACATACAAGTTCCTCTAGGACTTCAAGCATGTTCAGATGAGAAGATTTTAAATATATTATTTACAGTGTATGGATAAGGACACAGGGGATTCTGCAGATGTCTGAAATCCAGAGCAACACACACAAAATGCAGGAGGAGCTCAGCAGGTCAGGCAGCATCTATGGAATTGAGTAAATAGTTGACATTTCAGGTCAAGACCCTTCATCAGATCAGGATATACTTTTTCATTTTAAAAAAGCAATTACCAAGCATATTTGATAATGAATTAGATTATTTGCTTAAGTAAGAGGCTGGACATCACCAATTTGTGATGTCAAAATTGGGTTAATATGTACTTTAATCTAAATTCAGGGTTCAGTCATATTTTATGTTCATTCATGCTGCCAGTAGTGATAAGCCTCATCATATCAGCACTTGAGATCTTCATTGAACAGAAACTTCATTGGATCAGTCACATCAACAATGTGGTTGGCCCAAAGTAAGCATTCTGTGATGCACTGTCTGCTTTTCTGACTGTTTTGAAAACATTATTGCCATTTACAGCACTTACGTCAGATTATGATGGAAGTAGCTCCATCAACATACAAGATGCTCCAAACTATTCAGACAAATAAATTGGCTGAATGTCAACTCACTTGCATTTTCGCATTATGCAGCTTTTACAAGTGATATTATTTATTGCAGGAACCCATCTCTGGTTGTTTGACAGAAGCCCTCTTTGTGAGCTTTGCCATGGAGATGCTTGAGAATACAATGCCATGGGAACACGATAGCTCTAAGATCCCCACAAATTCTATCTCAAAATTATACCCCACAGACAGTTTAAATCATTCAGTATGGACTAGATGGGCTGAAGGGTCTGTTTCTGAGCTGTACTTTTCTATAACTCTATTACAAGGAACGTGGCCTGCCCATTATAGTCATGCTGACTTTTTAACATTATTATCCAGCTGATCCCGCTATATCTCTTAACTTTACTCATCTCTGGTCATCTGCTGCTGAAACCCTCATTCATAGCTTTTTGATCCTTACAGATCACCATCTCCCATTCTACCGTGCATAAATTTGGCCAGCTAAATTTCGGCCTCTGCTTCCTAATCCATACAAAGTACATTTTACCCATCATTCCAATGCAAGCTTGGGCACGGCACCTCCTAGTTGTACAGCCTCAAAAGGTAAGATCGCCATCCTTGTTTCAAACTCCTTCCATAGTCAAGTCTCTCCTTCCCTACATAAAACCTTCTGGTCCTGTAATACATACACTGGGATAGCTGTACTCTTACAATAATAGCTTTTTAATGATCTCCTAATTTAACCATTACACCATTGATGACTGTCTTCAACAGCTTCTCTCTAGAATTCCCTTCCTAAGCCTCTTCATTCATCCTTTAAATCACTCCTTTAAAACCCATCTTCAGTTGCTCTAATATACATTTTGGTGTCACACTTTAAGTCCATTTCAAAACACTCTGAGTCCCACCATTTTGAACAAAACCAACTCATTGCTTCTCATAAATTCAATAAAGAGTTCAGAGCGAAAAAGACACAGGAAAGTTGAAGGTGATAGCATGGATGTGAACTCAGTTCAATTCTCGATTACGGTGAGATCCACTTCAGCAGCAGGGTAGCTTCCTGTAATGTAGTAATGTGCGAGAAAGCTCATTTCAAAGGTTGATAAAGAGAAGCCCAAGAAAGGTCATCACCCTGTATTGCGATGTCAGTTACCTTCTCTGAGGTTGCTACTTGACCTGCTGGGTATCTCCAGGAAGTTATTTGCGCTCCTTTTATGTCAAGAGCGCAAATAAAACTGGCATCCCAGGAGAGAAGAAAAATGTTTCCATAAAATGTAACTGAAGCTCCAGAGGACTGTTGTAAATTGGGATAGCATTATGGCATTGTACATATTGTACTGCTTCTGCCATGCAAGAGTTAATATGTCTTGGAACAGAAATGTCAGAAACGCATTCACCCTGTACTTCTCAAGCTGAACCTTATTTGTACCAACAATGAAACCTATTCATCATTGTGTCAAAGAAAAACCTGGGAAACAAAAGATTGTTGCTTAAATTCAGTATTTTGCATCAAGATTTGTCTTTAAGGAAAATGACAGACTTAAACATTTTGATTGGGTTTAGATGTGTTCTTAAACCTACATCAGAACTGCTTTGTTAATATCAAATGTTCAAATTGTATGTTTTTAAAAACGATGTTATTGCCTTTAAGGGAAATGAGTTGTCCGACTAGCAGATCCAAATCCATAGGTAAGTTTTCCACATATAGATGTAAGTATGCTTTTATTTTCTTTACCTTTCCCCCTTAAAATGCTAAAAATCAAAACAATCCCCAGAGACTGGAGTCAAAAAACAGAATTTGTAGCACATAGGCCCCAAAATGATTGAACGTGATCCAATTTGTACCGCTATCTGAAGTGCTAAAAGACAAAAAGGTCATCTGTAGATATAGGGGCCGTCATCTCATAACCACTTTCAGCAATACCTCCAATATAGTGTACATACATGCAAATATTACCAATGGAAAATGAGACAAAATGCAGCATTTGGAATGAATCAACAAACCCACTGTTATTCAACACCTCAATTTACTTTGAAACATCAGGAATCAGAAACAGCTGTATGCAACCTATCATCATGTATACATCTATGCATACTAGATTATAGAGTTGACATTTCGCCTCTATGCAGACAACTGTGAAGTCAGGGGTTCCTAACCTTTTTTCTGCCATGGAGCCTTACCATTAACCAAGGGCTCTGAGAAGCCCAGGTTGGGAACCCCCGCTGGAGATCAACCGACACATGAATAAAAATCAATGCTGTGTTCAGAACGATGCCCAGTAACGTTCGTGTACAACAGCAATTTTGCATCAATCAGTTCAACATGATTCATAGTAAAGATCTAAAGATTAAATATCAACTTTATTTGTCACATATACATCAAAATTTCAAAACATACAGTGAAATGTGTCATTTTCATCAAATCAGAGAGAGAGTTGTGCTGGGAGCAGCCCACAACTATGTCACGTCTCCAGTGCCAACATAGCATTATTATAGCACAACTTATTAACCCTAACTGCACATCTTTGGAATGTGGGAAGAAACCGAAGCAGCCAGAGGATACCCACACGGTCACAGGGAAAACATACAAACTCCTCACAGTCAACAGAGGGAACTGAACCCCAATCAGTGATCACTGGTGCCGTTAAATGGTTGTGCTAATTGCTATGATACTGTGCTGCCTTATTAAAGATAAATGATTCTGAACAGGAGAGTTTCCACCAACTAGAGAGAGGCAGAGATGGGATTTTATATAATGTTATTCATTTGGAAGAAAGAGAAAGGAGAAACATTGTCCAAGTAACAAAATAGCAAATTTAGGGCTAACGAAGATCAATCCAAAGCACTATTGTTATTGACTCTTTTGCCTACCCTGTTCATAGATCTTTGGGGAAGGTTTAGGCTGCAGACAACCAGAGATTATCTTTCTCATCAGCTTCAGGTGAGGACAAATGGTACAGACAAACTAATAACACTTGGCACTATGCTATTATGTGCATGTTAATTACTAACTAGGTGACAGAAATAAAAAATTATATGCATTAATTTATTTGAAAATTAGAAGATATTAATCAATGACATGTAGAAAGTAAGTGCTAGAAGTGTTGCATTGAACAAACTATTTGGAATGCATGAATAATGCATATTTTTGTATATTAACCCATACAAATAAGTATACGTCAAGAGTACTATAGATTTCCTTGATAGTGTAGGTTTTCATTTTATACTTTTGCAATTTTCACATTGCTTCACTAATCATTCATTTATATTTGCATATCTGTAAGCCATATGGTTCTAAAGTAATTAAACTACTAGATTGTCACTAGACTAGGGGTTCCCAACCTTGGGTTTACGGCCCCTTGGTTAATAGACATAGGAGCAGAATTAGGCCATCTGGCCCATCAAATCTGCTCTGCCATTCAATCATGGCTGATCCTTTCTTTTCTCCTTCACAACCCCAGTTCCCAGCCTTCTCCCCATAACCTTTGATGCCATGTCCAATCAAGAACCTATCAATCTCTGCCTTAAGTACACCCAACAACCTGGCCTCCACAGCTGCACATGGCAACAAATTCCACACTTTCACCACCATTTGGCTAAAGAAATTTCTCCGCATCTGTTTTGAAATGGCGCCCCTCCATCCTGAGGCTGCGCCCTCTTGTCCTAGACTCTCCCACCACGGGAAACATCCTTTCCACATCTACTCTACCTAGCCTTTCAACATTAAAACTGGCAAGGCGCCATATGTGTCATGAGTGGTTTGTAATAAAAAGTTGCACACTGAACTTTTTGATCGCTATGACTCCTAAGAGGACAATTTCATTCACAGTCATGAGAATAGTGGCCAGTCATGATACACCTGCAGTCTAATGAGCCCCATAAACAATACGAATGTTGACAAGTTGCTTGGAAGTACTCCATAATGGAAGATAACAGAGCAGGGAGAATTGAAGAGAGGCTATACAACAAACCTAGGTCATTTTTCCTAACTTTACAGGAGAATGGATGTGGTCACACCTCCCTATCAGGCATGTCTGACGAGGATCACCAGTTGGAAAAAAAAAACAGATGGTAATCCACAACTGTGCATTCATGCAAAGTGATTTTATACAGTTCCAGGTGAAAAAAAGTAAAAGATGCCCGAACAGAAAAACAAATTTACAACTAGACAAATTAAAACAAACATGTACCAAATTTTATAAATATACAGAGGCTTTCTCCACAACACACTTTGATGTTAACTTTCCAATATAACTATTCACCAACAGTCAAACCCAACTTCCACACCCCTTAGAAAAGCCAAACTGAGGGTTTAAAATCTGTCTGCATGAGGTGTAATGCACCTGACCCCACTAACCCAGGCGTTATTTTAGCATAAGGTGTAATGCACCTGCTCCCACTAACCCAGGCGTCCCTAACTATCCCTCGGCTCTTTTGAGGCCATTCTGCTGTAATCAAACCTTTGTACCAGTGTGAGTGAAAATAAATGAATCTGCTGGAATGCCTTTGTCTAGAATCCCTGTTTTTATGAGTTGTAGATGAGTAGAACATGTTAACTGAAGGCATTGTTTTGATTAGCCAAGCTAGCAATTGTTGGGGCGTGTAAATGGTGAACTCCCAAGAACTGTAGAATGGGAGTGCAAAGTGTGTGAACTGCTGAGGAATCTAGACCAGGGACAGAATGAGGAGGAGAGACTAACTGGGCAAAGGGCAAGGTTAGCAGGAGAATTAGCATTGACAACCTGTTCTGTTACAGTTGCAGAAGTAAAAACTATCTATTAAATGATACCACTATTTTGGTATTTCTCCAATAAAGATTTATTCCTTCAGTGCTGGAGACCTCTTACAAAAAGCTGTGCTCAAAATGCCCACTATTGTGATATTTCAGTAATGCTTGTGTAATTTGTAAATATGTTGTTGATTAAGCATTCTTGTTCATTCCCGTGTCTTCTTTTGAATTACTTTAATGCTTTGTAGTTACAAAACATAACACCCACCTAAAAGTCATGAAAAAAGTCAATATAATCTCCTAATAAAAGTAAACAGGTGTTCAAGGCACTGTTAATAGCCAAAACAAAACATATAAAATCTACCCATTCGAAATTCATGGCTATATACGAGTTACTGACTTCTTCCAACCTAGCAAAACTCCACTGAGGCAGGATGTGAAATTTCACAAATGCAGAAAGAGCTTCACTTTGCTGTGGGAAGACTTTATTGCTGTAAGTGAAACCTGAAGTTTTCTTTCATCAACAAACAGGTTGCCTCAAAATGCCACCAAAATTTTGTGCAGAATTGTTCTCCAGAAATAAGAATGTTTCTTTGGTTGCCTTTACATATGCCAAATACTACCACTGCTGTCACCCAATTTAAACGTTTCAATCATACCAGAAGAACATTTGGCATTTGAAATTCCTCGTGATCATTCGTGCGAAGCCTCCATTCACAATAGTCAGAACATTCCTCTACGGTGCTTTAATTAACTCTATGCAAAATGTCACCAGATCAACTCTACAAGGAACTCCCAAGTTAGGATGCTGGATTCCTACAGTAACTCTTCATAGCCTTAGAAACCTGAGGTTACATCATGTCAAAGAGGCAGTTGTCTCCAAGTGCCCTGTTTCTGGCAGCTTCACTATTGTCAATCGATTGTCTACTGCCATTCTACTGGTGACAATGAAAGAGGTTCATGCACCTGTCTGGGAAAATGCTATCACCTTGAACCATCCTTGCACCTCAGTGCAGCATAGCAAGGTGCTGAGAAGCCAGTGGCATCCTAATACAGTCCCAAATGGGTCCTGGAGATCTTTCAAACAGAGAGCTGCCTCTTCTTGTGTCATCACTACCTTGACTTTCTTCTCTAAGCACTTTATGACTACAACACTATATCTCTTGTACTGGATGAATGTTCTTTTAGTTCTGTACAATACAATGGCTATGACTCTTTTGAGTTCTCTGTCATTTCAACAACATAATAGTAAACCATTTCTGTTGTCTACAAATAGCCCCTGACTATAAGTCTTTCTTTAAAGTGCATGGATTTAACGGTGTAATGTTTGCCAATACAAAGTAGGGTAAAGGACAGAAAGTAGAGAACAGTGATAAATTGTTATGTTAAAAATTAATGAGGATTTGCAGTCACACCTCTAAGGCTTCAGGGATGGTACCACTGCTCTCTTTAATAGATGTGAATGTCCAGGACTTGGATATATAGTACATAATTTCAAAGATTACTAGTAGAGGAGAAAACTCAGAAATAGTCAAGACACACATAAAAGCATATCAAATTCAAGATTGATAAGTGTGAGCTGATTAATTTTGATTTTGAAAGTGAGAGGGGTTATTATTCTAAATAGTAGAATTTTAAAGGAGATGCAGGCATAGAAGCAGTGAGAGTTAACATAAATAAATTACTGGATAAGTTGAGAAGACTGTCATGAAGACATGATGGAGTCTTATAACTATTTGTATGGAATACTGAGGCAAATAAGTTGTGCTATCCTTTCATGAAAAGCTTGCTAGGCCCCCGAGTATTGCAAGCAGATCTGCACACTATGCTGGGAAATACATCAAGGTTAAAAAATGTAGAGAGGAGATTTACTGAAATTAAAGGCTTCAGATTTGTTAATCGTTTGGGCTGTTCTCGGAAGAGAGAGATTTAATGGAATTATTTTGAATTTTGAGAGATTTTCTGTAAGAAATATAAGGAGTGGCCAAAGGATTGGTAAGAGGTCATTGATAAAAGAGCTGTTAGCAACATCTGGAAATAATTCTTTGCGGTGATTGTGAAACTAAAAGCATCACCCAAAAAGGTGATGGTAAAACTTTCAAAACAAAATATAGAAAAATTTTGGACTGGGGATAATTAGACAGCTCATACCAGCATAATGAAATGAATGATCTGATTCTGTACTTCCTTATCACATGACTCCAGTACTTTTAACATTGGAAACATGAAAGTGTGAAGAGCAGATGTTTCTCCCTTCTGCTATGTCTTTTTTTCCACTGGGTCCTTACACTCATGGAATCACCCAAACCTAATTCAGTGGCATTTTCTTCCCATGGTTCAAAGATTATGCTGTCATCCCAATTGAAAAATCTGAACCTGCTCTCTGATCCAAGGAAGCCCTGCACAGCTACTGATAAAATATTAAAGAAGGGCTTTCTAACCTGTGAATCAGACACAAAAGATCTCATGGGTCTATTTTAGTGATTGGCAGTAGAGATGTTCCCAGTGGCCTATCAAATATTAAATACAATATGAGGTGGAAATCTTCAAAATCTCTTTGTGAGAGCTTGTATTCAAATTGCCAACACAGTTCATACATTACAAAATCATGACTACATTTCCAAATAACTTATTTGTTCATTGGCCATAGAGTGCTTGAGAGCAGCTTAAGTTACTAAATCAGTACCATTTGTCCATTTCATTGTACTTTAGCAAGAAGAAACTGAGGTAACTCACGTTTAACTTCTTCATGAATGGGTTCCTCTAAGGCAGGAATCGAGGTGGGGGGATACCATGATGGAGTTGGGGGTGTTGTAGGAGGAGCTGTAGATCCTAGAGTGGCAACAGTTGTGGATCTGGAAGTAACTAAGTCATCACTGGAGTGATTGGCTTTTTTCTCCAAGGCAGCCCCTTTAATAGGAAAGACAGAAGAACATATTCAGCTGTTCGCACTGTGACTTGAGGATCAAGCAGTTGAATATTTAAATACTTTTACAGTGATCTTCAACTCTTTTAAAATGAACTTAAATGATTTTTATCACCTTCTCTTGATGAAATACATCCAGTCCAATAGGTTTCATTCAGTTCACCTGTAATTAACAGAGCTTCTTTCTCACGTGGGCAGAGAGCTTTCAGTGCTGGTATCCCTGTACTCCTGTATCCTTTTTAGACATACACTACCTATGAGGTTCTAGATAAATGCCATTAATCTTGTCTCTGCAAATCCAAATCCACAGGAAGTAGAGTCACAGAATCAGAATTAGGCCATTCAGCCCATTGAGTCTGATGTCATCCCATTCTCCTGTCTTCTGCCTTTACTTTTGAAATCCTTACTAATCAAGAAACTGCTTTAAGTATACCCACAGGGGCAGAATTAGGCCAAATGGCAGAATCTGTTCTGCCATTCTATCATGGCTGACTAATTATCCCTCTCAATCCCATTCTCCTGCCTTCTCACTATTATTAATTAAGAACCTATCAACCTTCGCTTTAAATATACCTAATGACTTGGCCTCCACAGCAGAGTGTGGCAATGAATTCCACAGATTCACCACCCACCCAGTAAATAAGTTCCTCCCTCTCTGTTCTAAAGGATGTCCTTCTATTCTGAGACAATGCCCTCTGGTCCTAAACTCTCCCACAATTGGAAACATCGTCTACACATTCACTGTTTTGGCCTTTCAATGTTAGGTAGGTTTCAATGAATTCCCCCACACCCCTTCTCATTCTAAACTCGAGTGAGTACAGGCACAAAACCACCAAGAATGTTCCTCATTGGTTAACCCCTTCATTTACAAACCTCTGGCTAAAGAAATTCTTCCTCATCTCTCTTCTAAAGGGACATCCTTCTTGTGAGGCTATGCCCTCTGGTTCCAGACTCTCAGCTATTGAAAACAGCTTCTCCGCAGCCACTTTAAGGCCTTTCAATATTCGGTAGATTACAATAAAATGCCCCTCATTCTTCTAAACTCCAGCAAATACCATCAAAAATGCTCCTCATATGTTAACTCTTTCATTCCCAAGATCATTCTCATAAACCCCCCCCCACCAAGACCATAAGAAATAGGCCATTCGGCCCATCGATTCTGCTCTGCCATTCTACCATGGCTGATTTATTATCCCCCTCAATAACCAATCTACTGCTTTCTCCCCATAAGCTTTGACACCCTTATTAATCAAAGACTTATTGACCCCCTCTTTCAATATAACCAATGACTTTGACCCCACAGTCATCTGTGGCTGAATTCCACAGATAAAGAAATTCATCCTCATCTCTGTTCTGAAGGAGCGCCCTTGAATTCTGAGGGTCAGAATTCCTAGATTCAAAGATTCAAAGTACATCTATTATCAAAGTATGTATTCAGTACACAACACTGAGATTCATGTTCCCAAAGACAACCACAAAACAAAGAAAACCATGGAACCTGTTCAAAGAAAGACATCAAACCAACCCCCCCCAACACACAAGAAAAAATACAAACGTTTGTAAATCATGCAAACAGCAAAAAAGAGCGAAAAACACAGAATATAAAACACAAAATTGAAAGAGTTGAGACATATTCAGACCAGCTCAGTTCATTTCAACCTAGCACTGTGTCGTTTGAAATCTGCAGGTTCCCCCAATCAAAAATGACCAAAATAGCAACAAAAAGAGGAGTGAGTTGAAATGTGAATTACAGAGTCCAATCTACAAATTGCGTCAACTAAACCTTGCCCGAGACCCAGGATTCCAGCACAATCCTCTGGTAGTATCGAGCGAGAGGGAGAGACAGACCGTCACACACAGACACCTTCCTCCGGCAGCAATGTGCGAGAGGCTGGTAGATGACGTTGAATACCCACTCTCCATCTGTCTCGCCTTGATGGTTTCAATCTTCCTTGATGCTTCAGTTGGCAAGATCGGTGATAAATGGGGTCAGTTGTGGCTTGGCACCTCATCTCCAGAGTTCTTGAGGCCACATGCTTCACTCAAAACCTCACTGAACCCCCTTGAAGACAGCAAAGCACTAGATCGCTCAATCGGCCCGAAAATACACCACTGAAGCAGCAGAACCCCATTTGAAAAAAAAAGGTAAAAGAAGTAGTTTCGTGAACCATCTGGAGGATATTGCCCTTGGTCATGTTGTTCACTGGTCTCAACTCTTCTTCCAGAACTCTCCCACATAGGCCTTTCAATATCGGTTTCAATGAGATTCCCTCCCCCACCGCCATTCTTCTAAATGCCAGCTATAAAACCTCATAACTTTTCATTCCCGGAATCATTCTTATGAACCCGCTCCAATGCCAACACGTCCTTTCTTAGATAAGGGGCCCAAAACTGATCACCATATTCCAAGTGCAGTTGAACCAATGCCTCATAAATCTTCAGCATTATATATTTGATTTTATATTCTAGTTCTCACACAATGAATTCTTACATTGCATTTGCCTTCCTTTTGGCCAACTCAGCCTTCAAGTTAACCTTCAGGGAATCCTGCACAAAGACTCCCAAGTCCTTTTACATCTCCAATTTCTAAATTTGCTCCCCTATTTAGAAAATAATCTATGCCTTTATTCCATCTGCCACTTCTCTGACCATTCTCCTAATCTGTCCAAGTTCTGCAGACCCAGTACTTCTTCAACATTACCTGTCCTTAACCTAACTTTATATCAGCTGCAAACTAGACCATCAATTGCCAAAACCTTTCTTTACAACCCTATCTACTGTACCTGTGATGCCTCTTTCAGGGAATTATGGATTTGCATTCCCAGATCCCTCTGTTCTACCACACTCCTCAGTGCCCCACCACTTACCCTGTAAGACCTACCAAAGTGCACCACCTCACACTTCACTGCATTAAATTACATCTGTCATTTTTCAGCCCACTTTTCCAGCTGCTCCAGATCCAGCTTCAAACTTTGATAGTCTTCCTCGCTATTCACTACACACTCAATCTTGGTGTCATCTGCAAATTGTACTTCATGTGTTCCTGCATGTCTATATCTGCAATGAGCCTCCTTTTTCTTAACCAGGGCTCAACATCTCTTGAAAATCAAGGTTCCATAAACCTGTTATCCTTGCCTTTTATTCTGATAGGAACATATAAATTCTGTAATCTCAAAATTTCATTTTTAAAGGCCCCCCCCACTTACCAAATAAACCTTTGCCAAGCAACTGTCCCACTCCACACTTGCTAGATCCTTTCTGATACCATCAAAATTGGCCTTTCTCCAATTTACGCTCCACACTTGCTAGATCCTTTCTGATACCATCAAAATTGGCCTTTCTCCAATTTAGAATCTCACCCTGAGGACCAGATCTATCTAGAACTATCTAACATTATGATCACTAGACACAAAATGTTTCACTACACAAACACTTGTCACCTGCCCTGTCTCATTCCCTAATAGGAGATCTAGTATCACACACTCTCTAGTTGGGACTTTTATACACTCATTAAGGAAACTTTCCTAAATGCCTTTGACAAACTATTTCCTATAAAGCCCTTTTACAGTATGGGAGTCCCAGTCAATATGTGGAAAGTTAAAATCCCCTTGTGTCACAATCTGGTATATCTTGCAACAATCTGTGATCTCACTACAAATTTGCTCCTCCATATCCTGTGGACTGTTGTGTGCTCAGAATATAATCCCATTAACGTGGTCATATGTTTCTTAAGGCTGATTTATACTTGTGCATTTTCACTTCTGCGTTGCTCTACGCCGTAGCGAGCATGCATTGGTGTGCACCAAAACGCTAGTTGGCGGTGGGATTTCTATGCCACTGTGTTGAGCTTCTTCGTTAGAGACATGAACGAGGAAATGCATTTCAAACATTTTCGCAAGTTGGCAGGTAGATTTGATGACTTGGTTCATCTATTTCACATCAGTGTACAGACATGATGGAGAAGAAGCAACCGGAAATGCGATGCCACCAAGCGGACCAATCACAGTTGTTGTGGTCTGCGTCGCCGCAACGCGTGAGTTACTTTTTCAGGGAGGTGCACGTCACCCTACACACAAGTATAAATCAGCCTTTACTCCTCAGCTCTACTATAAATCTTCACTAGACGAGCTCTCCTGTTTGTCCTGACTGAGCACAGCAGTAACATATCCCTGACTAGTAATGCCACCCCTCCCCCTTGAATCATTCAAGCTCTATCACATCTAAAATAATGAAACCCAGACTACTGATCTGCCAGTCCTGTCCCTTCTGCAACCAAGTCTCACTAATGGCTACAATATAATTCCATATGTTGATCCATACCCTAAACTCATCTGCCTTTTCTACAATACGTGTATTGAAGTATACACAGCTCAAAACATTAGACCCACCATGCCCAACCTTGATTCATGACTTTGTATATAAGTTAACAAACATCTTTCTCCACAACCACTCCACTATCTGTTCTGGCGCTCTGGTTCCCACTCCCTTGTAACTCTAGTTTAACACCCCCTCCACCCCCGTGCAGCACTAACAAACCCTCCTGCTAGGATATTAGTCCCCCTCCAGTTCAGGTGTGCAAACCTTCTCTTCTGTACAGGTCCCAGCTTCCCTAGAAGAGAGCCCAATGATCCGAAAATCTTACGCTTTCCCTCCTACACCAACTCCTTAGCCATGTGTTAAACTATATGATCTTCCTACTTCTGGCCTCGCTAGCACGTGGCATGAGCAGAAATCCTGAGATCACAGCCCTGGAGGTCCTTTCCTTTAACTTAGCACCTAACTCCCGGAACTCACTTGGCAAGGTCTCGTCACCCATCCTACCCATTGGTACCGACATGGACCATGACCTCTACCTGTAACACCCCCCCCCCCCCCCCCGCCCCACATTCACTGTGGGCTCAATACAGGATGTTCCTGACCCTGGCAACCAGGAGGTAACAAACCGATCTGGAATTTTGATCTAGTACACAAAACATCCTTTCTGGTTCCCTTACTAACACATCCCTGATCACTACAGCTCACCTCTGCAACCCCTTCCCTTCTGATCCACAGAGCCAGATTCATTGGCAGAGACCCGACCGCCGTGGTTTTCCTCTGCTAGGTCGACCCCCCACAACGTATCCCAAGTGATATCCCTGTTGTTGAGGAGAATGGCCAGAGGGGTACTCTGTACTGGTAGCCTATCTCCTTTCACCCTGGCCGGCAAGGGTCAATGCCAACATTCCTGAGGAAGCAGAGGGAATGGTGGGCTTTCTTGGCCATAGCTGCGCCAGGACAGGCTACTGGTGATGTTCACTCCACCAGACGAGTTCCCTGGGTTGGGCATATTCTTTCCCATCCATGTCAATCCACCACGTCATTCAAGGCCCTGCCCCTGTCCAAGACCCGGGACCTTCTGAACCAGTGAAATCAAAGTCTGCTTTCAGCAAAGTTAACATTTGTGGTTTGTGTAAGACGCCTACCAGGCACAGATAGGGGACACTACTCAGGGAATTCTGAGCCATTGCTTGCATTGAGAAATAGAACTACGTCCACAATACATTGTCAGAATCTGGGGGTGCATGGTTACTCTATTCGAACGGGGTGCTGATATTGTTATTATAGCTGAATTCACAGGGAAGGGCAGCTGGAAAGTGCTCAACTGAACAAAGAGACCAGCAGGAAATGTTGTTGAATTATTGAGTGTTGGAACCATATATTCTCTTGGCTGCAACTCAACCAAGTGGAAGCAGATGTTTGGAGGATGATTTATAAAGCAAACAAATGTGCAGGTTGTGGATTAGGATGGCTTCTGCCACACCACTTACCCTTGGGGTTCCTCCATAATGTATGAAGGAAAACAGAAGTAAGTCACTGGAAAACATAAGTCAATTCCCCACAAATTTTCCTAGCTCTCTATCTAAAAGTATGGAAGCCCCTTACGTTGGTTAAATTGATCTTCATCACAATCCATGCACAAGGAGGCCTACGTGGTCTGTTGATTAGCAAACGATAGGTGGCAACATCTAAGTAAGACACACAACTATCACAGTTGAATTCCTGCCCCCTCAGCCCTCACAGGAAAATTTTCATCATGGTGACCACTAGTCAATACTCATATGCGATGGAAGGGACCCATCACAATTCTTTCTTCTGCAACAGTTAGTAAATCGACCCTTCTGAGAAATACTTACCCCCCCCCCCCCAGCAACTTGACTCCAACTCCTCACTTCACCCACCTATCTTCCCCCTCACCTGGCTTCACCTATCAGGTGTCACCTTGTACTCCTCCCACTCCCTCTACCTTCTTGTTCCGGCTTCTTCCCCCTGATGAAGTCTTGGCCCGGATCATCAACTGCTTATTCCCCTCCACAGATGCTGTCTGACCTGCTGAGTTCCTACAGCATTTTGTGTTTGTACCTCTGGATTTCCAGCATCTGCAGAACCTCTTGTGTTTATGGCAAAGCTTTCTGCCGTATGCAGTTGAAGGGACTGACTTGCAACACTAGAAGAGGAACTGCACTCTTTCTGAGGGAGGTGGACACACCTCCACACAATTAAGCAAGCTATCAGTTACCAGTCCAATTCATGCCTTGGGATCCTGATATCCAGGAACGTAACTAAAATGTTTCCCTTCGAATACTACTGGATAACGATCTAATAGCTTGCCTGTCATGATTGGTCTTTTCTCAGCTGTTTGGAGGAACCGTAGACAATAAGGCACAGTTGATGGGGCAGCGGATGAGGAAAATTAAAGTGAGCGATGTCTTTGCCTCTGTTGAACCCATTCCAACTTTACCCACAGAGAGAGCATAGATCTGAATTTACCCTTTTTCTCAGAGTCACCAGCTGAATTTACCTGCTGTAGCACTGTCTATATTGACAGAATTCTGGAAGGTGTCAGAATTCCAGAAAATTTTGTCCGCTTAGGCTTGGACTCTTTCTCCACTTTCGGCACTTCTGCAGATACTTGCTACACATGATGAGTGGTACCTCTGAACACACCCCAAATCCTATGACAAGTTTTGACCCAAAAAAAAGTTATTGTCCAAATCAATCTTTAGAATGCCCCTCGTGCTTTTAGTGCTGTTGGCAACCCAACTAATTTTTCCCCAAAACGTTATTAAAGTATCCCACTGACAATGAGAGAAGATGCACACTGTTCTGCTTCCAAGTGAAATTCTGTTGTATCCGGTATTTAAAATTTGCCCTTCCTGCTCAAAGCCTCAAAGCTTGATGGCGTCACTGGTAACTGTTATTACAGAGAATTGCCTGTGGTGCAGGAAAACACAAATTACTGCAATTAAACTTTATAATGTTTCGAAAGAGGGAAAGCAATAAATGTATGTATATGAATTGACGCACACAGGAATTTGATATCTTGGCCTTTACTATAAATGTCCACGGAAATTACACAACAATAACTAAATTTACCTCACAAATACAGTGCATGTTGGATAATGTTTCAGTTTCAAGGCAGTACAACACCACGTTAGATTCCGAGAGAGAGAGAGAGAGAGAGAGAGAGAGAGAGAGAGAGAGAGAGCAGTTAATGACTATTTGAAATGTTTTAATGTTCACTCCAAAGTACTTTTACATATGCATAGTTTGAATGAAGACTAGCGTTTGCAAAGAGCCTTTCAAGTCCCTTTCAGAACATCCCAAAGTGCTTCGCACCCAATTAAGTAAGAAGCATGGTTTGCTATGAACAGATGTTCATAGCAAACCACCACAAACTGCAATATTGTTATGAGCAGATTATCTGTTTCACTGCCACTAATAAAAACATAATTATTCACCAGGATATAAATAACATCCTTGCCCTTCTTCAAAATGGTGCTACGTGTCCACCTGTGACAGCAGATAAAGCTAGCAACTGACAATGCACTCCCCCAAGTTCAAGTTTATTGCAAAGGATGCATACCCAATGGTATAAAAGCCATAAAAATGATTACTTTGCAGCAGCAGCACATTACAAACATGATAAAATAAATTACATTAACTTAGATTAACATGAATTATACATAATTTATATGACAGAAAAAACTTAGTAACATTAGTGCAAGTTGCGGGTAATGTAGTCAAGGCAGAATTTGGGTTTTTCATATCAGTTTAAGAACCTGATGGCAGTGGGGAAGCTGTTTGTTGAATTTTGAGGTTTATGTCTTTATACTCTTCGTCTGACGACAGCATGAGAAGAGAGCATGGCCCAGATGGTGGGGGTCTTTAATGATTAACATTACCTTCCAAAGCAATCTCTTCTTGTTAATGTCCTTGATAATGGGGAAAGCTGTACCCGAGATGGATCTGGCTGGGTCGATGATACCAGGATGTCAGCCTAAGCTAAAATGATGTCCTACCAAGTTAGACAAGATCTGCATGCCATAATCAAAAGTGAGAAATGCTGAGGAAAAACAAACAATTCTCTAAAAAAAACTGACTCCAAACATAGTGTAACTTAGAAACAGACGTTAATAAATTATATTTAACCACTGGGATTCATTAACATTGGACCAAAGGGCTTGCCAAACCATTATGTGGGCAACAGGAAACACAGTCACTTTCTGACTATAATTTACAGCAATCCCCTGAGGCCTATTGAAAACAGAAATATACTGTTTAAATCAAAGTTGCAATCCCATCCGGCTGATTGTTCTGTAAGATTGCTGCAGTAAGACTTCCTTCAGTAATGAATTGGAAACAAATCTCCAGGTTTTCCAAAGCCACCCTGGAGGGTTAGGATCAGCTAAGGAGTGTTCCCCCAAACAGAAGGCTCTGCATTTGGGATAGACCTTCCACTACTTGCCCCCACAATAGCTCTCATAATTACATCACATTTCTCATGCCTCCATACCTCTCTACCTCTTTCTCCTTTGATCACTTTATTTCGTTCCACACTCTTTCTCCAATACCGCCACATTACCACCCGTTCAAATGGATTCACTGTGACATCTTCATCGTTTTCATTCCTCACTCTCTCTAATGGGTGAATTCACTATCACCATAAATTTCAACATTCATCGCTAGTTCATCAAGTTCTCTGATCTCACTCCCTGTCTATTTCATTATGCATGCTTCCTAGTCACTTCATCAGCCCCCCCTTGGAATTGCCAATGTAGCCCTTCACAAGCACCATGTCATTCTCACAGTCAGTGTCACCTGTAATCACTGCCTCCTATTGCTCTGCACACACATCACTCTTTTTCCCTTACAACCCTACAACCCACTGTGATTCCCCCAGAAGAAATTCTGTCCTAGTTAATTACCAATTGCACTTTCAGAACTCCAAATCACTTAAAGCATTTAACAATCTTGCAAGTTCTGAAAGACTTCCACTGACACTACAGACAAAAAAGTTAATGGTAGGGGTGAATAGCGTAAAAAAGGTTGGGAACCCCTGCATGAATGTCTTCATTCCTGAATGAAGACATTGGTATCTGTCTCCTTCATAGGCATGGCACTAAGACTTGGAATCTGTTCCTTAAATCTCTTGGTTTTTCCATCACTCTTCTTTCTTTTAAAACAGTTATTAAATCAAACCTTGTGACAAATCCTTCCTGGGAACCTGTCTCCAGCTTCTCACTTCACACTTCCCACTCACCTGGTTTCACCTATTATTTTCCAGCTTGTGCTCCTTCCCCTCCCTGTATCGTCTTCTTGTGGCTTCTTCCCTCTTCCTTTCCAGTCCTGATGAAGGGTCTTGGCCTGAATCATTGACTGTTTATTCCCCTCCACAGATGCTGTCTAGGCAACTGAATTCCTTGGCATTTTGTTCTTGTTCCTCTGGATTTCCAGTATCTGCAGAATCTCTTGTTTTTATGACAAAGCCTTTTGTCTCCTCCACTAGTACCTGCCTCTGTGATGTGGTGTCATATTTTGTTTTGTGTTTCTTTTTAACATTAGACAGTCAATGAAAGCCCTGTCCATCAACTGATCCCAGGACTCTTCATTGCTCTTTAAGTCCTTCACCCCTTCCTTCCGCTTGCACATTTTTATTTCATGTAAGGAAACTTAAGGATGTTATTGTTATTAGTGGAATAGCTAAAGGTGAACAGAGATGTACTCTTTTGGATTGAGTGGCAGGAAGATTGCCAAGGCAGACATACACCAAAGAGAGATGGCTAGGTGCAGTAGTTCTGGGAATATCCTGAATTTGTTGAAGAAAATATTTGAATGAATCAAAAAGGTTAACAAGGGTGAGTACAGCTTTCAGTTTCTTCAAGTACCTGAATAATACATTCCACCCCTGCAACTCAATGCTCTCTCCAGTATCAATTGCTTTCATCTAGCACAAGGGCAGATTTTATTGTTTATTTTTAATTTAGAGATACGGTGTGATACAGGTACCCTTCCGCCCAACAAGCCACACTGCCCAGCAACCCACCTATTTTACATGAGCCTAATCACAGGACAATTTACAATGACCAATTAACCTATTGACCAGTACATCTTGGACTGTGGGAGGAAACCAGAGCACTCGGAGGAAGCACGCGCACATACGGGAAGAACATAGAAACCACCTCACACAGGATGCCAGAATTGAACTCAGAACTCTGACATCGCGAGTTATAAGGGCGTATGATAACTACTTTGCTACTGCGGCACAAGATACTTCTCATTCTCTAACACGGAACACGTTTAGAGCTCTGGTCATAAGACTATATGACATAGGAGACGAATTAGGCCATTCAGTCCATTGAGTCTGCTCCGCCATTCCGTCATGGCTGATTTATGATCCCTCTCAACCCCATTATCCTGCCTTCTCCCATTATCTTTGACACCCTAACTAATCAAGAACCTATCAATCTCTACTTTAAATTACCCTCTGGCTAAAGAAACTCCTCCTCGTCTCTCTTCTAAGCAGAAGGGTATCCTTGACTTCTATACTACCAGCCTTCACGTTCAACAAATCATTCTCCTTAATTTCTACCAACTTTAAAGATATTGTTCCCCTATCCACCCAAACAGAAACAAACTCTTTGGCCCAAGCAAGGTTTCTTCCTGAGCTTGTCCCATTTTCCTACATTTAGCCCAAATCCTTCTGAACCTTTCCTATCCATGAACCCCTCCAATTGCCTTTTATAGATTGTAATTGAGCCCACCTCTTCAACTTCCTTTGGTGGCTCTTTCCACTTACCCATGCTCCTCTTGCTTGTTTTCATGTTATAAACAATATACAGAACTTCGTGGTCAGCCCAGCTTCAAATCTCACCAGCCCCTTCACAAGTAATGCAGCCTCAAGTTTAAGGCACTTGTTGAGCACTGAGCTGTTCCAAAGCTTTTCAACAATGGACACCGCTTCCCCCTGCTCTTGGCAAAGTGATAACTTTTCTGCAGATGGCATCTCAATTTTCATGACTTTCACAGTGTAATTCTTTGTCTTCAGTAGTTCCAGCATATACATAAAGACAGCAGCCATAAGCTCTACTACCCAGCATCTTCCCACATCCAGGCAATAGCATAAGCTCAGTGGTGGCCTAAACATCCAATGGCACACCATGGCCATGAAAGCCAGCAACCACCAGGAACATGACAACCACTTCCGTGAAGGGCCAACATGTCGAAGTGGTACTTCCTTTATTTATCCCATGTTTGTGGGTTTCGTAAGCTGTGTCAGCGTTTCATTGTCTACGAGAAGGTGGTGGTAAGCTACCTTCTTGAACCTCTGCAGTCTGACCCTGAGCTTATCGCACACCTCATGATGTGGGTAAGCCCACAACGGTATTCGGGAGAGACCCAGCAACAGTGAAAGAACCGTGATATAATTCCAAGTCAGGATGTGTGTGTGGTTTGGAAGGCAACTTCCAAGTGGTAGTGTCCCCATACTTCTACTGTCTTTAAGCTTCTAGATTGTAATGGTCATGGGTTTGGAAGCTGCTGTCTAATGAGACTTGATTCATTAGCCACATTAATGAAGTGAGGATGGATGAAGGTTTGACCCCTCTCAGCCCTTTTATTCTGACCACCCACAGCTGAGACTGCTGCTGTTCCTCTCCCTCCGTGGAATGACCAATGCAGGTACAGAAACATCCATGCCCTTGAACGGAAAATCCTACAAGAAGAGGTGGATACAGCCCAGTTGATAACAGCTAAAACCCTCCCCACCATTGAGCACATCTACAGGAAAGCAGCATCCATCAGCTGGGATCTCCACCACCCAGGCCATGCTCTCTTCTCGCTGCTACCATCAGGAAGAAGGTACAGGTGCCTCAGGTCTCTATCACCAGGTTCAGGAACAGTTATTACTCCTCAACCCTTAGGCTCTTGAACCAAAGGGGATAACTTTTCTTAATTTCACTTGCCCTATCACTGAAATGTTCCCACAACCTATGGACTTAGTTTCAAGGACTTTACATTTCATGTTCTAGATGTTTATTGCTTATTTATTTATTATTAATATTATTTCTTTCTTTATGTATTTGCACAGTTTGTTGTCTTTTGCACATTTGTTTTACACCCAGTTGGGTTTAGTCTTTCATTGATTCGATTATGGTTATTGGATTTCCTGAATATACCCGGAAGAAAGTTCATCTCAGTGTTGTATATGATGACATGTATGTACTTAGATAATAACTTTACTGTGAACTTTGAATCTATTCCTCCTTTTAACACAATAAGACAAAAATAGTTACAAGTTGGAGCAACAGTTTATGTTATTGAGGCAAAAATACCACTTTGACAAGCATAGCGATCTTAATCAGATGACTACAGTACAAAACAGAACGAAGCACTCACTAAGTGTCTTGTCTGTCAGTCCCTCTATCCTGATACCAATCCTACAAGGTTTCATTCTGTTAGCGTGCCTCTAGACAGGCGTCCGTCCCATCCAGTTAAAACACCAAATGATTGTATTTGTATCTCATCAAGAGGCAGCCATCTGAATCTGACCATATCAGCCCAACTATTTTATAATGATTCATCATTATCAACTCACTGCGGATAAATCCTAAATGCACATTTGTAATATTTCATCCCATTTCAAACCTAATTTTAAACATCTGCTTATGTATGGATGAACCTATAAATATACTTGCGACTGTAAATATTGCTTGTTACATTCCATTGTATGTTAATTTATCAAATGCACAATTTCATATTTATGAGTAATAAACTGCATTTGCAACATTGCTCTTCATTTCTTAATCTTTGCCCTCTGATTGTCATCTTTCCAAATTCAGTTTGTTCTGCCATATGCTCTGATCTAGCTATTATCCCTGATATTGACCTCATAATAATTATTATTTGTTGTCTTAACTGCAACTGAGGAAAGGTGTCACTACCAACAAGGTGACTTGTAAAATAAGTTTATAAAATAAGAATTAAATGAACGCACACAATTTATAAGAATAGTTGACGTATTGCTGCGTCTATCTCATCCAACTAATCTGATCATCTACTTCATGGTTAAAATTTGCAAAGTTCATGCAGCCATCAGAATAAATTTTACATCTGATGTAAGAAAACTTTCCTCAGCAGCCAACTGGGATATAATTGTAGAAATTTTCAAAAGTGGTCTGTTCCCTGGTTTGGAATGAAGCCTGTTGAAAATTGTTCTTAATTCAGTACTTCCTCTTTGAAGAGAATTATACAGAATTCCCTGTTCATATGGTAAGCAGTGACAATGCAACCCATCCAAGACCCTTTATTGAAATGCTATTTATGAAGAGTTTCATCTTTTTAGTTATTATTGAATGAATTTTCCTCAGTGATGCAGAACAGTTTGAGAATTTGAAAGTCTCAGAGCTTTATACCCATGTAAATCAGTGCCATAAACTGTGAAAGACATGTCTAAAATGAGGCCTGCAGGGATTGATAGAAACCCAGAGAAAGCATTCAGTTTAAATTTGGTTCTGCAGCTCAAGCATATGGTTTTAATCTCAGCCTCAATATTTAATAAGAGCCTGCAGCAAACATACATCCATCCCCAAGTCTCCTTTCTGTGATCTATGTAAAACAGGAATAGGTCAACAGCAACTGGCTCAACCAGACCTATCAATTGTTGCTCCTTTGGACCTGACACACTCAACAACAGCCTTGAATGTATGGCCCTGGATTTCCCAGAGATCTGTGACTGTAGTATCAACCCATTTTGTATGGTGGCAGTGAAAGAGGAAATGATGATGTAAATGACTTACACCATTACTAATGCCATGCTTTCACTTCTTGAGACATATGTACCTTTTTTGAAACAGTGAAAAGTTATCACTACAGCTTTACTCCCAATTAAAGTCTATGATAACTTGGGTACTTCTAATGGCTCATTACAAATCCACATAACGATTGCTGAAGCAATTTTTTGAAGCACTTGGACCATCGTTCACTAAAAATAATTTGTTGAATCACCACTATTCTTCATAATGAATCTTTACGTTAGAAGATATATTAACTCAATTTATCTCAAGATACTCTCATGTGGCATTAAAATTATTTTTCCCGTTCAATCACTCACAGATTACCCTTACATAAAAGGAAAAAAGTATTCAAGATTTATCATTAGTTAAGCAACATTTTTGGGAAAACCAGTGCAAGTAAAGGGATGGGAGTGGTAATTAATGGGTAGAGAAGCAAGCTTTGAACTAAGGTTCAAGGTGCTAAACTTTTTTAGCAACACAAAAAACTGTCCTACACTTTGAGATTTGATTTTACCAACACATCATTAGCACACTCCTAACAGGTCTACTTACTTGTCTACATTGCTACTCAAGTGTTGCATCAAATGCCGTTTCCCTGTCAACATTAAAAATAGAACCTTGCACTTCAGCAATATACTGGTGGCATAGCAAATTTCTATCCACATTGCATTCTCGTTCAGTGCAATATTATATTACTTTTGGAAATTAATTATAAGCAGTTAGGTAATAGATGCAAAGGAAAATTACATGGTGCCCTGAGCACGCTCATTGTGCACCACTTTCCGGCAATAAATCACTCAACTCCCCTAGCGTAAAAACATCAATTATCTCATTCTCGATTGAGGTAAATTATGTCGTCAGTAGCAGTTAAAATTTTAGGTACTTGCTCAGGGTTGAAAATGAATTGCATCCAGTGCAGTTTTTTGTGGTTGGAGGTGACTGATGATGGAAACTTGGGCCCATAAATTCTGTCAAAAGTGGATTAGGGGATTCTTGTCATGGCATGGAACTGAATTGTTCTGAATGGTTTAGGGGCGGTTCACTCACTTTAACATTTATGCCAGACTTTTCTGTGCTTGTGAAGAATAAATTCAAGGATAACATGCCATCTCATGTGCACCTTCTCCATTTTTCCATTTTCACCCGTTTGTGGTTGTAGGAGCCATGCATCTGTTTTCTATCTGTATTGTATTCTGTGTTATTGGTATTGGTAAAAGAACCAGCTTTAATATCACTGACATATGTTGTGACGTTTGTTAACTTTGCAGCAGGATAACATAAGAACAAAAATGAATTACAGTAAGTATATATAAGTTAAATAAGTAGTGCAAAAACAGAAATTAAAAACGTAGTGAGGTAGTACTCATGGTTTCAATGTCCATTCAGAAATCAGATGGCGGAGGGACAGAAGCTGTTCCTGAATCACTGGGTGTGTGCCTCAGGCCTCTGTAACTCCTTCTTGATGGTAACAATGAGAAGAGGGCACATCTTGGGTGGTGGGTGTCCTTAATGATGGACACTGCCTTTTTGAGGTGCGTTTATTATGTTAGTCACATGAGTGAAGGGAATACGTTACGTACCTGTGCTTTGTTCTTAATTACACTTCACTGTATTGCTTCAAGACTGTTTGTTTGCTAGTTGCTAATAAAGGATCAAATAAATTTCGTTGACTTTGTGGAATATTATTATTCGATTGATCGGAGGCCGCATCGTACAAGTTAACAATCCGTGGCAGTCGCCTGCAACGGCACTGGTTTTTTAGAATAGCCGCTACAGTGGTGATGTATTTCTTTTTTCAAAGAAGCTCTGAGAACATTCTTTTCGTCTCTCCACCTTGTAATTCCTTGCCAAGATGGAGCTCAGAATAGTCTCTACTCCAGGAGCCTGGCATTGGGCATGCAAACAAGGTGGCGTGACAGTGCGTAATTTGGGTCGCGGTGCTGGCACTTTGTCCTATTGCCAGATGCAGAGGTTAGTTTGCTTATTCTGACAGTGAATCTGAAGAATCATCTCCAGTGCTTTGTGATATTTGCTCAAGTATTTGTCTGAGGGCAGGGATCACTGCCACCTGGGAACTAAAGACCTTTGTGCAAGGTTTGTGCACAAATAGTTTGTGCTCAAATCATTAAATAGTTTTTCCTTTGGATCGCCAAAGTTTGTGCTAGTGAACCAAAAGCAATGTAAAATTCATCATCCATATCTGTCTTTGTTGAGAAGATGCTTTTGAGAGACGCACAGCAACCCACGCTTACCAGTGTTATGTTAAATACATTTATTGTTCGAGAAAGGCATTGAATGGTGTGAGGGGGTGGGAGCGGTTGGTAGAGATACAAGGCCATCTACACGTATGCTTAGGCAAACAATTCAATGATAACTTTGACCTCTGTTCAATCTTCCACTCCAGAGGTAAAGCCAACCTAACTTCAGGGAGTATGTGGTTATGCACAATTTCTCATCTGTGCTACGACAATGCAGACAAATTTCTTGAGGAGAATGCTGTATAGTTTCTCTTCATTGATGGAGTCAAAGCATTTTGTGGGGTCAAAAAGAGCCATGTATAGTGGTGGACGATAGAGTTCCCTGTTCCTCACACATTAAACCTTTAAGAAAGGTGCTAACTGATTAGTGGTGGAAAGGTTTAACCATACAATGCATAAAATCTGTTTCAACATCAAATCTGCATGACATTTGTTTTCTCTCTATAACCAGTAATCAATAACAATACTTCTAATTCAACTACTATTGATGAGATAGCCATTCTCTAATTACTGACAAAACAATGACTTCTGAATTAACTTGTTAGCTAGTAAGACTATCCTCAAGCTTAAAACAACAGAATCTGAAGCAAGCCAGGCCATTTGGCCCATCAAATCTGCTCCTCCAGTGTGGATGACCCACACTTGTAGCCTTTTTCTGAAACGTCTTCTAGTTTCAGATAACTCCACTGGGTGAAATATTCTCTCAGTCTTCAACCTGTCAATTCCCAATGCCAGCACCAACCTCCCCTCCCCGGAGTCTTTTTTTCTCATTCTTTCATTCTTCTCAAATTTGAATGAATATAGTTCCAACCTATTCATTTCTGTACTCCTTACCTCCCTGAATTTTCAAATATTTGTGAAGCTCCCTCTTACATAAAACCAGTGACTCTGCCTCCTCCACTCCCAGAGCAGAAAATTTCAATGACTTGAGCTCTTAGCAAAGAATTCCTCTTCATCATCATCTTAAATGGCCAATCACATTCTAAAATTAGGCCCCTCTGATTCCAGATACTCTTCAAATGGGACATGTCCTCCCAACAAAGGATATCTTGCGTTAAATATGGAGAGAAAAATCATACATGGTATTCTAGCTGCCCGTTCATTAATTCGTATCAATGCTCCCCTACTTATATACTTTGTCAGTAGGGAAGTTTTGATGCAAATTTATGGGCCACCAATCTGCTACAGGTCGTCACAGATTATTGGCCCATAAATTTGTTTCAAAACTTCTTTGTAACCCTTGTGACACAGGTTGTCATTCCATTAGACTTCCCAATTTCTCACTCTGACTGCATTCTAATTCTTTAGGTTTTATGCACAAGGACTCAGAACTTTTTGCACTGCAGTATCTTGTAGTGTCTCTACTCATAAACAATTTTTTTAATTCTTCCTTCCAAAATTGATTACCTCACATTCACAATTCACGCTCCATCCACCCATGTTTTACCCACTTCACTTAACCTAGACTCTTTCTAGCCCACCTATTGCTCCTATATTAGTAACATTTGGCATTGTATACTAGCTCCCGTGATCCTAATCATTAATATAGATTGCAATGAGTTGAGGTGCTTGCACTGATCCCTGTGATGTACTGTTAGATACTGATTGCCAATCTGAAAACGAACCATCTATCCCGATTCTCATTTTGCTTATCAGTTAGCCAACCTCTTTTCTACATCAGTATATTAGCCCAACCGTATCTTGACAGCTGTCAGAGATCGATTAACTGTGAACAGAATACAGAAATTAACAGGAGGCTATCTGGCCCTTCATGGCTGCTCCAATGGTCAAGAAGATCGTGGCTAATCTTCTAATTTAAAGCAAATTTCTTGCACTATTGCTATCATCCTTGATTCTTTCAGCATCTAATAATCTATTTGTTAAGGATTCAGGAGTAATGGAATTATGTGGATATACCAGGCAATCATTCAAATGAAAACCGATCTTCAGGAACCGGTTCAAATATAGCTAGAAGCAATGATCAGTCTGAAATTAAAAGAAAGATGTAGTAAACTAATAGTGGGGTCTACAGGAGCCTGACACACAGAAGAAATCTGCTCAGGTAAAATGGTTTGGCAACTATTGTAACCAACTGATGTTCTTTATGCATAGCCAAAGATAAGACAATGGGGTTATGTCAAGCCTGTCCTCACATACCAGCTGATTTATTTTGTTACTAAGCACATATGCATATTTGCTCTTTCTATCAATAATTCGGATGTTTGTGTAAGCAGAGAGTCAAGCCTCACTACACTAATTTTGGGTGTTCGGGTTCTCTACCTCAGAAGCTACGAGACAATCGATGTACATTCCTTTGATCCAGAAAAGGTGTTTTGACACTCACGTGTGCCTTTCCCATCACAATGGGCTCTCACTGTAAATAGGGAAGTCAATGGAACCATTTTCAAAATCAAAATATCGAAGTGAACAATGTCATTGTTTGTACCCACTTAAACTCAGTTGAAATCTCTGACAAACGTCCTCAGGTGTACGGTGGAAAGTATTCTGACTGGTTGCATTACAACCTGGTATGGAACCTGGAGGCTGCAGTGCACAGGAACGGAAGAAGCCGAAGTACAGAGAGTGGTAAGCCCAGCCATCTTCATCACAGCTTCTCCCAACCCACCATCAAGAAGATCTACAAGAGGTAATGTCTCTGGAAAGTGAGACATCTTAACGGACATCTTCCAACATCTCTCTGCAACAGCCCACTATCCCTGAAGATACCCCAGAGGGCAACAGTAAATGGCCGAAATGATTACCACCTTGTCGTACTGACCTCAACAACCATGAAGTGCATTGAGCAGCTAGTATTGGATGGTACAAAATCCCACCTTCCAGCAACTTTCCAGTTCGAGTATCACTCAAACTGGTCCACGGACGATGCCACAGTCTCGGCTCTAGACTGCACCCTGTCCCACCTAACAATGCTTCATCGACTTCACTCGGCGTTTAACAGGATCGTCCCTCAGAGGCTGGTGAGTAAACTGTCCTCATTGGCACTCATCACCCCTCCCTGTAACTGAATCTTGGGCTTCTTGACAGAAAGACCCCTGATAGTCCAAACTGGCAGCAACATCTCAAACTCCATCATGCTGGGTACCGGTACCCACCCCCAGGGTAATGTGCTCAGTCCTTTGCTATTCACGCTGCTCACTCACGACTGCACTGCCAGATTCAGCACAACCACATCATCAAATTCACAGATGACACAACAGTGGCTGGCCTCATCAGCAACAGTGGTGGTCCGACATACAGAGAGGAGGTAGAGAGGCTTGTCAACGGGTGTGAGGACAACAACCTGAGTCACAGCATGGGCACGACAGAAGGGATGACTGTGGTCTTCAAGAAGGCACAGGCTGACCACTCTCCTTTGCTCATCAATGGCTCTGCTGTGGAGAGAGTGAAGAGCACAAAGTTCTCTGGTGTGCACACAATGGGCAATCCAACCTGGACCCTCAACACCTCATTACTCCAGAAGGTGCAGCAGTGTTTACACTTTCTGAGGAGACTGGGAGGTGTAAGGTTCCCTCCCTCCATTCTAATAACTTTCTACAGGAGCACCATCTGCAGTGTCCCATCTGCATCATTGTGAGGTACAGAAGCCACAAGGCATTGGACCACAAGACCCTACAGAGGACAGTAAAAACTACTGAGAAGATCACCAGGCCCCCCCCCCCACCACATTTGTGACATTTACGGAGATCATTGTATACAAAGGGCCCAAAGCATTTTTGAGGATCCCTTCCACTCATCCCACAATCTCTTTGACCCACTACCATCTGGAAAGAGGCACAGGGGCATCAGGACTAGGACTGCCAGACAGGTTAACAGCTTCTTCCCTCAGGCTGCAAGATTAATGAATACTCTGCCAATATTGTGGTCTCGTCACCAGGACAGCGAGCTATTTACTGTTTACTGTACTGTGTACCTGTGCCATGCACTACACATGCATTTTGAATTATATTTTATTAACTTACTTGTGATAATATTTTGTTTTATGTGCTACGTATGATATATGGGTGCTCTGTGTTCCAAAGTAACATTGTTTCATTTGGTTGTACAGACAGATGACAATAAATTTGAACTTGAAAAGCTGATTTTAGAGCATTTGCATCCTGTGTATGTATGCCCATAACAATAAACTTGAACTCACTGTTATCTCTATTTTTAAGAATACAAAACCAGATATACAGAGACTCTAGTGAGAGGGTGCCAAGAAAATGACTGCTGTGGTGATGAATAAAGAGCTTCACGTCTAACAGCTTCAGTGTTTCCAGTGACTCAGTTCACTGTCAGTTTTGTCTCAGTCTTGGAATCGAACCTCCACAGCCCTCTTGGGTTGAAAATTCCCAAGTTTCAGTAGCTTCTGAGAGTCTCTGACACTCAAAAAACTATCACAAATGTTTACAAAATTAAAATAGTTTTTAAAAAAAGGTTAATTAAAACAACTGATTAAAACAGCAAATGTATATTATATCCAAAATCTGCAGATGCTGGAAATCTAAGCAACAGACGCAAAATGCTGGAGGAATTCAGCACGTCAGGTAGCATCCGTGGAAAAGAGTACAGTTGACGTTTCAGGCCATGACGCTTCAGCAGGACGGGAGAAAAAAAGCTGAAGAGTAGAGTAGGGGGAGGGGAGAGAGAAGGACAAGGTGAAACCTGAAGGGGCAGGGATAAAGTAAAGAGCTTCCCCTTCTCCAGCCCTGTATTTCTTTCACCAATCAACTTCCCAGCTCTTTATTTCATCCCGCTCCCTTCAGGTTTCATCTATCACCTGGCGTTTCTCTCTCCCCTCCCCACACCTTTTAAGTCTACCCCTAGGCTTTTTTCCCTCCAGTCCTGCCGAAGGGTCTCGGCCCAAATCGTCGACTGTACTCCTTTCCAAAGATGCTGCCTGAAATGCATACTATACTTAACTTTCTCCCTTTCAACCACCTGTATATATTAAAAAGAGAGTTTAATAGCTCATGTGCTGATTCAGCTGGCAAATCACCTATCGGGAAATGTGCTGAATTGAGGACTCCAAAGACATGGGATAACGCACAGATCCTGTAGCAGGGTCAGTGATGATCTACAGTGCTGATATTTGAGAAACAGTGTGGAGCGGGCCCTTCCAGTCCTTCAAGCCGTGTTGCCCGGCAATTCCATGATTTAAACCTGGCCTAATCATGGGACAATTTACAATGACCTGCATCTTTGGACTGTGGGAGGAAACCGGAGCACCCGGAGGAAACCCACACAATCAAGGGGAAAACATACAAACGGCGGTGGGAATTGAACCCAGATCGCCTGCACTGCAAGGCATTGTGCTAACCATTATGCTACCGTGCCACCCCATTTATGCATGAATCCCAAACCTCTACACATTTACATCACCATAAGTTGTCAATTCTGCACAAACTGAAAACTTAAGTCACGGAATCAAGCCGTTAAAATGATGTGGGTTTCAAAAAAGATGTGCAATCTAATTTTAATCCATTGTGCTTGATATTACCCTTCATAGTTTATCTATCACTAGTCATAGATTATCTGCTATAACCCTCCAGCCACAGGAAACGTACACTATTCTTGTGTCATTTGGCAAATTAAGCATGGGGTTGAGTTGTAAATCTGGAACTTTAACTGATGCAAGGGACAACCGCTCAAAAAGCTAAGATTCAAAACTGAAAAATAATTCCTGAGAAAGTAAATGGAAATACCATGGTACTGCAGGATCTTCATTCCTTACAGGGGCTGCTGTTGAAGAGCTGTTTTTTCAGACAAGCTAGAATGCCTGAAGATCCCACACGAATTGCAAGGTATTCTGCTCATAGAGAATTTCTCGAATGCAGAGTTGGGAAAACTCCTACACAATCTTCTTGATTGATCATTCTCGGACAGTTTTCAAAATATTTTGCAGAGTTGCACAATTTTTCCCACTGCAAATAATATTTATTGATTGGACGTTAATAAGAACATATACCTGTCTTTAGGCAGGCAGTTTTACTATCCCATGAACACTTTAGAGAATTATCTTAGTGCTGTGCTTTCTGTTTTTGTATATTTTCAGGGCTCCTTTGGTAGTGTGCCCTCTGACCTCCTGACAGATGTCCATCCATACACTCCCTGACATTGTAAAGCTATGTCCTTGCTCATGACGTGCACTCTTTGATGTGCAAGTCATGACTACATAGGGACGTTCAATTTCCTTTTGAAACAGACCTTCAGTGGTTGTGCACAAACATATTCAAGCCACGAGCACATAATACATCATTTATATCAAAGGAAATCAGAAACATCCCTTGAGTGAAATCATGTAACCCAGCCACACGCACAGAGCCACAACACGCTGTTCCATACATATTATTTACTAAGCCGCATGCCTGAGTTCGATTTTGTTGTACAGAACAGCCAATCATGATAACATTTTGTAGTACAATGAAGAGAAATGAAACTCTACATGTGACTCTTATTAGAACCAGGCTTTGAGCTTATGGGAATAGGGTTGATGTGGAGCTACGCTACAAGGAATATTAAATATGATTTGGAATATGCAGTATCCTTTCCCTGACTAACAATCCAATTTCAAATGTGCAACAGCACTTGTAATTATTTTGGTATTCCCCCAAGGATTGGCAATACCAGCTGCATAGACTGGGAAAAAATCTTCCACCTTGACATTTGTTGACGTATTATTTGCAGACTTGCAAATAGCAATGGATTTACTTGATGAAAAATTGATGTGTTCTTTGGATGACAATACACAGCTCACACACATAGTACCTCATAATCAGGCCTAACAGTGCACACCCAGTTAAGGATGTTCATCAACTGGCTGCTTATTAGAAGAATAGGCAAAGAAGTGGCAGATAAAATATAATGTAACTGGTTATTCACGCTGGTACAGGAATAAAGATATAGACTATTTTCTAAACAGAGAGAAAATTCAGAAATCAGAGGTGTAAGGGAATTTGATATTCCTCATGCAGGATTCCCTAAAGGTTAATCTGAAGACTGAGCTGGTGGTACGGAAGGCAAGAGCAATGTTAGCATTCACTTTGAGAGGACTAGAATATAAAAGCAAGAATCAAAGGCTGAGGTTTTACAAGGCATTGGTCACACCACACTTGGGAAGTATTGTGAGCAATTTTGAGCCCCTTACCTTAGAAAGGATGTGTTGGCATTGCAGAGGGTCCGGAGGAGGTTCGTGAGAATGATCCCCAAAACGACAGGGTTGATGCATTTGATGGCACTGGGCCTGTACTCGCTGGAGTTTAGAAGAATGGGGGGGTGGGGGGCAGGGTGAATCTCACTGAAACCTATCAAATATTGCGAGGCCTAGATAGCGTGGACTTGAAGAGGTTGTTTCCAATAGTGGGCGAGTCTAGGACCAGAGGGCACAGACTCAGGAAAGAAGGATGTCCCTTCAGGACAGAGATGAGGAGGAATTTCTTTGGCCAGAGGGCAGTGAATCTGTGGAATTCATTGCCATGGGTGGCTGTGAAGGCCAAGTCATTGGGTATATTTAAAGCAAAGGTTGATAAGTTCTTAATTAGTAATGGTGATAAAGCAGGAGAATAGGGTTGGGAGGGATAATTAATCAGCCATTATGGAATGGTGGAGCAGAATCGGTGGGTCAAATGACCTAATTCTGCCTCTATGTCTTAAGGCTTTATGGCCTATTTCATTGGCATTTCGTGACTTCTTTTAGTTAATTAGTTACTTTATTACTGGAAATGATAGACCACCTAGAAACTATCTCCTGTTTCAGAATGCAATCAAATCAAATCAATTCAACTGACTATTGTTATTGCTCATACAAATGCAATGGTGTATTGATCACCATTATGACAGTAGCTCAGCAAAGTTTCATAGTAGTGACCCAAGGTAAAAATTACCCAGTGCCTTAGGCGTGAACTAATTGTTAGAAGAATAAACTTCAGTGAAGTCACAATTTTCAGGCTTTCTTTAAGTGAGTCAAAGCCTTTTGCTGACCCTAACATATTTGTTAAGACTATTTATGAGGGAATTGTCATCTTTTGATGATTCAGTTGACCTTCTTGACTAGGAAAACTTCAGTTTAGAGGAACTAAAATTAAAGTCTATTTAATACGATTTGCACGGTAGCGTAGTGGTTAGCAGTTTACAGTGCCAGCGACCCGGGTTCAATTCCGCCACTGTCGTAAGGAGTTTGTACGTTCTCCTCACGTCCATGTGGGTTTCCTCCAGGTGCTCGGGTTTCCTCCCACATTCCAGAGACATATGGGTTAGAAGGTTAATTGATCACATGAACGTAATTGGTTGGTGCAGGCTCATTGGACCTGTTACTATGCTATATTTCTAAAATGGTCATATTTATTGTTTGCTTTTTTTTCCCTCCTCCAAGAGGACCACAACCTTGTTCTGGTCCGGAGGCTTGCATATCTCAATGAGCCGGAAAGCTATGGTGGCTGGAGTCAGGGCTTGCTGCTTTGGCTCTTAGTCTGGCCTCTACCCTTTCACCATTTTGTCAGTCCCCCTGCCAAAATGGTCAAAGGGTAGACGCCAGACTAAGAGTGGCCCACCAGTCCTCCAGGTTTGGGGGTTCAACTCAGGGCTAACAACCCTGACTGGTAAAACAGAACTACTATGGAAACAGCAATGAAGAATCCTTCGATGCTATTCCTAAGCGTCCAGCCAGCACTTGCATGACTGACAGTGGTGAAAACCAAGAGGAAACTACTAAACTGACGAAGAAAGCCTTGAACACCACCAGAGGTGGTGGACCTTCATTGCTGCCCTAAATGCCAGTGGCGTAATGGTCGGTAGTTAATTTTCCTGTTATGAATCACTTATTCTTTACTGTGTTTTCTGGAATAATATACAAAAGAATGATTTTCCCCCAGACAGGAAAAATGGCCTGATAATTTCAGCTATTCTGCTGCAGTGAATGGACTTTGGTGAAAGACGCAAGGGAAGTTTACACTAGGTCTGATTTGTGCTTATCACTAATTTCCTAAACACAGAAATCCAGATTTTTTAGAAAAATCTTCTCACTTAGTGGTTGCATATTCTAAACATTTCCATGTTCCCTATTAGAGTAATATTTTGATTACTTCAAAGTAAACAGAGGCAACATATATGGCAAAATGAGGTGAAAATTAGAGGTAATAAAAAAAAACTTACAAAATAAGACAAATAGTCCAACTCACAGATCAGAATGTCTAGCAAACAACTTCGGACATCATTTGCCAGACTTTCTGAAAGAGTTAAGGTAAATTGTAGAATGATAGATTTTTATTAAGTCATTGTGGAAAGAATGTAGACTTTTAATTTAAATGTGCTATTTGGAACTGAATTTACTGCTTTAATCAATTAAGTGAAATTACTATGAAAGTTAGAGCCAGAAAAAGATGTGTGTGCATAATATGTAAAATTTCAAATGGTACAGTGTTAGTTAGGAACTGCCAGCCTTTGCCCAAGTGACTGCCTCCAAGAACCAGGAGTTCCATGCCAGAGCCTCCACTTTTCTGGCCAAGTTCCACTGGTGATTTCCCAGTTGTGCTCCACCACTGGAATCTGCACTGAGTCCAGTTGTAGAGCAACAGGTTGCTGGAATCTTCTAGTGGATCTTGCAACGATTCTGATAGAATGGCCAATTGTATGTTCCTGAGTAACAAAGTCATAAATAAATCAGATCAGCTCCCTTCCTGAAAACTTAATCACAAGGTTGGGTGAAATTAAAACTGGAGGTCAAAGGTTAAAGGTGAAAGATGAAATCTTTAAGAGGAACTTGATTGGGAGCTTCTTTACTCTGAGGGTGGTGTGAGAATGGAATGAGCTACCAGCAGAAGTGGTGGATATGGGTTTGATTCCAATATTAAAGAGAAGTTCGGTTAAGTACATGAATAGGAGGAGTATGGAGAGCTATGGAGCAAGTGTGGGTTGAATCTATTAGACTGAATAACAGTTTGGGACTAGATGGGCCGAAGAACCTGCTTCTGTGTCGTAGTATCACTATCAACTTTACATTGAACTACAAGATTGGTTAGTATGACCTACCACGCAAAGTCATGATGACTATCCTTAATCAGGCAGTCTACTTAAACGCACTATCCCTTAGAATACCGTCCACTGATTTGCTCACTATTGACGTCAGGCTCACTGGCCTATAATTTCCTGGCTTATTCGTAGAGTCTTTGTTGAATAACAGAACAATATTAGCTATCCTCCAGTTCTCTGGCATCTCAAACGTGGCTAAGGGCATTTTAAATTCTTCTGCTAGAGCCCCCTGCCATTTCTGCACTGACCTCTTAAAAGGTCTGAGGGGATACCTTGTCAGGCCCTGGCGACTAATCCACCCCAATTTGCTCAACACAGCAAGCACCTCCTCTTGTGTAACCCAGATACGGTGCATGTCCTCACTTCTCTTTTGTCTCAGTTCTATTGACTCTGTGTCCACCTCCTGACAAAATACAGTGCAATAAATTGTAAATCTCCCCCAGCTTTAGATGATCACTTTGATTGATAAAGTTTTAAGGGAATTGGGGAATTCTCAAATTCCTGTAAATAATGGGCTAAGTACCAACTATGCCTGTGTATTTTGTGAGTGACTGGAGCGTGTTTGAATAATGTCTCACAGCTGCTTCTTTGGAGCAAGGTAAGGGTTAAAGTTCACACAGATCCACAAAAGATGTCTCCTGATTTTTCACACCTTTTGGTTTTGACAAAAGGCTGTACCTGATGGAAATTAGACAGGACATTCCTTTCTTAATTAAAGCATAAATTTGGTGGATGCTCTTATCTTTGTAATTAAGTTTTGGCTCCAACAAACGAGGTAGGACATTCCTTTTGTAATTAAAGTGGCTGGAGTGTCTATCAAACTGATTGTTCTTATGTATCAATAGTCCATTGACTTAGCTGGAATGTTTATCAAACTGATTGTTTTTTTTGTATCGGTGGCCTTATAAATTGTAACAATTCTGTAAGTCGAACACTGAACTTGTTTGAACTGCCAGAGGGATGAGAACACTTCTACACCTGATGTTGGGACCAAGTTCCCTCACCAGCTGAGCTTGAAGAAATAAACTGGTGAAAAGACAAGTAACGATCCTTTGTGCTGTGGTTATTTGGTCCGGCGAATTTAAGTTTACATGATTTTGACCCTTGCTATCTTTCTGCTCTTAATATATCTGTAGAACCCCTTGGGATCCTCCTGCACCATGTTTGCCAGAGCAACCTCATGCCTTCCTTTAGCTCTCCTGTTCAAAGAAACTGCATGGTATTGAAAGCAGGAATTAGACCCAACTTCTTAGGTTCCTCTTGCTTTTTCCATGTGTAAAGCCCAGGAAATCCACATTACAAGACCTGGATCTCCATAAGATCAGACCTTTATTGCTTTAGCAGGATAGTGCAAGATTCTATCATTCTAAAGGTCATCCCTACTTGACAAAGCTAAAACGCATTATACAATAGGATCAACACATTGCCTCTAAAATTCAGTCTATTAGCTTGAATGGGACGATTTTTGGAGACAGTAATGCTCTGTAAAGCATGGTTAACACTATTGCCAGGGGAAGAATTTCTCCCTACACTGGCTTTATTGATTGATTGAAGCTGCACAATGAGTGGGCCATTATGTGCCAAAGCTGCCAATACACTCAAATCTCATTTGGTTTCACATTTAATTATTTCAACCCCATTCACTGCTTATATAAATTGCCTTTTTAAAATTTATTTTGGACAAATTCCGTACCTGGTCTGCCAAGTGGTTGTCTCATTTTTCAGTACTGTTACCATTTCAGGCATGGAGAGGAAATGCAAAGGTTTGATTTGGCACAGGTACAACACAAGTTTAGGTTAAATTTGAACAATCTCTTTGTAACGCAATGAACCACTTAACTTTAAAATCAGCTTGAACCAATCATGTGCCTAGTCTAATATAACATTTCTCCTTAGCTGTAATCACCAACTGGGAGGAAGATGTAGGATGCCTGCTGAAATCAGAATATCACTCAATTGCTCCTGACAGTTGGATAAGTGTTTATTGGTGTGTTGAAGATTGCTTCAACTTATTCAAACACAATTCATTTCAGTTTTAGGTTTTGTCATTTTAAGCACGGCTCACTTAAATATGTAGGCTGTAAATACAACTTAGTTCCAGAATGGAGCCTATTCCACCATCTCGGTTTCCTCATCTCCTTCACGTACGTTCTGATGATGCCACCTTTCATACCTGTACTCTTGACACAACTTCCTTTTACTCAGATGTCATCACTTTCACAGTTGATGAGAAGTTCTTTGCTCATGACCCTTTAATTGTCTACATTTAATGTTCACAATTCAACTGCCTCCTAGACTCCAGACAGGAATGGAACAGGGAGTCTTTCACCCCCTCCAATAACAGTTCACCAGATCACAGGTGATGTAAAGTAACTGAGGGTCTGGAGATGGTAGATAACAGGATAATGATTCTTTTCTTTTTTTTTGTCTCTCTCCCTCTCCTCCAAAAGGCTGTCAGCTTATTTGTGAATGTGTGTATCGAATAAGAAGACTACTTTTCCTATCCACCATCTGTGTCTCTCCGGTGACTCAGCTCACACGACAACACCACTCAAGGGGGAAGAGAATTAATACTGAAATGAGGAAAAGAAGCACGTAAGCAGCAGGTGGTTGGGATCTGCAATGTACTTCTTGCACACGTGGAGAAAGCAGGCTCAATGTTCTAGCAGTTTAATGTTTTATGCAGAACTAGATAATATATTCACTTTTTTCCAGTACCTGTCATGCATCTCACATTATCAGAATGTGAATCCCTTTCGCGAACACTTGCCTATTCCATCTCCTAATTGTTAACACAAGTGATGTCGCATTATTATCTCTTTTTGCCTTTTTGTTATTTCTTACACCATTTGTGAAGAGAGGCACTGCATTTCCTACCACTCGGTTTGCCCGGTCTGTTCCAGAATCAGGAGAATCGCCAGACTGTAGGAGGGTATAGCAGGAGGGACGAATTAACAGATACGTAGTGGATGACGGTTCATCTGGAGAAAACTGGGGTATTCCATTTTGCGAGGAAGAATGGGGGGGCAATGTAAATTAAAGGATGCCATTCTGAAATAGACACAGGAGTTGAGCAGGGGTCACCAACCATTTTTGCACTGCGGACCAGTTTAATATTGACAATATTCTTGCGGACTGGCCAACTTGGTGGGGGGGGGGGTGGGGTTTAATCACGACCAGAATTTAGGTGATAGGTCAACTATAAGTCACTTATAAGTGGCTAATACACTCAATTTCGTTTCTAAAAGGGAATCTAACAAATTTAATATTAAACACATAGAACATACTTTCCTCGTATGAACATATAAAATCATTGCAACACACCAATATCGCTGAATCAGTGGGAGCCCTGGGTTTGTGTCCATGCAACAAGACTGTCCTATCGTGGGCTGATGGGAGACCACGATACTCAAAGGGGGGGGGGGGGTCCTAATGTCCAGTCTATTCCACAATTTAGTTTTCGTGGCTATCAGCACTTGGTTCTGTCCTGCTTATTCTTTTTTTTTCACTCAAAAAACTTGACATGTTTGTCATTAAGTGCAGGGTGCTTGGACTCAAGGTGCCGAAGCAATTTTGAGGGCTTCATTGCCTCATTAGTCAGCCTCCAGGCCTGAACTCCAGCCTCCCGCCCCCTCCCCCCACCCCCGCCACCAGATGTTTTCGCCAGGTGCGGCTGGTCGTGGGTGGGGTGAGAGGACAATTTAAGGGCCCGAGGTCCTCATGCCGGGACCGCGGCAGTTGCAGTCCGGACAGAGCGACCAACCGAGCGTGGGGTGCAACAGGGTGGGCACCCACCCTCCTTGTAGGATCTATCAGCCGACAAAAGTTTGGCTCGAGGGATGACTTTCAGTAGATCGCAGCGAGGTAGCTGCTCTGCTACTTACGAAACCCTGAGCCCGAATTAGGTCGCCTGCAAATATTTTAGCACCGGGTTCCCCATGAACATTCGGAGTGGAAGACAGGTTTAGAGGCAGCGCCCATCTGTCCGCACTCCAGGCCAGTAGCAACAGCACTTCTCGCAGGCCGCACGAGGCAGCCGGTTACCCGAGGCCAACCAGTGATCCCTGGCGCGAGAGTATCACTGCGTTTAGGCGACTGATGACCTCACGTGCGTTCAAGTTCAACAGTGGGCGTGACAGGGAATGAGGAAAGGTGCAGCTGACTCATATCGTTTCATATCGCCAAATCATGTCGTTTCCTCGCAGTCTGGTAGCACATGCTTTGCGGCCCGATGGTTGGGGACCACTGGAGTAGAGGGACATAGTGGAGTGCGTGAAAAAAAAGTCACTGAAAATGGTAGGACAGGTTCAAAGTACATTCATTATCAAAGTATGTATGCAGTGTACAACCCTGAGGTTCATCTTCTCACACACAGCCAAGAAACAAAGAAAACTATGGAACCCGTTCAAAGAAAATATCAACACCCAAACAATGAAAAAAAAGAACAAATTGCGCAGACAGCAAAAGAAAAATGAGTGATAAAACACGGAATATAAAACATCTAACCACAAAGTCATTGAAAGTGTTCAGGCATATTCTGCCCAGCTCAATTCAGCTCAAATGAGTGCTGTATCGTTCGTAATCTTCAGGGCACAGACCTAGCCCACCCGACAAAAATCGCACAAAATAGCAACAAAAAAAGAGTGACCAGAACCAGAAGCACATCATAACGTGAACTACAGAGTCCAACCCACAAACCCCGCCGATTAAACCTTGCCCAAGACCCAAGCACCATCCTCTGCCCGCATCTAACAAGATGGAGAGAGAGAGACCATTGGGACCAGACAAGAGGGAGAGAGGCCATCACACTCAGCCTCCTTCCTCCGACAGCAGCGAACGGGATGATGCTGAACAGTTGCTTGCCTTCAGTTCTCGTCTCGATGATTTCAATCTTCCTCAATGTTTTAATCAGCAAGATCAGCAGAAAGTGGAGTCCATCTGCCTTACTAAGAAGTTGAGGGGTCTCTTAGTAAGGCCCACATAGTTCCCGGCTTCATCAACAGAGGCATCGAGTATAAAAACAAGAATGTTGTGCTGAATGAGCCTGAAGGAGCGTCCAGTCTCAGCGAGAGCAGCGTGTTCAATTCAGGTTGCTACATTCTAAGAAGGATGTGATAGCAATAGAGGGATTACAGGAATGATTCCTGGAATGAGAGATTACAGTTACAAGGAAATAAAGCGGCTGGGGAGTTTTCATCATAAATGAAAAGGATGAGGAGAGATTTAACATAAGTATAGTATTTAAATAACACAAGGTCTGGAGAGAATAGATAGCAGGATACCGTTACCTTCAGTGGAGAGGTCAAGGATTTAAGGTGACAGATACAAATCAAAGGGGAAGAGAAGAAATAATGAAATGAGGAAAAGTGGCATGTTAAGTAGCATGTGATCAGAATGCACCTCCTGCACATGTGATGAAAGCAGGCTCAATTGCAGCTTTCAAGTGAGAGCGGAATAAATGCCACAGAAGAATTTGCAACATCGCATGGAAGAGGGCAGTGAATGAAAGCAGAAAGTTGCCCTGTTAGAGAGATGGTCTCTGAATGGTCTCTCTCGGTGCCATGATCTTTCTACGATTGAAGGTATCACAGATTTACCCACATTTTTAGCAGCCACATAGTACAGAATTCAGAGCATCTACTGGTTTTATTCTCCTTAATTTATCCAGTACAATTTTGTTTAATTAATTTTATTTCTTTAACTTCCTTACTCTCAATAAAATCATTTGGTTCCTTTGTCCTTTGGTGTAAGACCATAAAACATAGAAGCAGAATTAGGCCATTTGGCCCATTGAATCTGTTCTGCCATTTCATCATGACTGATCCAATTTTCCTCTCAGCCCCCAATCTCCCACCTTCTCTCCGTGTCCCTTCATGCCCTGACCAATCAAGAATCCATCAACCTCTGCCTTAAATATTCAAAAGGACTTAACCTCCACAGCTGCTGTGACAACAAATTCCACAGATTCTCCACTTTCTGGCTAAAGAAATTCCTCGTCATCTCCATTCTAAAAGACACCCCTCTATTCTGAGGCTGTGTCCCTTGGTCCTAGTTACTCCTAGCATAGGAAAAATCCCCTCCACGTTCACTATCAAGACTCTCATTCATTCGATAGGTTTCAATGAGGTCACCCCTCTTTGTGTACTTTGTCTTCTACATTGCTAGAAATTTTGTTCAAATACTGCAACCATTTTCCAACTTTCCTTCAGTACTTTTCCTGCCATTGCTCCTGAAGCAGCCATATTTCTTGTTTTTCCCACCCCCTCATTTTCTTGACATTGGAGGTTCTTCAGTTCATTCAGTCTTTGCTGTACCTTGGAGCGTTGCCATCAATCCCATTCCCCACTTATTTCCCTGGATCACACTTTCACTCACATTCTCACGCACTCCGTGCCGAGCCTCCTACCACCCACCTACACTAAATGTTCATTTACAGCGGCCAGTTAGACTACCGACCAGCACATCTTTGGGATGAAGGAAGCATGAGTACCCGGAGGAAACCCACAGCGAGAAGGTGCGGCTCAATGCCGTCAGTCACTCCAACTGAGGAGCAGAATTACCTGCCGCAGCACCATTTACATTTGCTGCACTTGTCCTTTTCATATGGAAGGGAGTGAAATTTCTTCCTACAAGGTCTTGCACTTTACATTTATATTCTAGTTCTGCTTGACAATATTATATACTTCTCTTACTCCACTTTGATCTTCTAACTCATTAGTTGGTCACGGATAGAGAACCGTTTCCATGGAGCTTTCATTTCTCAATAGAATATACATCACTGAGAAATCTTAAGTATTTCTCAAAGGCTTCCTATTGTCTGCTGGATGAACGTTGAACATAATTGAGCTGTGTTGCTCTTGAAGTCAATATAAAACACGATCACAATGTGATCACATCAACTTGAAGGCTCGTATTCTTTGAGATTAGCAATTATCCCTAACTTGTTACTCAAGGCAGGTTTTAGCACGACCTGTTTTGAATTAACACTGAAATAAGGTAGTGAATGCATTTAATGGACACATATTACAAACCACGAGAATGGGGTTGAGAGGGATAATAAATCAAACATTGAATGGCAGAGCAGACTCGATGGGCCAAATGGCCTAATTCTGCTCCTATGTCTTATGGTCTTATGATTTCCAGTTTCATTTTCTCACTCTATATGCTCCCTTTAATGCGTTCTTCTTAAATCTTGATTCGTACTTCCTCTATTGTATCTGCTACTAATGGTCAATAAACATCAGGTCCTATCATCTTTTATATATTTTGTCCTATTACCAATGTTCCCTCTAATTTTTACTGACCAGTGTGCACAGAATTCTTGTGCTGTGCAATCTTTTGCCCATTGACAATAACAAGTGCGCTTTGAATTTTTAACTGGAAGTAAATCTGAAGCTTTTCTAAGGATAATAAGCCATTCCACTTTAAATGAACTAGCAGTTGCTTGGCGCTTCACACCCTTTGCTTATTTGGAATTCAACACAGTTAATCAATAATTTCTTCAACAAAAAAACAGTGTAAATAAGCCAATTCTAAAATCTGCAGGACAAATCATTGCAAACTCCACGTTGTCAAAACTGTCCGCATCAGGAACTGGAAAAGGAAATGTGATTGTGTACGATCGTGAAATATACTTGCCATACCAGCGAGGTAGAGGGTGACAACCTTTTGTGCATTGTTTAAATTGTTTTGTGTGCTACTAGCAAAAGATGTGACGTGTGCACACGCACACACCTTAGAGGGAACACTGCCTAAAACCCTGTATCTATCTGGTCCTATACCCTTCATAGTTGCATAAAATTCTTTCAAGGAGACAAAGGAGATCAGCATAGCAGTGGGAATATTATGCCTCTTGTGTCTCTGGTGAGTTCAATGGCCTTTCCCTAGTGATAATGAGTAGACACAAGCTGATTTGGAGGCCTGTGACCACAGCACCTTGCACAGGGCTGTACATTATAGAAGTGCAGTGATCGCTGTCAGCAACACTTGAGAACAAAAGTGAAGTTCAGACTGAGGAGCCTGGCGGAGGCCATGGACAAAACATTGATGTCTCAGGGTCCCTTTAATTAACTTCTCTTTCCTGACCTTCTGAATGCGAGTGAAATTGCAGGCTAAAGGTCACATCTTTAACAGCCAATTTCTGTCAGTAAACACAGAAACAGCTCTGTGTACCTACCAGATGACATCATTATATGTTGGTCTGATGCTGAGCAAAGCTGAATCATTCCCAGAAGTCCCTGGCCCAATTTCCCCAATTGTCATTAACCAGCTCAGAAATTATCAGCAAGCAGAACAAAACATGGGTGAGACTGCTTTGATTCACAAATCATAAGCAAATAGAACGTTACACATCCATCCATTTTCTAAGCAAATGAATTCAAGTGCTTATTAACAATCGGAAAATAAGATGCATTAAATTATTTTGCCACCAGCGGGGGTTCTGTAGAAACTGAATTGAGAAAGCAGAATAATTTCTCACTGAGCATCAGTCCCTGCCCATGCTCCACCATTAAGTGGATATTTGATAGACAACCCTTAGAAAGAGGAGACCAAACATGCAGTGATGTAAATAGACTACATCACTCTGCTGAGATAATGACATTCCTCTTCGGGACAGTTTGGCACACTGCTGAATGTACCAGCTACATGATTCACACTTGGACTCATGTAGAAAGTTCAAAACCTCAAAATAAATTTATTATCAAAGTACATGTATTTTACAATATACAATCCTGAGATTCATTTTCTTGCAGGCATTTGCAGTAGATAGACCGAGACACCATATGATCAATGAAAAACCAAACACAAGATGGACAAACAACCGATGTGCAAAACTACCAGCTTCCTGTATGTAATATCAAAATGATTCGCAGAAACCCTAATTTATCAAGTCAGGAAATACTTTGAATGAGGCTGGAAAACATAAAACTACAGATGTGTGAATCTGAAATAAGCACAAAAATGCTGTAAGAACTCAGCCAGTCAAGCAGCATCTGTGGAAAGAGAAACTGGTTAACACTGGTCAGAGGCCCTTCTTCAGAACTGGGGGCCGATGAAAGCAAGCTTTGGTCAGAACCTCATCAAAAGCAAAGAGGGAAGCTTAAACCAATGAAGATGAACAGTGTGAAATATCCCAAAGGGAGCGGAGGATGGATTCTTTGTGGAGAAGTGACCCCAGTTCTGAAAGGCCCCCAACTTGAAACATTAACCAATTCTTCTTTCCACAGATGCTTTTTGACTGGCAGAGTTCTTCCAGCATTTCTATATTTGTTACAAATAAGACGATTGGAAATCCACTGTCACATTACTGTCTCCAAAGATTTTTTCATCACATCCAAATGCCCTCCAGAGCATTTTGTATATTAGATGCCAAACAGAAGCTGTGGCCAGAGATAGGCCTCACAAACCTACGTAGTTAACTTATCAGAAAGTCATTTAATAGGCCTGGTTCCTGAGCTTGGCAATGCTGTAAATATTCTAAGAGTACAAATGAAATATTCAAGTTGGCGTAAGGCCGAGATTTTTCCTCTGATAATTTGGAAACAGGTCTCACTCCTCCTCAGCTTTTTTCCAATGATATATTTATGTTAACATTAAAGCCGTGGTATTGAAATTTATATTCCCTTTGAGAAATTAGTAAAATATTTATATACTAATTTTTCAGCAAAGCTAGAGATAGCTGCAAGGACAGCAAATATAAGAGCAAAATGCCATTTCTGAAGGCTGAATCTATTATAAAAGTAAAAGCCAGTGTTAGGGCATATTCTGGTTTCAGGATAAATAGCAAATAACAACTTCAGCAACCAATTTTCAGACCAGAATATATATTGTAGATTAAGTTTAAAATGCACCTCAGATCAGCAAATTGCAGACCCAGAAACAGCCAATTAAACTGATACGTCTGCATGTGCATGAATGCAACCGACACCCCACTGCATGAATAGAACTCAGACGACAGCACTTAGAGCAAACTGTAGCCCAGAAGGCATTTGACTGAGATATCTGCACATGCATGAATGCAATCAACATCCTACTGCATGAATACAACAGTATTTGGCCCTTATTTTGGGTGTGCTGACGGGAAGAAATTCAGAACTATAGAAATTGTCCTGATACCTTTGTTCTTTAACATATAAAATGCTGTAATGTAGGGTTGGGGAGTCTCTCTCTCTCCCCCCATACAGCCTCTCTCTCTCTTCTCTAGAGCAACTCCAAAAAGCTGTCAACTTGTATATGTGTCTCTCAAATAAAAGACTACTTTGTATCTACCAGCTGTGTCTCTCCGGTGACTTTGTTCACTTTACTACACCAGTAATTAACAAAGAGGTCATCAATGACATTGCTCCCACATGAGTGAAATAGAAAGTCCACATGACGACTGGTGGAAGCAAAGAATGCACATTCACAAATAAGAACAACATTCTCATGCAGCGCTGGGTCAGAAGGGTGAATTTACTACTGCTGCAAGGGATTTCACTAACGAAGGATTTTTGGCAAGCATCTGTAGTTTTCCTTTGGATCCTTTATCAATGCTCGACTAACAGTACGAGAAACTAGATGGAAAAAGAATAGCTGAAGCAAAATTGTCTCACCCACAAAAAATGACATCTGCTCAGCTGTGTTATTTTCAAAAAAGTTAACACATATAAACAGAGCCCACTAAATTCACTCAAAGGACTGAAACACAACTGCACCCAATTTCCTTCATCAGCACTCTAAGTGAGCAGCTCTAAGCTGGTTTTATTTTAATCTCCTGTGCTTCCCAGATCAGAAGCAAAGAAGGAAGAAAGAATAAAGAACTTGCTTTTATGCAATGCCTCTCTGGATTTCAGAGCATCTGAGGGCGTGCTGCAGCCAAGCGGAATGTAATTTTGTGTAAACGTTACAACAATGGTATTGCAACATACAGTAAGGCAGCACACTTCAAAAACATGACGAAAGTATTCTGTGATGTTCAGAGGTCCTGAAAGACAGCACATAAACGCTGGACTTTCCTTTGGCATGGGCACAGTGCCGGCATGATTAAAATCATAGGGTTGATAAGCCCTGGACTGAAAAAAGCGGCATGTCACAGGATGCTAAACCGTTGTGGAGAGCTCCACTCAGAGCTCCTTCTCAAAGTAAGCACGAGCAGAAAATAACCCCTTACAAAACAATTACGCCAGTAAGCACAAGTGAACGTTTCATTTCTTTTCTCTCAATTAAAAGACCAAAGTATAGAGATGAAAGGAGTTCTAAAGGCTTTCTGTTCTGTTGTGTGAGCAGTGAGCAAGACTTTGATGGTCATTTTGTCCCCATACACAAGTCAGCATAATACAAATGCATTTTTATTCAATTGTTAATTCTTTGGCAGAATATGGAGTATTTTTGCCCTTTCTACTTGTTCCTGTGTTTAATAGACCTGATGGAGACGTGGCAAGATTAAATTACATAAGTCTCAGGAAATGGCTGAAATAACAAGAAACGTGAAACAGAGTAAAATCAGCGGCTGTATTGATTTCTTTGTCAGAGGCAATCAAAAAGTCTTTCAGTGGTTACTATATTGCAAAATGCCCTTTCAGTACACTCTATTGTGGCATTCAAAATAATTGGTTAAATATGAAAAAAAAATCTCTTCACACGACGTCAAAGGACAGCACATTTCTCATTTGAGCTTTCATCTAACATTTAAGTGAACTGCAGAATCTGAAAGGACAATACATCTCCTTACTCTAATAGCCCCGCAAACTTCAAGAGGCTGGCCAAGCCACATGTAGTTAGTTTTATTTGGTAATTTAGGTTTGCCGCTTGCAGGCTGTCATAATTAATCTCAGAACTGACCTGTTGGAGGATTTACACCTTCACTTGTTCTGGGTAGGGGAGCCTCACTGGTGAGCGATGGATCACTCGGACGAATAGTCTGTACAAGCTGGTAACTGATATTATGCCTTCCATTTCCTTCCAGATGGAAACATTTTTATTAGATTTCAAAGTGAATTTTGCATGTATGTGCACAGTCAATGTTAACTGAACCATGTACAGCATAATGAACACACACCAAAATAAGTCCACAAATTATTGCAGTATTTTTCTGCCTGCAATCAAAGATTTTTGTGCACTATGTAAAAATATATATTTTAAAGTTCATTTCAATATTAGCATCTTCAATAAATTTATAATTCATCAGATAGATAATAAAGCATTTCACTAAAATTGGCACTCCTCGCAATTAAAATGAAACTTGCCCATTTTATTATCATATTCTTGTTTTAAAGAGCTGGGAAATGATTGGTGAAAGAGATACAGGGCTAGAGAGGAGGGGATCTAATAGGAAAGACAGAAGGCCATGGAAGAAAGGAAAGGGAAGAGGAGCACAAGAAAGAGGTGTTGCGCAGGTAAGGAGATAAGGTGAGAAAGCTCTTTACTTCATCCCTCCCTCTCCCGGTTTCACCTTATCACCTTGTGTTTCTCTCTCCCCTCCCCCCCACCTTTTAATCCTACTCATCTCTTTTTCACACCAGTCCTGCTGAAGGGTCTTGGCCCGAAACTTCAACTGTACTTTTCTCCACAGATGCTGCCTAACCTGCTGAGTTCCTCCAGCACTTTTTTTTGTGTGTTGTTACAAACTGGTGAGGGTGCTTGAGATGCAAAGTTATGTTCAGGTAATTACTAACATTTGATAAGTACAAACAAGGCCTCAGTCTTGCAGTGTAACTCAAGGGTTTGCACAACCCTGCCTGCACAATCAAAATTGTATTTAAATAAATTTGTGTTGTGATGGGAAGTTCAGGTATTTGTAAGCTATTCTAACCATGAAAATATTGAGCTCTGCTATAGGAGGTGGGATATTCCTTCAAATGGCCTACAGGGCCAAAATTTACTCCAAGTAAATCTCTGGCATGAAAGCATTATTTTTATTGAAAAGGATTGTGATTTTCTCATTTAATTATTTCTATATAAAATAACCTGAAAATTCCTATTTTCATTTTTAATAAGATTGTTTAGACATTTCAATTTCTACTTTGATCTGATGTGTGTGTTCAATCTCCATTTCATCATCTGCAAAATTAAACTATTACTTCAATTAAGAAATTTGGTTCTTACTTCTCTGTTGGTCATTCATGAGAATCTTTCACAGTGGCTGTTCAGCCATTGGGATTAAAATCACAGAGCTGTTGAGTGCCGGGTCCTCTTGGACTGAGGTCCAAAGGGAAAAATAAATACTGTACTATGCCATAGGATTGCTAACTCAGTGTAGAGAGCACTTTTCAAAGTCAGGAGTAAACACGAGCAATTGGAAAGTTGATTGAGTTGCCCAGACTTTAAGAGCATGGAATTGAATGAAGCACAAACCCAAAGGATTCTGCAAACGCTGGAAATCCAGAGTAACACACAAAATGCTGGAGTAACACAGCATGTCCTGGTGAAGGGTCTCAACCTGAAATGTCAAATGCCTATGCCTCTCCATAGATGCTGCCTGACCTGCTGAGTTCCTCCAGCATTTTGTGTGTGTTATAGAATGTTGCACATCATTTTTTTGTAATCATTTCACCAGGTATAAGAAATAACAGGAAATATTTAATCATTTTAATGATATAGAGCTAAATATTACTTGTCCAAATGATGAATAGCTATGTAACAAGACTATATATGCAGTCTGCGAACCATCGATCGTTTTCATGTTAAACCTATCAGTATTAAGGTCATGCACTTTTATCATTCATAAGCTACAATTTAATGGATGTTTTGTTAGTTAACATTACATACATCCTATTTTCTAGTTCTCGTGCTCCTAATAAAAAAAGAAACATGAGAAATGATATTGTAGTTTCCCAGATTTATAGGAAAGGGTCAGGCTGCTGCTTTGGGATATACTCAACACACAGTTTATTCTGGATTGGAGCCATGCCACATATTTCAACAAGGGGCTGTTTTTAGCTCTGATTTAATGGCCCATTAAATGATAGTAAACTAAATGACACGTGACGTTTTCTTGCTGTTACCTGGAAAAATATCTTAATTGTGGCACAAAGACTATAAAGTATATTTGAATTATCATCCTTGCACCATTTGAGGAACAGAGCTCTGTCTCACTTTTTAAAAAATATTAATCAATCATACTCAAGACAACAGCCTTGAAAAGCTAAAGAACAAAATTATTTACTGCAACGCACACAAAATGCTGGTGGAATTCAGCAGGCCAGGCAGCATTTGTGGAAAAGAGTAGACAGTCAGTGTTTCAGGCTGAGACCCTTCATCAGGACCGGAAAGGAGTTTTGTGTGGATTTCCAGCCCTGCACATTTTCTCACGTTTGAAATTATTTACTTACGTTTTAGCAAAATCATACTCCAATGGGTACAATGGAACTCAAATGGAGTGCTAATATCAGTCAAAGCTCAAATCCCAAATCAGACTAGTCAGCTGAGACCAGAGCACTTTCTATAAAAATTACTTTAACATCAAATAAATGTCTTCTGCAATCTTACCTTCATTCAGATCTGTGGGTATCTTAATGCTGTTCTCTTCATCAAATCGAAAATGGAGCAAAGTTTGCGGTTGTTTGTTTGGCACAGAATTATCATCCTCCTTAATAGCAATAGGGGGTTGTTTTGTGAGACTGAATTTAACTGTAGGAAACACAGGTCCTGTTTGTTCCTGTTTCTTTTTATTGTTTTCTATCTTCTCATCAGTCACTTTCTTCTTTGTGATTTTCACTCTTTGAAGCTGTTCAATTCTCCAGGCATCTTTCACTTCCTTTTTAGACACAGTAGAATGAATAGTTGTTTCTGTTGGAGCTGCAGTACTGACATAAGGCTCGTTTGTGGTATATAATGGACCATGGGGCATCGTAGGAACCAGGTTATTGTATTCAATTTCATCATCCATGCCTGAGCTTCTAATGTTATACCTTTCTTGCCTTCTGTTAAATGATCTGTATTCTTTGGATTGTTTAGGGTCTTTCTTATGAAAGTGCTCATTACCCAAAGGCTCTTGGTCATAGCTATACTGGTCATCATAGTGTTGTGCTGGTTCTTCATTCTCGTTGATCATTGGAAAGGCAGATTTCTGTTCCTGGGAGGCATCACAGTTAGGAAGGGTGTAGCATAACAGGTCACCACCAGAGTTGTCACAGTGGCATACTTTACATGGTGGCATATGGAACGTATGCCCTGCTGTGTATTTCTGACCATCATGAAGGCACCCTATCTTGGCACACTGCTGGCAACCTTCATCTGACTCCAAGACTTCAATGCAGTTCTGTGGAAGCTCAGGACAAGGAATAAAGTAACAGCTGATCTTGCCTCCTCCACTGGGACACGCACACTCTGTGCTCCCAAAATCAACAAAGTACGAAGATCCTTCAGGTACCTTGCCGTCCCTGAACCCAGCATGAATGCAGTCGTAATACTGGTAACCCTCGCATGCACAACCATATTGCATGCACGAAGCACAACAAGCACCAGGCTCCAGCACCTCCTCAATACAGAACTCTAGCAAAGGGCAAGTCACGCCAGTGCAGTCCTTCTGGGCGAAACAACTACCGTAGGAAATCAGCAGGCAGAACCAAATCCTGAGATCCAATAATTCAAAACTTTCCTTTCTCTGTGTAGCCATTTTCTTGCAGAGATCTCACAGATGATAGAAATGAACAGGAGCAGCTTTGCTTTAAGCTTTCAGGCAAAGATTTCCACTGTTAATATTTATGGTAAGTCCCGGTCCAGTTCCGATGGTAAATTAATTTTTCACCTTCTCTTCTTAAACCTCGGATTAAGAGAAGAAAAGATTGAAACTTGGCAAACTACAACTTTCTATGTGAAATAGAAAAACGCCTTAATACTTGGGATAACACCTAACTCTTTTGTTTATGCAATTGAAACCAATGAAGTGTATTAACAGAACCTCAGGAATTGCCTCAAAGTATGAGCGCCTCTTGGCATCTCTCACCACACATTAATCAACATTTCATTTTTATCTTACAAGATCATGTCTACTTGTTGCATAACAACAAAATTGCTCTTATTAGCAGTCTACTCCATATGGTACAACACGGTGTAATTAAAGTTATTTCTTCTTTCGCTACAGCTTTTAGTAAGCAATTTATTAACTAATTTTGACATCTAAAAGAAGCATAGACCTTCTTGTAAAATACCACTGCTATTCTAAGATAGTCTGTTTTAAAAAAAAACTGAATCCTAAATAACTATAATTTTATTTTCAGCCACAGACCTAGAAATTGCTTCTAAAATATTCAAGTTAAGTTGTTGCAAATGTCTCTTTTTATACAATGACTGGACATGGGGCAGAGCACTTCTTTGATATCTGATTCAGACATTTATAACTTTAACTTATGGAGCAAGTATTCTTCAAATATTTTTAATATGTGTAAAGTAATACTGTAATATGTGGAAATTTTATTTACTACAGATTTTATTTTTGTGGACAGGGTATGGGAATAAATTAAAGTTCAAAAGTTTCAGATTTTTTTCTACAATAAACCACTTAAATCAAATCTACCAGCAAAGCAGAAAATGCTGAAAATACACACCAGGCTGTGACAAAAATCACTCGATCGGAATATTACCCTTTCTTCACTCTGTTCGAATGTTAACAAGCCTGGGATGTTTCTGTTTTAATTTCTAGATAGCTAGTATTTATGGTTTTGCAAAGTGATGTCATCTAAAAATCTGACGGAACCTGGAGAAAAGTACAAGCTGCTGGAGGAACTGCGCGAGTTCTTATGCAGGGTCTTGACCCAAAACACTCATTATTGCTTTGCCTCCACAGATATCACTGAGTTCCTCCAGCAACCTGCTTTTTGATCTGAAAATTAACCAATATTGTTCCAAATTACACAATTGCCCATCATCATAAATGCTTACAAAGTAATGAAAAACTTGAACTTCCAAATGCACAATCTACAATCAACATGAATGATTATAGCATAATTATAACTGCTAATTTCCATTTTAGCAATCATCGCATGTGACTGCAACTGAGCTAAGCTGTCAGCTTTACTATCAACAACTATTTGAAAATGCACATGAATCAGAATTTTGACATATCATAAATTCAAAAAGAAAGTAATTTTATTCATTCAAATGTCACTCATCTACAAATTTTACTTTTGTTCAGGATTTTAAGATAAATCTACCATCAGATTCGACATCTGAAAATCAGATGGAATCTGGAGCAGGATACAAGCTGCTGGAGGGACTGCCTAAGTCCTGACCCAAAATAGCAACAATCTCTTTTCAATCTTATAGTGATTAATAGTAATTCAGAATAATCATGGTGTTTGATATTATTTTGTGTCTCAATGCCTAAAACTTCTTCTGCATCAATTTAACAGCATGGTGCAACGTTATGTCCAAAGCATCAGAGTGGTCACAATTTTCAAATACCATCATCATTAAAAGCATTATTAAAGTTTCCTTGTGAAATGTTAGTTCCTGGTTCAGCACATTCTACTGAAGTCCTCTGCAGTACTGATGCTTTTTGCAAAGGAGAAGTGACCTTGGTGCCCAAGAAACATGAAGGCTGTCTAGGACAACAGCCAAGAGCCCCTGCCAGCATTTTGCTGAGGAGATCTCTTAACGGAATAAAACTTCTCTGTCTACCTAATTCACGAGGAGCAGCACTTTGGGGAAGCCTGCAGTGTCATCAAACCATGCTGGCCCACCTCAACATCTGGGCTGGGGTAAAAATAGACGAAGGCTTCACTCCTTGAGTACAGAGTCGGAATATTTAACCTTCCTAAAGCAACAGTAAACATCAGACTGTGAAATGTGGCGACCTGGAATGCTCCTGAAGCCAGGAATCTGAAAGTTACCATGACCTCAATTTTGTCTGTGAGAGCACATACGGGGATTTATTTGAGGTTACTGAGACCTTAGAGAAGAATGTCTCAATGAAGCTTACAGCGCATACTTTATGAAAATGAATTATCTATTCAGGGCTTTTAGGGACCTGGGTTCTAAGTGTTGCATGATCAATCCTTCTGCCCCTTCTGTTGCATACCCTGTCCCCAGTCACTTTCAGTCCACCCGCCAAGCAGAATGATGGGCTTGCACAAATAAACATTGGGAGTAAGATTTAATTGAAGGAAAAACAATTGAGACTGCAAGGAAGGCTACATCTTAGTTATGAGCATGGAACAGAGAATCTGTGAGACTATGCTTTCTTCAGCCCAGAAATGAGCGCATTTTGAGAGTAATTGGCTCTTTAAATGGAAATGTTTCTGGAGGAACCATTGGTTACCCTGCTAAGTATGTCCAGCATTGTCAGCATCTTCAATAAAAATGAGTTCTGAATTATCACTCTCATATTCTGGATGAAATTAAATTACAAATCACACAAGAAAAATGTTCACTGTACTGTTGCTAACATTGTTGGGGTGAATTTCATGCTGAAGCAAGCTTCATTTACATGGAAAATTTGATTACCAGCAACTCAGAAAATTCAACAGAACTCTACAGCACATTCAAGAGGTAATTTAAAATTGTAGATCACACCTCAATGCATGTGCAATAGAATCCCAAATACATTTACTCCATATTACGTATTTCCTAGTATTCAAACATTAATTAGGATTGCCTCATGGCTGTGTATTTCTGTTAGATTTTGAAATATATCTCAGAAATGGAACTGCTGTTTCTGTGGATTCATGCTTTAAGCAATTCATTATTCATTAATGCATCAGTCATAGCGTTAATCATTTTTCACAAAAGTTTACTGTGAAAATCCTGAATGCTCTTCACAATTTTCACACAGCATACCACCATAATGATTGCTTCAGGTAACGTGAATATTAATTCAAATCTTCAGTGAGAAACACTTGAAATGGGAATCCAAACAAATGGGATTGGTTTAGTCCTCAAGTTCAAAATGGTGAGACACCTTGCTAATGGAACTGGAACTACATCAACATTTTGGCAAAGCAGTCCTCGTTTTCTGATTTGGTACTGCTAGCTTTTTACAGGCTTTGCTTGGTTTGGGTGATGGAGCTGATGTTGCCTTGACCAAAGTAAAATGGGTCCTTCCTAACCCAGTGGCTTTCTGCAAATACTCTCACAGCTCAGAAATGCATGTGATCCGAAAGGTCGCACCGGCAGTAAACTGTGAGGGTAGGAAAAGTAAATACTTCTTCACTGGGACGTGGTGAATTCTGTCCACGCTGACCCTTTCTACCGACTCAAATCTATTTTGAATGGTTCTAGCATATGAGACCTTTCATATTTAAAAAAAATTGCTTTCACGTATGGTTCAACTCCCAAACTTTAAAAATCAATGCAATCTCCCCACAATTTTCAACAAAAGCCTATAATTTCATCTGATCTTTCCGTTGAACAACAAAATTTACCTCCTGCATTGCTTCTCTCAAATTGATATTCTCAGTTAAGTTCATTACACACATACAGCTAAGCAAATAGTTCAACACTGGGAAAATCTATCATTTAATGAGATAGCTTTCTGGCAGTGCCTCCGTGCAACTGGATTGCTTCAGTCCGACAGTTAACAAAAGCTTTCACTTTTATTATTTTTTAAAGCAAAACTTTTCGGAAAATATAAAGTACCTTATAATCCCTCAGAGACGGTAAGTAATCCATGCTCATAAAATGAAGAGAAACTTGTAGCAAGTTGGGCAAAGAATAACGCTGTACATCTAAACTGAGAGATTAAAATCACCTGACATCATACAGTTCAAACGGCATTTCATATAACCTGTCCTTTGTGTCCAATCGAGTTCCAGTTGCTCTATCATTCCCGAGCTAGACAAACAAGTTATTTCTTTATTTCCAGTGCAATACAGGGATGTGGGTTTTCAAAGTGCAGCCTTGGAAGAGCTTAGAACCTCTGCACTGAGTAGAGTGTAATTTGAGCAGTCAAACTTTCCGTGACTATGGTGGAGTTTTACCTCCTGTGATGTGTGAGGAAATAGTTTAGAATTTCAAAGGAGCATAGCGGTTATCAGTCCAATGGGACTCAGGTTTGATCGGAAGCAGTGTTTCTGCATGGTCACTCTGTCTACACCGTAGTATCTGTGAGAGTAGATACTACCATAAAGATTACAATGGCTTTCTCATTAACACACACTGGGTGCTGGTTCTCCCAGAGGTGCTGTTTGAACACAAAGAGAAAAAAAATCACTCCCTAAACTGGGGAAGACATAATATAAGGCTGCATTTACGAATATTTCCAATTATTTAGGAAGTCTAGCTCTTTGCTGATTTAGAAACCAGACTCCGTGATTTAAGTTAGTACAACTTTGAGACTAAGGCTGGAACAGATTATTTTTTACAGACACGGCTGCTTGGAAATTCTAAGTCTTCCTCTTGTGCAATCAAAGCACAATGCATTTTACAAACAAAATGTCCCACAGAAAATGCTAAAGTGGCTCCAAGATAGTTAAGTAAACAGCCTTTTCCCTTTTAAATCTTGTACCCTACAGAAAATTAAAGTGCATGAGCTGATCAAAAAGACAGCTTCTCTAAATTACAGCTTTAGGCTATAGTTTAAAGTTTTCACCAGGCAATGCCATTCACTTTCCTTAAACGTAACACTACTGATTTCAGTCTTCATTCCTTTGCGTTTATCTGGACAGTTCATAAAACTCTTTCAAAAGAAACATCAGCTTAAAAGCGAAACTTACCCGTTCCGGCAGCTTATGCTGTGCACAGCATGGAAACCTTGACGTGTTTTAACAGGGTGGGACCAAGTCTTCAATCTCAACTGACCAACAGCATGGGCTATTTGTTCAACCTGAAACCAAAGGGGTTTCTCATCAATCACAGTTGCTTACCTAATGTGCTGGCCTGCTGGCACACTCTTTTAATGTTTCTCACCCCAACTCATTATCTTCTGCAAGTCTTTTGAGCTGCAACCCACAGTAATCTGCTTTCTCTCACGTTAAGATATTTCTGTAGCCCATGGATGACATGATGTAATGGGTGTTTTTAATATTCTAATCCAGTAATATTTGCCATGGCTTATAAATATTATATGCATGCTTCTAGAAACAGGAAGTTAAGGCAACACTTTTTTTCATAAATCAAGTTTCTTTTGGAGTGCTTGGATTTCGAATTCCAAACAGATGAACTAAAAAATAATTCTGACATTAATAATTCCCTTAAGCAGAAGTAGTGTAAAAAATATTTTAAGTATTAAGCAGAAAAGAAAAAAACCCAAACTGCAGGTGACAATAGACAAGAATGGAAATAGGTTAAGTTTGGATCTATTGTAATGAAACAAAACATAGTCGTTACAACAGGCAAAGATAAATCATAGTTCTATAAAGTTACAATATTTAGTTTAATAAATTTCTTACCATCATTTCAAATAGTGTTCACTTTAGTCCATCTGTTGGTCTAAACAAAATATTTGAAAATGTTATTCTGTCCTGATTCTTGGGGACCAATTATGAGCTAAGATTCTTTTGGTATGCAGGGTCCCTACAGAACAGTCAGCAACGATATAGCAGATGGTCGGCAAGTTAACCACTTCTCAGAGTACTGAATTGTAGTTCACCAAGATTAGAGAGAAACTCTTAAATTAGTCTCAGATGCTCTTCAACCACACTGCTGGAGGCTGGTATCTTTGATAAAAATCTTCTTAACCTTGGCATATTTTATGAAATCTGTAAAATGAAATTACAGACCATTTTTCCAAAATTTCATTGGGTCTATAATGTTAAATTATTCAAGAACAGAGCTCTTTGTTAACTATGTCACTATCTATATGAAAATAAACATTGAAAGCACAGACTGAGACCAACTTTATACTCAAACTCTACAGCTGCCAGTTTAATATACAAGTGAGATATCGTGAGAATAACTGAAATCTCTGGTAAAGAATGTACATTGCTAATAATATATTTTAAGCATTCCAGTTGAAGACTGTATAATATTTTACTGATTTGCCAGGATTCAAAAACTGCTTTTCTTATTCTGTACCACTGAAGTCTCAACAAATCTTATAAATTGTTTTATAAGGCACGCAGTAGTGAAATTCTAATTCAAGTTATTAAATCTTTCTTCAAAACATTGCTTCAGTTGAATGGTAGATTGATATAAGCTCCAGGATCCTAAAGAATGTGAACCTCTGCTTAATTCCATCACTCTTCTGCCTTGTTTCAAATCAAAAGTCAGTGAATACGCAGGGGGTGTGGGGTCATCATTGGTTTGAAAGGCCAACATATCTTTATTTATACTTTACATTGGAAGCAATCTTTGTCAAGGGAAGAATTAACCCCACCAAGGATGACCATTTTCTCTAAATGTGGAAGACAGTGGCAGTATGCCAGATGTTGTCGTGTGTGAAGGAAGAGAAGTGGGTGCAGTTCCTATTACAACAGAAAAGGTGCTGAAAGACCTAAAGGGACATAAGTCACCTGGACCAGATGAACTGCACCCTGGGGTTCTGAAAGAGGTACTGTTAGAGATTGTGGTGGCATTAGTGTGGTGAACTACATATACCTGCCTGGACTGCTTCTGTGGCTCCTCCCACAGACCCCTGTATAAAGGCGATTGAGGCCTGATGCCCGGCCTCTTCTCCAGGATGTAGTGTTGTTCATTCTTCCAGTCAATAAAAGCCGATACCTCGCTTCTTATGTCTCAGAGTGAGTTATTGATGGTGCATCAATTAGAAACGATCTTTCAAAAATCATTGGACTCTGGCATGGTGCCAGAGGACTGGAAAATTGCAAAGAAAGGAGGAAGGCAGCAGCAAGGAGATTACAGACCAGTTAGCCTGACCTCAGTCTTGGGAAGATGTTAGAGTCAATTGTTAAGGCTAAGGTGATGGGGTACTTGGTGACACAGGACAAGATAGCACAAAGTCTGCATGATTTCCTTTCCTTTGTATATTTGGACTTTCAGAAGGCCTTTGACAAGGTGCCACACATGAGGCTGCTTACCAAGTTAAGAACCGATGGTATTACAGGAAAGTTACTAACATGGTTAGAGCGTTCATTGGCTGATAGGTAGGAGGCAGTGAGTGGGAATAAAAGGATCTTTTGCTGGTTGGCTGCCAGTGACTACTGGTGTTCTGCAGGGGTTGGTGTTGGGATTGCTTCTTTTTAAGCTGTATATGAATGATTTAGATGATATGATAGATGGCTTTGTTGCCAAGTTTGCAGATGATACGAAGATTGGTGGAGGGGCAGATAGTGTTGAGGAACCAGATAGGATGCAGAAGAACTTAGATAGATTCGGAGAATGGGCAAGGAAGTGGCAAATAGAATACAATACTGGAAAATACATGGTCATGCACTTTGATAGTACAAATAAATGTGCAGACTATTTTCTAAATGGGGAGGAAATCCAGGAATCTGAGATGCAAAGGGACTAGGGAGTATTTGTGCAGAACACCCTAAAGTTTAACTGGCAGGTTGAGTCGGTGGTGAGGAAGGCAAATGCCATGTTAGCAATCCTTTCAAGAGGTCTAGAATACAAGAGCAAGGAAGTGACGCTGCGACTTTATAAGGTACTGGTGAGGCCTCACCTTGAGTATTGTGAACAGTTTTGGGCCCCTCATCTTAGAAAAGATGTGCTGGCTTTGGAGAGGGTCCAGAGGAGGTTCACAAGGATGATTCCAGGAACGAAAGAGTTATCATACAAGGAACGTTTGATGGCTCTCAATGAGGGGGATGAGGGGGAATCTCATTGAAACTTTTAGAATGTTGAAAGGCCTAGACAGAGTAGATGTGGAAAGGATGTTTCCCATGTTGGGAGAGTGTAGGACAAAATGGAATGGAATAGCCTTAGGATAAAGGGGCGCTCTTTCAAATCAGAGATGTGGAGAAATTTTTTCAGCCAAAGGAATTTGTTGCCACATGCAACTGTGGAGGCCAGGTCATTGAGTGTACTTAAGGCAGAGATTAATAGGTTCTTGATTGGACATGGCATCAAAGATTAAGTGGAGAAGGCCGGGAACTGGGGTTGAGGAGGAGAAAAAAAAGGATCAGCCATGATTGAATGGTGGAGCAGACTCAATGGGCCAGGTGGCCTAATTCTGCTCCTTTGTCTTATGGTCTAAATGATAAACTGAAGGCATTTCATTTTAAAAGAAGTTCTGTGTTTTATGTAATATTTAGCGTTCTCAGAATGGAAACTGCTACTTACAGTTGGCCTTGGCGGCTTTCCCAGTGCTGTGTTGTCCGGGTGCTCTGATCCTGGCCCAAAATGCCAGCTTTAGAGGTACAAGGCCAAACAATTTGTTCACTTAGTGCTGTTTATTTCTGACCTTGGCATGATGATGGTGATGAGATGCTTACTAATAGCTGTAACAAGAACATAGATGAAAATTTGTCTCTACCAAGGGTTGAACTTGTGCCCTCTGATGCAATTCAAACATTAGACATTTGTTATGATGTCATTTTCTGCATGATGCTCCTCTTCAAACATTGCCAAAAAAATACAGCCTTTGTTGATCAGTCCAAAAAAAATTCTGAGCAGATTGGACCTAATCAATTTGGGCACCTCTTTCTCATTGAGCTGATCATTGCCAACCACCTGTCAATCTCATTGTGTAATCAGACCTGTCTCTGAGCCTCTTCCATCCCTGTCCTCAATCATTCACTTTTTTGATAACCCAAATCTTCTTTTCTCTTATCCCTAAATCCCCCAGTAATTTAATAACATATTTTCTCCAAAATCCTATTGTTTATATTGTCTAGTAGCTCCAACAATCTAATTCAGTTGGGCAAGTGGTCCAACCCTCCTCTATCACAAACCCCCATGATGACCTGATTGCCCCCAATCTCTGGTGCCCATAGTCCAATGGTCCCACACTCATACCCACCCAATTCCATGACACTGTAGTGATGTGCTACACACAGCGCTGAAATAACGACACGCAGTCGGTAAGTCGTTTTGAGACTAGTTTATTCAAACTTCGCGGCGCTGGCATTTAATCCCTAGCACCCGCCCTCTCCGGGCGGAAATGACATCAGAGGTGCATTACCAAAGTCTCCCTCCCGTGCGCTGGCTATTTGTGAGCCGGTTCGCCTGCGCAGAAAGTGGGTCGCCACAACACCTCCCATTGTCCTCTACTGACCACTCAACCAACCCACAAGACACTGAGTTCTCGAATGGCCAATTCCAATCCCTATGGATCTTAACAGTTCTGCAAATCATTGTCTTGCCACCCAATTACTCTTGCTTGATCTGGAACCCTCCCAATTGCTAAATTTCCCATCTGTTCTATGGTGAGTGAAGGTAAGAGAGCCCAGTCAGAATTGAAGTTTGTGGCAGCTGGACAAGCCACCAGCTGATTCAACAGGAAGCCACATCATTCCACACAATTCCCACTAACGAGTTCCTCACAGTAGGAGCGGGTGCTGAATGCTATTGTGAATACAAGGAATTCAGATCTCAGTGCATTAGAACAATAGAAAGCTTTTAACAAGAACAGACCATTTGGCCCAACAAAGCTTGACAGTTACTCCATAAGGATTCAGAATGCACCTTGGACTGTATCATTTTATTTCTGGGCAGTAAGATTCAGCTAAGGATGGGCAGTCACCCTAACCCCACCGCTCTTGGCCATGCTAAATGCCATTGAAATTGGTTCCTTCCATTCAAATGCTATGTCTTTCCTTTTACATTCACTGAATTCACAGCCTACTCAAACAAATTCCTGTCTTTTCGAAATATCATTTCATCTCCAGCGTCTCTCTTTGCAAAATTCTCATAGAAACAAGGTATGGTCAAGTTACAAAATAAATAGCAAGCTTTCTCATAGACCAATTGAGAAAGATCCAATGATCATAATTCCATTAAGTTTCGAGATAATCATGGAGAAGGATAGGACTGGTCCTTGGTTGAGATTCTAAATTGGAGAAAGACCAATTTTGATGGCATTGGAAATGATCTGGCTGGTATGGATTGGGATAGATTGTTTTCTGGCAAAGGAATGCTTGGTAAGTGGGAGACCTTCAAAGGTGAAATATTGGAGATACAGGGTTTCTATATTCCTGCTAACAAGAGTAACAGATTTAGGGAACCTTGGTTTTTCAAGGGATATTGAGACCTTAGTTAAAAAGAAGGAAGAGGTGCACAGCAGATATAGACAGAAAGGAACAAGTGAGCCATTTGAGGCATATAAGAAATGCAAGTGAATACTTAAGAAGGAAATGAAGAGGCTAAAAGAAGGCACAAGGTTGATCTGCAGACAAGGTGAAGGAGAATCCCAAGGGCTTCCACAGGTACAGTGAATTCCAGTTAATTGGGACATTGATTAATCTTTAGACTTTAAACTTGCCTGGTCATTGGCCCCTACCACGATGGTAACATAATTCGCTCAGCCAGGCAGGTTTCTGTTTGGACATTGCAATTTTGTTCATATTCACTTCCATTCCTGACCGCAACTCAGTTGCGTCTTTGACTACTATTTCCACTGCCATTTCAACTGCTCTTTTCAATGTGAGTTTTGCTTCAGTTTGGAGTCATTTCTGAATGCTTTCTTGGAAGATTCCACAAACAAAGCGGTCTCTCAGTGCATCATTAAACTCATTGCTAAACTGACAATGCTCGTACAATCTCATCAATTCAGCCACATAAGCTGAAATGGACTTCCCTTCCTTTTGATTCAGTTTATGAAAACTAAAGTGTTCCGGAATCAACAATGGTTTTGGTTCTAAATGTTCCTGCATTACTTTCATGATATCAGCAAAGCTTGTTTCAGCTGGTTTGGTTGGAGCAATTAAACTTCTAAGCAAACTGTATGCTTTTCCACATATTATACTTAAGAAAAGTGGCACTTGTTTCTTATCAGCTATTCCATTGGCTTTAAAATACTGCTCAATTCATTCAACTAGCTGAGTATATATGAGGCAGTTTCCCTTTGAGCAACTGAACGTGTTTACCTTTCCGATGTAGCCAGTTATTTCTGCTTTTGGTGATATATTATTAACGCCCAGTATGCAATGTTTATGAACCCATGCATTTTGTCCATTTTCTGCCTTTTTTAAAACTAATCTATCTCTCCTTGCGGAGAAACAGGTTCTGTGCTTTTTTTTATTAACTTGACCATCATTCTCCCCCGCCTTCTGAAGCAAAAAAAAACGTGCTGTGCTCCAAGAGGTAGGTAGTTGTCTCAGGTTCATTTTAAAAGTTACTTGTTGTCGTTGCTTTGTTTTGTAACTCCAAAACTAATCAAAAGAAAAACACAGAGGGTGGGACACGTGTTTATTTACTTTTTACTTCCCTTTCCGTTCAGTGAGGTGTGCACATATGACATGGTGGCATAATGATGTATGCCATTCACGTTCTTTTATATATAACCCATAATGGATTGTGTAAGCAAGAAGCAATGCTTAATCAAACAATATATTTACAACATTAATCAAATATTACTGAAATGTTAAATACACAGCAATAGCTCATTGCAAGTATCTGATAAGATTCAAGGGCTAACTTTGGACATAACATGGAACTAAGGAATAGGCACAAAGAGCACTAGTAATTTCATATGTAAAAGCCAGGACAAGTAACTTTCTTTTCTACATTTGAATGTTTGCATTCAGATTTCCACGTCATCTAACCACAATACCAAAACAGCCCTAATCACAGCCCAAAAATGCATCTTCTCTGAGTGTGTGCTGGATACATTTAGCAATGCTCATCCCTGCTTTTCGTTCCTGCGACATTTGACAGAGTGAGGCGCACTATCCTTTTCCAGAGCAACTAACAGAATGCTGGAAGAGCTCAGCTGGTCAAGCAGCGTCTGTGGAGACAAAAAAGGTGTAAGTCGCTCTATAGGTCATGCAACAAGCATGAGAGAGACCAAATCAGCACACACAAAGTGCTGGAGGAACTCAGTAGATCAGGCAGCATCCCTGGGGAGAAATAAACTGTTGATATCTGGGCCCAAAGCATCTACTGTTACTGTTCCTCCATAGTTGCTGCCCAACCTGCTGAGTTCCTCTAGAATTTTTTGGGTATTGATCAAGATTTCCAACATGCCAGTTGTTGGTGGCTATGAGAGGGAACATGAAATATTGCCCAAAAATAGCAGTTCAAAGGGCAGTGAGATAGAAGCTGGTATGGGTAGTTGGAGCTCGAGGGGAAGGATATGATGGGCAGGTGGAACCAAGTAGGGAGGCAGAAATAGGAGAGAAGGACAAAAGAAGAAAACTAGGTGAACTAGTGAGCATATGAGCACCAAACATCAGAGTTATCTGAAATTAGAAAATTAATTTTACTAACAAGGTAAACACCCAGGATACCATATCCTTCTCCAGCATCATCTCAATGGAAATGGTCATATTCAGTTGCACTTTCAATTATCCAATCAAACTGAAAGTTTCTCAAATAAGGGTTTCACTTCAAACTACCACAGGGATCTACAAAGGAACTATTCTTGGCTCCATTCTCTTTGTCATCTACCGGCAACATTATCCAGAGAAATGCAATCATGTTGTACATTGACACTGACAAAACTCAGATCTACCTTTCATCACTTCTTTCAAGTTCTCCACTCTCCCAATTAATAAGTAGTTAGCCGTGCCACAAACTGTGTACACCTGACACTGACTTGATCCCCTCTCCTGAGCCTTCACGTCAGGTTGAACCAATCTGCTTGCAGTCTTCAATGCAAGGCAGACATACTCAACAATAACTCTCACTTAAAACAGTGTAATGCTTAAAGCTGCTTCATATAAATATTTTAAATGCTTGCTTGGAAACATTACTTTGTCTTAAGACTGCACACACAGAGTCATAGGATTATACTGCGTGTAAATAGGTTCTTTGGCCCAACTTGTCTATATTAACTAGGGTGCCTCCCTGAGTTAGTATCATTTGCTGTGTTTGGCCCATATCTCTCTAAACATTTCCTATCCATGTACGAGGGGTGATTGATAAGTTCATTGCTTAAGGTAGAAGGAGTGAATTTTAGAAAACCTAGCACATTTGTTTTGCCTACATTTACACACTTAGTCCAGCGGTCGTAGAGGTATGGATCCCTCTTTGTAGAAGTTGACGTCTTGGACCTCCAGGAGTTGTCCACAGTACGGGTGATTGATAAGTTCGTGTCCTAAGGTAGGAGGAGATGAGCTATTAACTTCAAGCTTTCTGCATAATCACTCGAAGAGTTGAACTGCATGTGCATGTAATGAGAGCTGTATAAATCATATTGAAAAATAAATGTGCTAGGTTTTCTAAAATTGACTCCTTCTACCTTAGGCCACAAACTTATCAATCACCCCTCGTACTTGTCCAAATGCCTTTCAAATGCTATAGCTGTACCTGCCTCGATCATCATTACTGGCAGCAACTCTATATGTGCACCAACCTCGGTGTGGAAAAAGTCCCTTTTAAACTTTCCTTCTCACCTTAAGCCTATGATTCTAGTTTACGGCACTGTACCCCTGGGGAAAAAACTGTGACCTTCCACTTTATATCCATGCCCCTCATGATTTGGTAAACCTCTGTAAAGTCACTCCTCAGCCTCCTTCACTCCGGGGGAATCAAGTCCTTGGACTTGCGACAACTCTCAGGACTTAGTACAGAGTTCAACAATTTCAGATAGCACCTATTTTTTTTTTCACATAGACGTTTGTTTCAAATTACTATGCTCCATTTGTCTTAATATCATTTAGTTCCAACCACGGGCTTTGAAAGCAACCGGTAACCTGACAACTTCCGATTACACCGTATCATGGATATTCCCTCTTCTTCCACCTCTCTTTCTCTGCAATCTAAATTATGCCCATAATGTCAATTTTCCAGTTATGATGCAGGGTCCTTGAGATGAAATTTCTACTGTCTCTGCCTTCAATGATGCTGTCTGACATTATTTTTTGCACTTGTTTTTACTGTGGAAGCTGTATGCCAGATATTTAAGAGTGTCAGGGGACAGAACTGAGTGTAGTTACTAGTACTAAGGAGAAAGTGCTTGAAACCTTCAACTGGACCAGATGGACTACACCTCAGGGCTCTGAAGGAGGTAGTTGAAGAGATTGTGGAGACATCGGTAATGATATTTCAAGGATCACTAGTTCCTGGAATGGTTCCGGAGGACTGGAAAATTGTAAATGTCACTCCACTCTTTGAGAAGGGATGGAGGCAGAAGAAAGAAAACTTTAGGGCAGTAAGCCTTGACTTCAGTGGTTGGGAAGATGTTGGAGTCCATTATTAAGGAGGAAGTTTCAAGATACTTGGAGGCACGTGATAAAACAGGCCAAAGTCAGCATAATTTCCTGAAGGGGAAATCTTGCCTGAATCTTGTTGGAAATCTTTGAGGAAATAACAAGCAGGATAGGCAAAGGAGATTCAGTGGATGTGCATACTTGGATTTTGAGAAGGCCTTTGACAAGATGCCTCACATGAGGCTGCTTACAAGATAAGAGCCCATGATATTACAGGAAAGAAGATTAGATGGATAGAAGATTGGCTGGCAGGAGACAAAGAGTGGGAATAAAGGGGACCTTTTTTGGTTGGCTGCCAGTGACCAGTGGTATTCCACAGGGGTTGGCATTGAGACCTTTTCTTTTCAGGTTATACGTCAATGATTGGATGATGGTTTTGTCACCAAGTTTGAGGACGATAAGAAGATAGGTGGTGGGGCAGGTAATATATGCTTGTGTGATTAACGTGTTACTTCATGTTTACCTGTGCATGTGTGTGGATCTGTTCAGGCTTAATGCATATAATAATAATTGTATTTAAAAATATTAGGCTTATGGTTGTAATGGATGCATTTTACATTTTCTCACCCACAGTCTGAAACAGAAAGTCAACTGTTGACATTACTTATGTATTGGGACTGGAAGTTACATTCAAACAATTAACCCTCTTTCCATCGATGATGAGAAGCAGAACTATATCTGCTCCAGCCTAATTACCTTTCGTTCTCTATTTAACTCTGTAGTCACTTTGGAGCCAATTCTATTTACCGTTTGGCTCCCTGCTTTTTTCCAGAGTGTGATTGTTTTGTTTCTCTGTTTTGATAAGAGCTAATATGTCTGGCTTCTGCTTCACAACAGTCATTTAAGCTGTCACTGCGACATTCCGTCAGTACTGACTTCACTCAGAATGGAAAAAAAGAGCTCAGCACAATCTAGTGAGTAGATTTGCCTTCTCATTGCAGATAGTGTCCCAAGGATGATCGTCTGCTGAGACCAAAAGCACTCAAGATGGTAGAGATCTGAAATAATGACAGAAAATGGTTGAAAGACAGAAGATAAGATCAGTTTGTGTTCCGTTGATTTTACTTTGTGCTGTGTTTCTGATGTTGAAGCAAATACATTCATTGATTTAAGTTGCAGATGGGATTTGATTTGAACAGCAGGTATTTCTTTCGATCTGAAGTAATGGCTTGTTCCATTCATATAAACAGTGTATGTCCAACAGATGTGTAGAGTCTAACTGATGACTTAGTTGCAAATAAATTATGCACCGCATGTAATGACTTTGGCTTAGCATGTGTTGTCCAAATCAAGGATGTCACCCAACCAAGTAAGCAAATTGCCAGATCTTTCAAGTCAGCACCAACACATTGCTTGGTGCTAGTGAGCAGGGCTCTGCACATCAAATCCTTTGTGTGCAGTTGAATTCTCAGCTCCACTGGAAAGGCCCCTGAGACAGCTGCAACAAGAAAAAAAGACCACCAACCTTCATCTTCTGGATTGTACATTTACAAAGCCAGCCTGGAAAGACATACAATGGTTCATGTCAAAATTCACCCCCGTCAATTTTGTAATACAAACTCCATGGTCTATGGGCTATTCCCAGACAAATGTCAACTGCTTCTGGAAGGTTAACAACTCAGTGAAAGGTGCCCTTTGTTCTGCCTGAAAATTGCCGTCTGCCATTGCCAGGAGCTGTCTGTGATCTAATATTGCAGACTGGCACATTCCAAGGTCAAGGATGCATGTTGAGAGACGTGTTGAAGCTTGGTACAGGCATGGGACAGGTCACTCATGGCTTTCCTCGCACTATACACAGAGAAGCAGGAACCACCGTAAAAGTAGCATGTGGAATTATTGCACCAGAATTAAAGACATTTTTAATCAACTATTTAATAACATAAAGTGAGTCCCATCTGCAAGAGGATAAATCACTATTCTCTGTACGTAACTACAATTGTACTATACATGATGAAAGGTGACTTTTCAAATCATATCTCTGAAAATTTTAAGAGCAAAATGTATTTTTTGGAAAAAAAAGTAGTAGAGGTGAAGCATTAGGATTCTCCTACCATTGTATGTGAGGTACTGGAACCCATATAAAACCATATTGGACTCCTTGTACCAGAAATAAATATTTAAAAAATTCCCTGAGTAATCTAAATATACATTCTGTTTTGTCTATTAATGGAATCAGGCATTCTGCTATGTCATATACTGAATTTAACAAAAGTGGTCTGAGTTGCATAATGAGTTTGACATTTTAAATGTATTGTAATATTTCTTGGTTAATAATATGAATAAAGTTTTGGAATGAGTAACTTTGTCATGTATTATATTTAACACAACTAAGCCCTGTTGCACTGATCCCTCTGAACACCATTTGCATTGCATTATATTACATATTATACTGCAATTAAAATTTTACGAATACTTGTGTACCTTTGAAAAAAGGAAAAATGATATTCCTTTTAGTCTGGTTGATGAGAACACCATTGCCTTCTGGCTGCTCTCTGGCACACACCATCCTGATTTTAACATACTTTGCAGTTCCATCACTTTACTGGAATCTGAATTCTGAAATTCCATTTCCAGCAGCTCTCTAGGAATAATTTCCCCACCCTGACTGCATGATGGTGAAAAATACATAATACCTATCAAGGGTAAGATTAGCTTTACTTTTCACTGTACATCAAAACATCGAAACATACAGCGAAATGCATCATTTGTCTTAACAAGCAACACAGTCTGAGTATATACTGAGGGGGCAGTTTGCAATTGTCCTCATGTTTCTGGCACCAACGTAGCATACCTACAACTTACTAACCCTAACATACGTCTTTGGAATGTGAGAGGAGACTGGACCACCCAGAGGAAACCCATGTGGGCACGGGTAAATGTAGAAACTCCTTTCAGACAGCGGTGGGAATTGAACCACGACTGCTGATCACTGGCATTGTAATAGCGTCACGTAAACCACAATGCGACTATACCACTCCACCCATTACAACTTTAAAAATATGTTATCCTGCCACGTTAAACGTTCTCTGGTATTCTGTCTGTGTATGGTTTAGCGAGTGCCTAATTTGCATCGTCTGTGTCTGACTTCTGCTTATTTAACTTATTTTCATGTTTGCTTGGATTGAGTACAACATATACAGCACAGCATTAATATTAATTCCAAACTAAGTTAATATTGCATATTTTCACAATTCTATAAACACATGAGGGCTTTTAATCCCATCCCACCTCTCTTTAAGTATATTCATGGGAAGACTTAATACCTCCCAAGTCCATTTAAAATCTGATTCAGTACTCCCTCGCTACACAAATTCTTTCAAGCACTAGTTAACACAGGACCATTCCTATCCTGACTCATGTTACCACAATATTTAGCTTATTGTAATATTCTCTTCCTGTTGGTCTTACACCCTCCACCCTGTACAGACCCAATTTATATGCATTTTGCAATATAGCTCACTTAGCCAAAAATTCAAGCCCCTATCCTTGCAATCTCTATTGTTTCCCACTCTATTAATATTCATAGACATAAATCCCTCAGCTCTTTTCCTTTGCCCTACCTCAGAAACTTGCATCAATGCTATATCTGATCACTGCATTCCATTTCAATCATATCCATTACTTCACCCCCCTCCTTTGCCTAAGAAGTCTCACACAATGGTCACATCACCATATGCTTTCATCTGCTTTGGATCTACTTTGCAAATTTCCTTCCTAAATATTTCCTTATTCTCCCTCTCTCCCACTAGACCCCATGCCCAGGAGTAAGTTTTGTTATTATATTTTCTGTTCCATCATGTTTGGTTCCTATTTTCCTTACCCCACTTTGTTCAGTACCAATTTTTTCTTTATTGTATTATACAAATAGAACAATGTCATTGTTTTATAGAATTTAGAGATGATCAAGATAAGACAAATTGGATCATAATTCCCCCAAACGTGGTGGCAGAATTTTAAATGCTTGTTTCTAAATTAGCCTTGGTTTAGCGACATTCATTGGATGAAATGAGACACTCTTGGAGGAAGACAACCCCGACTCATTATAACATGACATTTTTGTATGCTAAAGATCAAAGGACAATTCTATACTTTTAATGTATCTACAATGCTTCATTTGTTTTTGCACACCCTCTTATTCGCACCCCCACTCCAGAGATCCAAAAGAATGTTAATCAGCATTACCTGGCTTGTAATCAACTCCATTCTACAGCTCCAGGAAAACAATTGTTCAGGGTTGCATTTTAAGTTCAATCTACAATATATGTTCGTGCCTGAAGATTAGTTGCTGGTGAAGTAAATATTCACTGTATACGCTAACAACCAGAATACACACTAACAGTAGGCATGAGAAGTTACTTGACAGAACTTAGAGGCAAACATGGATAAAGTTCAAGAGAAACAGCTCAATCAGATAAATGGTTGCTTCATAAATAGAATACGTTGATGAGATTTTCTAGTGTAAGACACATATTTCATATGGAAACTGTACACAGGAATATGTTTGGAATTAAAAAGAGACTGCCTAAGGATCTTAATTTGAAAAGTCACCATCTCTCTGTTTCAATGTTTTGGGGCATTCCCTGCATCATTGAATTAGACTGAGGTACTTCCACAAAAAGTTAACACACCATCTGTCCTAGTATATAATAATCATCTGAAATATTAGAAAATACTGAGTTAGTCTCTTTCTTTGTTCTCCTTATTTTTGCTTGTCACAAGAGGCAGTTTTTGCAGACCAGTGCTTTTTACGAGCCCAAACTTAATATTTTTTACAAAAGATTTGGCTGGGAACAATTGTACTCAGTGCTAGTAAGCTGTACAACAGAACTGTTGTGTAACTGCTCTCACAGAACAGCACAGCTCCAATGCTATATTCAAGTTTACTGATGACACCATTGTCATAGGCTGAATCAAAATTGGTGATGAATCAGCATATAGGAGGGAGATAGAAAATTTGGCTGGTGTCAGAACAGCAACCTCTTACTCAATGTCAGCAAGACCAAAGAGCAGATTGTAGACTTCAGGAGAAGAATACTAGGGGTAGCATCCATCATCAGTGACCTCCACCAACCAGGACATGCTTTATTCTCACTGCTGCCTTCAGGAAGAAGGTACAAGAGCCTGAGGACTCACACCACCAGGTTCAGGAATAATTGCTACCCCTCAACCACCTTGAACCAAAAGGATTAACTTCACTCAGCTTCACTTGCTCCAATGAATGAAACATTTCCACAACCAATGGACTCACTTTCAAGGACTCTTCATCTCATGTTCGCTATATTTATTGTTTATTTATTTATTTTTGTTTCTTCTTTTTGTATTGGCACAGTTTGTTGTCTTCTGTACTCTGGTTGAACGCCCTTGTTGGGCTCTTTCATTGACTCTGTGATTATTATTCTAGAGATTTATTGAGTATGCCCACAAGAAAATATATCTCAGAGTTGTATGTAGTGACATATATGTACTTCGACAATAAAATTTAATTTGAACATGAGATATTGGAGTACTGGAACATTTTTTAGTTTATCACAGGTAGAAGTCTCTTATGAGGACATTATAAAATCATGTCTTAGTAGTGCCAGATATCTTCCTTTAGACATGTATTTTATTCATGCTAAAACCCCTTTCACCCATTCATAGCCAACCCAACTCTTGGAGCTAGCCCATCCAACTACAGCTCATAGTCCATCTGACTACGATTTGCAGCCTCTTCATGTAATGCTCTTTATCCTCTTCTCTGGCTCCTTGGAGATTGTCATTCATCTTTGAACTAACACTTAAAATCTCGTCAGAGCAACAGAGACAAATTCTGTCTCAGATCAGTATAATGCACTTTTAGTACAGTGGTAAACCATGTATATCTGTCTGGACACACCCCTCTGCTGACTGCTCCTGTGGCTCCTCCCACAGACCCCTGGGTAAAGGTGATTGTGTCACTGCTCCTCCCACAGTCCAGGGCAGTCATCCGGCATGGACGTGCTCTGTTTTACTGCTAATAAAAGCCTTTCAGTATTTACTCTACTTCCAGTCTTTTGGAGTTATTGATAGTGCATCAAGCACCCAAGAAAGACACTAGGAAAGCGTATTAATTATAATTTTGTCTTGACTTCAAACAAAAATTCTTCACTGCTTGCTGGCAATAAAGTATGTTACACATTAATGAAATATCAGCACATTTTTCAGACCATCAAAGCAAACAGCCTCCAATTAAGAGAAAGAAATAAAAAATTAACATGCATTTCAGATTTGCTAAATTTACCACCTTATGTACAAACTGATTATGTAGTGACAATGCACCGAGTATATAACCATTTCCCGTGAAATGTGCTTCTGTTTTGAATTAAAACTCGTCTTCCCTGCACTTGCAATGGCTGTAACATTTTTCACAGCATGCATATAAACTACCTTGAATCTTGGCAGATTGGTAGGTGAAGCAGTGTTATCAAATGGAGATAATAATACCATTAGTGACAGGTGAAACATCAGTGATATTAAGATATAATACTTCCATCCGTATTGCTAAAATGCAAAATAAGACCTTACCTCAGCAAACATTAGTTTAACCATCCTCTGCTCTCCTCAACACGAACATTGATGCATTCCTGAAATAATTCCTGAGATACTGAGTGAGTTGAAATGTTGTTAACTTTAGCAATTCTTTGTAAAGTAGTATCTGGTACTGAAATGCTGCTGATATCATGAATCTTGAACTCCATTATACCCCAGAATCTTTGAATACTTTTTTGAATCCAGTTATGTGGAGCTTTATCATGTGGCTAACTCCTCAGAACAGGACTTAAGATGTGCCATTAGACAGAAATGCCATTCTGAAGTTGAACAAGGGCTAACCCCTACTCCTCAAACCACAGGAACCACCTGCCTGGTCATTATCACAGTGTTGCTTGGTGTCCTTGTTGGGGGATATTCTGGAGTTATGATATATAGCAAAAAGTGATTTTAATAACAGTCTGTCTTCAGACCTGAATGTGGATTGTAGATTGAATTTAAAACACAGGTCTGAACAATAACTTTCCATTTGACCACAGAAGCCTGCACATACATGAACATGGCCCAGAGTCAGTGGGAATTAACATTCATTTTGGGTGTCTGGAGTGTGAGTGCAAGGAAGGACGTGTTTGGAAACTATTTCTAATTCAAAGGAAGCATTGTAGATACATTGTAAATATATTTTGTAGCCTGGGGAAAAGTACACACTCAGGACAACAAATACTTTTTCAGGTTTTAATTCCTTTATCTGTTTTAGATGTTTAAGTGCCAGAAGAGGGTCTTAAAGCAAAACGAATGACTTTACAATCAGGTCCTGCCATTACAATCTCCATTTAATCTTCGATCCACACACTTGTGTCTCAACGGATTGCATATGCAGTATAAAAATACATAAAGAAAACCGCACCAAACTAATACGGTAGTGGCAATTCTAAAGGAACACAATACAAACAACATTAGAATCCCTCCAACCCTGTACCTTATATATAGCGGTGAAAAGGTAAGCGAATACATCTCATCTAAGATGTCTACTACGTTTCAGTACACGCGTGCTGAACCCCCAAACGGAGACTGAACATTCACATTACGCTGTTACATGCGCAATCAGTCACGATACAATAAAGTTAGACAAAAGGTACACTTTGGCACAACTTTTACAAGATATTGCCTGTTAGTTAAATTACAGAAAGACTGACCTACTTGGCCGGTGAGGAACTTTGCAAGCCACGCTATCTAGCGTCGAGTTCTTTACTCGTGAAAATCTAAAGCATCCACATGTAAAACATGTCAAATTACAGATATTCTCGATTCGCCAACAAGCCTAAACGAATTCACATGGATATTGTGAATTAATGCTCACCTTTCCTCACCGAGCCCAGTAGGTCTGGGAGGAACTCGTTTCCAACGCTCCGCCAGCTTCTTCCCGCAGAAAGCAAAATGGTCTCCCCACTATCCCGCGCGTGCATAATGATGTCACCACCTCCACTTAAAGGCACAGACAACTATTTTAGCATTACCCAGATGGATGCCTGAGTACACTTTTTAACGATAATGAATAGCATTCGATGGTCACCCGGTTACATATAAAATTGTCCTGCTGTTGCCTTTGATTTTTAGCATTTAAAAATGGAAGCCTCTTCTCCCATTTGTGTCTCAATTTGATGCCTGTTGCTCATTCTTGCTGCATAAAATACACACTGGTTTCAATGTTTCTCTCGTCACTTTGTTCACGTCCCAACAGTCTGTAGACTTTCTTCCATGCTTCCCTCAGTTCAATATTGACCCCCACTTGAAACAAATGAAGCTCTTCAGACCAACATGGTGAAATGGAAATACTAAATATTTCTGTACCGTTAGCTTAGCTGATGCATTGATTTTTTCTTTATAAAATACTGCAACTCAAGGTATTCTACGGATCCGATGTAGATGCAAACTGCCTTTGATGCAAAGACACTGGTATTAAACTTCAAACATGACGAAATCTGCAGATGCTGGAAATTCACGCGACTCACACAAAATGCTGGTGGAACGCAGCAGGTCAGGCAGCATCTATAGGAAGGAGCGCTGTCAACGTTTCGGGCCGAGACCCTTCGTCAGGACTTCAGCCCACATGATGCAAATCTGATATGCTGCGTTCTCAGTTTCATACTTACATGCTGTTTAATATGATCAAGACTCCCTGAATATAAACTTGATCTCCACTATCAATATTGATTTACTTTGTATCTGTTCTTCAAACTGTAACAAATGCTTTCTCTTTTGTTACTCCTTTAAAGCCTGCAAGTAATTAAACATTAATTGGGAACTCCCAGAAAAGTTCTGCTGGAGAAGAGAACTTAACGACATCTTCCATTAGCTGAATCTATGTCTCCCCATTAGGTCTAAATTTCCCCCAAATATTCACATTAGAAGTACTGAAAGTGACAATTGCAGCAAGGACACAGAACTCTTTGGACTCGAATAAAAGGGCAAGCAAATTTGCACCTCGTTTATCTATCAAGTGGAGAGATTATTGCCAAGAAGAAGAATTACACCAAAAGGAATGCTTAAACTGCACTGTTCAGTTAACTTGGGATGATTCACGTTGCTGACGTCTGATATTTGAGGGTGTTCCAGGTGAAAATTACCAGGCCCATTTTGAATATGAAATTAACTCTTGAAGTTGTTAACACACAGATTAACAATATCATTAGTAAATCAATATTGTGCATCGGCTGAACAATTTCTCCTTCTATCTATTATTGGTCTCCCAGTTCAAGGAGAAGTCTACAAGCAACTGTAACCCACTGACACTTTTAAATGTGCAGACAAATGTACAGAACATGCTGAGGAACCACATGGGGAGGAGACGATGAGTAGATAGATACATTTGATGGGGTGGGGGAGGTGACGGCCTGGAACAAATAAACATTGCAAGAAGAAAATTGGATGGCCTGCTGAGTGTGTGGGTGGGAAAAGAAACCAGAGGTTGTGGTTTCACCTGAAACTAGGAAATTTGCTTTTCATATATTGTATGATGGTCAAATGAGTTGTATGAGGTGTTGGTCTTCCAATTTGCCCTTGGCCTCTCTGCAGCGATAGAGAAGGCCAAGGACAGACAAGTCGGTGTGAGAGTGAGAAGGAGAGTTTAAATGAATACTTCAGTTTAATTTAAAGCCTAAAGTTCAAGGTGGCCATTGTGGACAGAGAATTAGATAGATAGATAGATAGATAGATAGATAGATAGATAGATACTTTATTCATCCCCATGGGGAAATTCAACTTTTTTCCAATGTCCCATACACTTGTTGTAGCAAAACTAATTACATACAATACTTAACTCAGTAAAAAAATATGATATGCATCTAAATCACTATCTCAAAAAGCATTAATAATAGCTTTTAAAATGTTCTTAAGTCCTGGCGGTAGAATTGTAAAGCCTAATGGCATTGGGGAGTATTGACCTCTTCATCCTGTCTGAGGAGCATTGCATCGATAGTAACCTGTCACTGAAACTGCTTCTCTGTCTCTGGATGGTGCTATGTAGAGGATGTTCAGAGTTATCCATAATTGACCGTAGCCTACTCAGCGCCCTTCGCTCAGCTACCGATGTTAAACTCTCCAGTACTTTGCCCACAACAGAGCCCGCCTTCCTTACCAGCTTATTAAGACGTGAGGCGTCCCTCTTCTTAATGCTTCCTCCCCAACACGCCACCACAAAGAAGAGGGCGCTCTCCACAACTGACCTATAGAACATCTTCAGCATCTCACTACAGACATTGAATGACGCCAACCTTCTAAGGAAGTACAGTCGACTCTGTGCCTTCCTGCACAAGGCATCTGTGTTGGCAGTCCAGTCTAGCTTCTCGTCTAACTGTACTCCCAGATACTTGTAGGTCTTAACCTGCTCCACACATTCTCCATTAATGATCACTGGCTCCATATGAGGCCTAGATCTCCTAAAGTCCACCACCATCTCCTTGGTCTTGGTGATATTGAGACGCAGGTAGTTTGAGTTGCACCATATCACAAAGTCCTGTATCAGTTTCCTATACTCCTCCTCCTGTCCATTCCTGACACACCCCACTATGGCCGTGTCATCAGCGAACTTCTGCACATGGCAGGACTCCGAGTTATATTGGAAGTGCCCTGTGAAACTGTTGTCACATAGTCTATTGGTGGATAGTCAATGGCTGACGGAATAGTCTGATGGAACAACTGCAATAATCACAGTAGTTATACACTCCTCTTTGGTGTAAATTAACAAAAGGTAAAGCAGCCCAATGCAAAAAGATAGTAACAGATCCAGAGAGGAGTCGTATATAATTTCAAAGTTCAAAGTAAATTTGATTATCAAAGTACATATATGTTACCATATGCAACCCTGAGGTCCATTTTCTTGTGGCCATAATCAGCAAATCTATAGAATTGCAACTATAACAGGATCAATGAAAGATCTACCAGAGAGCAGAAGACACCAAACGGTACAAATGAAAATATAAATAAATAGCAATAAATAATGAGAACATGAGATATTGAGCTAAAAAGTTCTTTAAAGTGTGAAGTTGAGTGTAGTTACCCTCTTTTAATCAAGAGTCTGATGGTTGAGGGGTAGTAACCTGGTGGTGCTGAGTCGTGAGGCTCTTGCATCTTCTAACCTGATGGCAGCAATGAGAAGAGAGCCTGATCTGGGTGGTGGGGATCTCTGATGATGTATGCTACGACAGTGTTTCTTGCAGATGTGTTCAATGGTTGGGAGAGCTTTACCTGTGATGAATTGGGTCATACCTACTACGTTTCGTAGGCTTTTCCATTCAAAATCATGGGTGTTTCCTCACCAGTTACTGATACAGGGAGCATTCTGTGGAATGGGAGCAGTTTATATTTCAGCAAAGATGGACAAATTGATTAAGAGAGCAAAAGTAGAGTATGACAGTGGATGGGCAGAAACAAAAGAGTGGATTGTATAAATCTTCCAAAGATACACCAAAAAAACACAACTGAAGTCAAATAGAGGACTCCTAAAATCAGAAACAAAAAAATTCATAGCTGTCAACAGGGAAATGTACAGCAACCAAACAATTACTTCAGTTCTGGGTTCAGTAAAGAGCACACCGTAAATTTCAGGGAAACAAAATTCAAAGGAAATTAGTAGGTAAAGAGAGCTGAAGAAATTGATGGCACTAAATCTGACGATTGCGCAAGGCCCGACACTTCTGATTGTACTAAAGGAAGTTGAAGAAGTACTGTAGCAGTAGAGAAAATAGTTATATTTGTTATTTTCCAGAATGTTATAGATTACAGGATTACAAAATGGTAAATGTAACCCCTCTATTCCAAAAAACAGGCAGAGAGAACACAGAAAACCAGAGATTAGTTAGCCTAATGGGTAAAATGTGATTGGCTGTTACAAATGTTGAAAATATCAACGGGATTAGACAAATTCAATGTGGATTTCTGAAAGGGAAATTGTGTCTGACAAACCTCCTGGAGTTTGTCAAGGACGTAACTGGTAGAACTGATAAGGGAAACCAATGGATGTGCTGTTCGTGCATTTTTATAAAGTCTTCAGTAAAGACTCACATGAAAGGTTAGCAAGTATATTAAAGCGTATCATGTTGTGGGTAACGTATTGGTATGGAATAAAAAATTTCTTGACAGACAGGAAGCAGAGTTTAGAAAGAAGCTGGTCTTTTTCAGAGTGGTATGCAGTAATTAGTAGACCTACCTGGATCAGACTCAGCTATTCACAACGTATACCAATGACTTGGATGAGGGAATCGAGTGTAAAGTTTTCAAATCTGCTGTTGACATTGAAATGGGTGGGGCTGTGAGGAAGCTTCAAGGTAACTTCATCTAAGTAAGTGAGCAAAAAACACAGAAGGGATAGTATAAGGTGAAGTTACTTACTTGAGTTATAAAATGGAGCCATATCATTTAATGAGATTGCAAAGTATTGATGTGCAAAGATACTGGCGAGTTCTTGTAGTCCAGTCACTGAAAATAAACATACATATGCAGCAGGCAGTTAGGATGTTGGATGTCACAGCAAGAGGTGAGTAAAATGTTAAATAAGTTTATTATTTTCACATGTACTGAGGTACAGTGAAAGATATTGTTCTGCATACCATTCATACAGATCATTTCATCATATCAGTGCATTGAGGTAGTACAAGGGAAAACAATAGCACAATGCAGGATACACTGTTAAAGTTACATTTGTGACTACAAATGAATCACAATGAAGCACAGAAGCTGATAATATAGAAGCCTTTATTCAACACAACAAGCAGACCTCATTCTCGAGACTCTCTCAATAGATGTTCACAAACCTAAAGGTACATCACATTTCTATACCCTTAAGATCAAAGGTGACTATAAGTGATTCAATACAATTTCAATGGCTACAATGACATTGTTTACTCCAGTACATTGGGTTGACAAACGACTCCTTTGAGATGCGTAGTGAAAGAACATTGCAATTGATACGACACCTCTGACGGTCCAAACACCTTTGAAAGAAATTAATTAACACAAATATTCTGAAGCCTTTTGACAACAGGGTGCCAGACATACAAAATTAATGTTGTCAGAACTGTCTCTGATTACACAAATTTGTAAGTACACAAAATCCATTGATTGCCTATAAAAAGTTCGTTCAAAGTAATTTTTATTGTCAGAATACATATATGTTACCACATTCAACCCTGAGATTAATTTTCCTGCAGGTGTACTCTGCAAATCTATAAAATTATAACTATGACAGAATCAATGAAAGATTAAGTAGAGTGTAGCAGACAACAAACTGTGCAAATGCAAATATAAATACATAGTAATAAATAATGAGAACATGCAATAACAAGATAATGAGTACTTAAAATGAGATAATTGGTTGTGGGAACATATCAGTGAAGGGGCAAGTGAGTATAATTATTCCCTTTTGTTAAAGACCCTGATGAGGGGTAGTAACAGCTCTTGAACCTGGTGGTGCGGGTCCTGAGGCTCTTGTACTTTCAACCTGATGACAGCAGCGATAAAAAAGCATGGCCTGGGTGATGAGGATCTTTGATGATGGATGCTGCTTTCCTACTGCAGCATTTCATGTAGACCTGTGACTATCTTTGATATTCTAAGTGCAAACATTTGTCTGATCTGCCAACTTGTACTCAGTCGCAATGGTGCAAATAATACAAGATATTAAGAGGAATAGATAGAGTGAACAGCCAGCGCCTCTTCCCCAGGGCACCACTGCTCAGTACAAGAGGACGTGGCTTTAAGGTAAGGGGAGGGAAGTTCAAAGGGGGATATTAGAGGAAGGTTTTTTACTCAGAGAGTGGTTGGTGCGTGGAATGCACTGCCTGAGTCAGTGGTGGAGGCAGATACACTAGTGAAGTTTAAGAGACTACTAGACAGGTAAATAGAGGAATTTAAGGTGGGGGGTTATATGGGAGGCAGGGTTTAAGGGTCGGCACAACATTGTGGGCTGAAGGGCCTGTACTGTGCTGTACCGTTCTATGTTCTATGTTCTTAGTCATGTTGCCTGGTTTGATGAAAGCCAATTAATACAACCCCATTGTTTTAACATATGACTCTTGTATATCCAATCTCTTAATCCATGTGCTTTTAACTTCAATTTACTGCTTACAAAAAAAAACTGAAGGCTAATTGCAAGCTTCCTCAACTTATTTACATTTACAGAACTGAAGCCTGGTTCTTGTTTGAATGAAATATCTACTACATTCACATAATTCCAGCATACTCCCTGACAGTAAGAAAGGAAGTGCAATGCAGGCAAACTGAAAGGTGCAAGGCCATAAATGAAGTAGATTATGAGGTCAAGAGTCTAAATTATCATACTACAGGGTGTGTCTTAACAAGTCTGGAAGAATAACAAGGGATCTAATTGAAATTTACCAAATCCTGCCGGGGTCTGACAGACTGGCTGCAGGCAACTAGCTTCCCCAGGTCAGTTATCTAGAACAGAGTCAGAGTCCCAGGTTAACAGGTTAACGAATGGAAGATGCAAGACTGAGCTGAGGAGAAATTTCTTCACCAGAGTCTGGTGATCCTGTGGAAATTGTTACCACAAAGGACAGTGGAAGTCAAGTTACTGAATATATTTAAGAAGGAAAAAGATAAATTTCTAACCACAAAAAGCACCAAAGGGTATGGGGAGTGGGAATATGGTATTTAACTATGATTGCATTAAATTCTGGTACAGACTCAAAGTATTGAATGGCTTCTCCTGTTCCAATTTTCTATATTTCTATATTTGCCACATTTTTCATATATTATCAAACTACCTAAAGCAATGAAATTATAAAATATAATATCAATGCAATAATAAGGTTTCAAAGTTTATAGGCAGTTTGCTGAAGTCCTTAGAAGACTAGAGTGACTTAAATACCTGTATGATTTAGCTACAGTACCTTAACCAGCATATGAAAGTCAATGTTGAAATCAAAGTTGAATTTTATTATCAGATGCACAAGTGTAATAAAAGTGTGCTTACACTAATATCGCAGCTATATGGCATCATATAAGCAGCATTTGCAAGAAAAGCTTAAGCCTATATATTAAGCTTATATATATAACTGTCACACTTCATTGGTCCTATTCTCTCACATCTTATCCTCTTGCTTTTCACATACTTGTAGAATGCCTTGGGGTTTTCCTTAATCCTGTCTGCCAAGGCCTTCTCATGGCCCCTTCTGTCTCTCCTGATTTCTTTCTTAAGCTTCCTCCTGCTAGCCTTATAATCTTCTAGATCTCCACCATTACCTAGTTTTTTGTACCTTTTGTAAGCTCTTCTTTTCTTCTTGACTAGATTTACAACAGCCTTTGTACATCACGGTTCCTGTACCCTACCATCCTTTCCCTGTCTCATTGGAATGTACCTATGCAGAATTCCACACAAATACCCCCTGAACATTTGCCACATTTCTTCCGTACATTTCCCTGAGAACATCTGTTCCCAATTTATGCTTCCAAGTTCTTGCCTGATAGCCTCATATTTCCCCTTATTCCAATTAACCGCATTCCTAACTTGTCTGTTCCAATCCAATGCTATGGTAAAGGAGTTAAGATTGTGATCACTATCTCCATAATGCTCTCCCACTGAGAGATCTGACATCTGACCAGGTTCATTTCCCAATACCAGATCAAGTACAGTCTCTCCTCTTGTAGGTTTATCTATATATTGAGTCAAGAAGCCTTCTTGAACACACCTAACAAATTTCACCCCATCTAAACCCCTTGCTCTAGGGACATGCCAATCAATATATGGGGAATTAAAATCTCCCACCACGAAAACCCTGTTATCATTACGCCTTTCTAGAATTCGTCTCCCTATCTTGCTCCTCTTATTGGGTGGTCTATAAAAAACACCCAGTAGTGTTATTGACCCCATCCTGTTCCTAACTTCCACCCACAGAGTCTCCGTAGACAATCCCTCCATGTCTTCCTCCTTTTCTGTAGATGTGTCAATATCTCTGATCAGCAGCGCCACACCCCCACCTCTTTTGCCTTCCTCTCTATCCTTTCTGAAACATCTAAAGCCGGGCACTCGAAATAACCATTCCTGCCCCTGAGCCATCCAAGTCTCTGCAATGGCCACAACATCATAGCTCTAAGTACTGATCCATGCTCTAAGCTCATCCGCTTTGTTAATAATACACAGAACTCTTTCTACTTCTCTTCTAATATTTATATCTGTGCACTTGTAATGCTACTGGGATACTGCATTTTCCTTTGGGATCAATAAAGTATCTATCTAGCTCTCTATCTATTTGCCTGCCTCACCACCGATTCAACCAGCAAATTAGCCTTTAGGGAATCCTGCATAAGGACTCCCAAGTCCTTTTGCACTTTGGATTTTTGATTTTTTTTCTCCATTTAGATGGGAAAATAGACGACACTTTTATACCTTCTACCAAAGTGCATGACCATACACTTCCCAGCACTGAATTCCATCTGCCACTTCTTTATCCATTTCCCTAAACTGTCTCAGTCCTTTTGCACTCTCCCTGCTTCCTCAACACTACCTGCCCCTTGACATCTGTTTCTTTGTATGATCCACAAACTTAGCCACAAGGCCATCAGTTCCATCATCCAACTCATTGACATATAACGTAAAAAGGAATGGTCCCAACACAGACGCCTGTGGCACATCACTAGTCACCAGCAGCCAACCAGAGAAGGCCCCTTTATTCCCACTCTTTGACTCCTGCCAATCAGCCACAGCTCTATCCATGCCGGTGGCTTTCCTGCTAGTAACCCCTCCAAAGTAGTAACATCTCACTGACATGGACTCGGTTCTCCACAATCTAACTGATGAGTTAACAAGGTGATGACTTGTTATTTTTACTTACTGCATTTGGCATACAGTAGTTACTTACTGAAAACAGAGGGTTATCTTTATTCACTATCTTCACTTTATTCACACTTCACAGGGAATGCTGTGCTGTGTTGGCGTGACATCCAACAAAAAAGAACAGTCAACAATGATAAAGAATAAAAAATATATAAAAATAAAGTTAGAGGTTAAAGTACAATTATGGAATAAAGTGTGCATAACATCATAAACACCGAATGTACCTACAATGTAAATACCATTTAAAAATTGGATTACAGTGTTTACAGTGTAGTGGACTAATAGACAGAGGGGGTACAATTTAACTAGAATGGTTGATCAGATTAACTGCCTGTGGGGAAGAAACACTTAAAATGGCATGAAGTTTTAACTTTAATAGCCCTACAGTATAATGCTTCCCAGAAGGGAGCTTTGGGAAAAGGCAGTTTACCTGGTGGGTGGTGTCTGCAAAGAGGGCAGAGGTTTAAGATCAGAGGCAAGAGAGTTAAAAGGGACATCAAAGGCTCAAGCTTACACCGATGATGTGCTTTTCCAGGTATAGGTTTAGATTTATTTTGATCCAGGTTGTGGAAGCTGGTGTGAATGGCCACCTCCCGTTTGCGGGCAATGAGAAAACTGGTGTTGTGGATAGCGAGTAAAGCAGAATATTGAGCAGTGGCAAATGGAATTTAATCCCAACAACTGCAAGGGAATGCATTCTA